>NC_135489.1:1052601-1417738 GCF_052094955.1 Ictidomys tridecemlineatus
GAGACGTCCTTCCCCACCTCCTGCTCCTGAGAGGTCCTTCCCACCTCCTCCTCCTCCTGAGAGGTCCTTCCCACCTCCTCCTCCTGAGACGTCCTTCCCCACCTCCTGCTCCTGAGAGGTCCTTCCCACCTTCTCCTCCTGAGACGTCCTTCCCCACCTTCTCCTCCTGAGAGGTCCTTCCCACCTCCTCCTCCTGAGAGGTTTTTCTCCACCTCCTCCTCTTGAGTTGTCTTTCCCCACGTCCTTCTCCTAAGAGGTCCTTCCCACCTTCTCCTTTTTAGAGGTCCTTTTCACCTTCTTCTCCTGAGAGGTCCTTCCCACCTCCTTCTCCTGAGAGCTTTTTCCCACCTTCTCCTCTTGAGTTGTCTTTCCCCACGTCCTTCTCCTTAGAGGTCATTCCCCACCTTCTCCTCCTGAGAGGTCCTTTCCACCTCCTTCTCCTGAGAGCTTTTTCCCACCTTCTCCTCCTTAGTTGTCTTTCCCCACCTCCTCCTCCTGAGAGGTCATTCCCCACCTTCTCCTCCTGAGAGGTCCTTCCCACCTTCTTCTCCTGAGAGGTCCTTCCCACCTCCTCCTCCTGAGAGGTCCTTCCCACCTGCTCCTCCTGAGAGGTCCTTCCCACCTCCTCTCCTGAGAGGTCCTTCCCACCTCCTCCTCCTGAGGGGTCCTTCCCCACTTTCTCCTTCTGAGAGGTCCTTTCCCACCTCCTCCTCCTCCTGAGAGGTCCTTCCCACCTCCTCCTCCTGAGAGGTCCTTCCCACCTCCACCTCCTGAGAGGTCCTTCCCACCTTTTTTTCCTGAGAGGTCCTTCCCACCTCCTCCTCCTGAGATGTCCTTCCCACCTCCTCTTCCTGAGAGGTCCTTCCCACCTCCTCCTCCTGAGAGGTCCTTCCCACCTTCTCCTCATGGGAGGTCCTTCCCACCTCCTCCTTCTCCTGAGAGGTCCTTCCCACCTCCTCCTCCTCCTGAGAGGCCCTTCCCCACTTTCTCCTCCTGAGAGGTCCTTTCCCACCTCCTCCTCCTGAGAGGTCCTTCCCACCTCCTCCTCCTGAGAGGTCCTTCCCACCTGCTCCTCTTGAGAGCTCCTTCCCACTTTCTCCTCCTGAGAGGTCCTTCCCACCTCCTCCTCCTCCTGAGAGGTCCTCCCCACCTCCTCCTCCTGAGAGGTCCTTCCCACCTCCTCCTCCTGAGAGGTCCTTCCCCACCTCCTCCTCCTCCTGAGAGGTCCTTCCCACCTCCTCCTCCTGAGAGGTCCTTCCCACCTCCTCCTCCTGAGAGGTCCTTCCCACCTCCTCCTCCTGAGATGTCCTTCCCACCTCCTCCTCCTCCTGAGAGGTCCTCCCCACCTTCTCCTTTTGGAAGATCATTCCCACCTTCTCCTCCTGAGAGGTCCTTCCCAACTCCTCCTCCTGAGAGGTCCTTCCCACCTCCTCCTCCTCCTGAGAGGTCCTTCCCACCTCCTCCTCCTCCTGAGAGGTCCTTTCCCACCTCCTCCTCCTGAGAGGTCCTTCCCACCTCCTCCTCCTCCTGAGAGGTCCTTCCCCACCTCCTCCTCCTCCTGAGAGGTCCTTCCCCACCTCCTCCTCCTCCTGAGACGTCCTTCCCCACCTCCTGCTCCTGAGAGGTCCTTCCCACCTCCTCCTCCTCCTGAGAGGTCCTTCCCACCTCCTCCTCCTGAGACGTCCTTCCCCACCTCCTGCTCCTGAGAGGTCCTTCCCACCTTCTCCTCCTGAGACGTCCTTCCCCACCTTCTCCTCCTGAGAGGTCCTTCCCACCTCCTCCTCCTGAGAGGTTTTTCTCCACCTCCTCCTCTTGAGTTGTCTTTCCCCACGTCCTTCTCCTAAGAGGTCCTTCCCACCTTCTCCTTTTTAGAGGTCCTTTTCACCTTCTTCTCCTGAGAGGTCCTTCCCACCTCCTTCTCCTGAGAGCTTTTTCCCACCTTCTCCTCTTGAGTTGTCTTTCCCCACGTCCTTCTCCTTAGAGGTCATTCCCCACCTTCTCCTCCTGAGAGGTCCTTTCCACCTCCTTCTCCTGAGAGCTTTTTCCCACCTTCTCCTCCTTAGTTGTCTTTCCCCACCTCCTCCTCCTGAGAGGTCATTCCCCACCTTCTCCTCCTGAGAGGTCCTTCCCACCTTCTTCTCCTGAGAGGTCCTTCCCACCTCCTCCTCCTGAGAGGTCCTTCCCACCTGCTCCTCCTGAGAGGTCCTTCCCACCTCCTCTCCTGAGAGGTCCTTCCCACCTCCTCCTCCTGAGGGGTCCTTCCCCACTTTCTCCTTCTGAGAGGTCCTTTCCCACCTCCTCCTCCTCCTGAGAGGTCCTTCCCACCTCCTCCTCCTGAGAGGTCCTTCCACCTCCACCTCCTGAGAGGTCCTTCCCACCTTTTTTTCCTGAGAGGTCCTTCCCACCTCCTCCTCCTGAGATGTCCTTCCCACCTCCTCTTCCTGAGAGGTCCTTCCCACCTCCTCCTCCTGAGAGGTCCTTCCCACCTTCTCCTCATGGGAGGTCCTTCCCACCTCCTCCTTCTCCTGAGAGGTCCTTCCCACCTCCTCCTCCTCCTGAGAGGCCCTTCCCCACTTTCTCCTCCTGAGAGGTCCTTTCCCACCTCCTCCTCCTGAGAGGTCCTTCCCACCTCCTCCTCCTGAGAGGTCCTTCCCACCTGCTCCTCTTGAGAGCTCCTTCCCACTTTCTCCTCCTGAGAGGTCCTTCCCACCTCCTCCTCCTCCTGAGAGGTCCTCCCCACCTCCTCCTCCTGAGAGGTCCTTCCCACCTCCTCCTCCTGAGAGGTCCTTCCCCACCTCCTCCTCCTCCTGAGAGGTCCTTCCCACCTCCTCCTCCTGAGAGGTCCTTCCCACCTCCTCCTCCTGAGAGGTCCTTCCCACCTCCTCCTCCTGAGATGTCCTTCCCACCTCCTCCTCCTCCTGAGAGGTCCTCCCCACCTTCTCCTTTTGGAAGATCATTCCCACCTTCTCCTCCTGAGAGGTCCTTCCCAACTCCTCCTCCTGAGAGGTCCTTCCCACCTCCTCCTCCTCCTGAGAGGTCCTTCCCACCTCCTCCTCCTCCTGAGAGGTCCTTTCCCACCTCCTCCTCCTGAGAGGTCCTTCCCACCTCCTCCTCCTCCTGAGAGGTCCTTCCCCACCTCCTCCTCCTCCTGAGAGGTCCTTCCCCACCTCCTCCTCCTCCTGAGACGTCCTTCCCCACCTCCTGCTCCTGAGAGGTCCTTCCCACCTCCTCCTCCTCCTGAGAGGTCCTTCCCACCTCCTCCTCCTGAGACGTCCTTCCCCACCTCCTGCTCCTGAGAGGTCCTTCCCACCTTCTCCTCCTGAGACGTCCTTCCCCACCTTCTCCTCCTGAGAGGTCCTTCCCACCTCCTCCTCCTGAGAGGTTTTTCTCCACCTCCTCCTCTTGAGTTGTCTTTCCCCACGTCCTTCTCCTAAGAGGTCCTTCCCACCTTCTCCTTTTTAGAGGTCCTTTTCACCTTCTTCTCCTGAGAGGTCCTTCCCACCTCCTTCTCCTGAGAGCTTTTTCCCACCTTCTCCTCTTGAGTTGTCTTTCCCCACGTCCTTCTCCTTAGAGGTCATTCCCCACCTTCTCCTCCTGAGAGGTCCTTTCCACCTCCTTCTCCTGAGAGCTTTTTCCCACCTTCTCCTCCTTAGTTGTCTTTCCCCACCTCCTCCTCCTGAGAGGTCATTCCCCACCTTCTCCTCCTGAGAGGTCCTTCCCACCTTCTTCTCCTGAGAGGTCCTTCCCACCTCCTCCTCCTGAGAGGTCCTTCCCACCTGCTCCTCCTGAGAGGTCCTTCCCACCTCCTCTCCTGAGAGGTCCTTCCCACCTCCTCCTCCTGAGGGGTCCTTCCCCACTTTCTCCTTCTGAGAGGTCCTTTCCCACCTCCTCCTCCTCCTGAGAGGTCCTTCCCACCTCCTCCTCCTGAGAGGTCCTTCCCACCTCCACCTCCTGAGAGGTCCTTCCCACCTTTTTTTCCTGAGAGGTCCTTCCCACCTCCTCCTCCTGAGATGTCCTTCCCACCTCCTCTTCCTGAGAGGTCCTTCCCACCTCCTCCTCCTGAGAGGTCCTTCCCACCTTCTCCTCATGGGAGGTCCTTCCCACCTCCTCCTTCTCCTGAGAGGTCCTTCCCACCTCCTCCTCCTCCTGAGAGGCCCTTCCCCACTTTCTCCTCCTGAGAGGTCCTTTCCCACCTCCTCCTCCTGAGAGGTCCTTCCCACCTCCTCCTCCTGAGAGGTCCTTCCCACCTGCTCCTCTTGAGAGCTCCTTCCCACTTTCTCCTCCTGAGAGGTCCTTCCCACCTCCTCCTCCTCCTGAGAGGTCCTCCCCACCTCCTCCTCCTGAGAGGTCCTTCCCACCTCCTCCTCCTGAGAGGTCCTTCCCCACCTCCTCCTCCTCCTGAGAGGTCCTTCCCACCTCCTCCTCCTGAGAGGTCCTTCCCACCTCCTCCTCCTGAGAGGTCCTTCCCACCTCCTCCTCCTGAGATGTCCTTCCCACCTCCTCCTCCTCCTGAGAGGTCCTCCCCACCTTCTCCTTTTGGAAGATCATTCCCACCTTCTCCTCCTGAGAGGTCCTTCCCAACTCCTCCTCCTGAGAGGTCCTTCCCACCTCCTCCTCCTCCTGAGAGGTCCTTCCCACCTCCTCCTCCTCCTGAGAGGTCCTTTCCCACCTCCTCCTCCTCCTGAGAGGTCCTTCCCCACCTCCTCCTCCTCCTGAGAGGTCCTTCCCCACCTCCTCCTCCTCCTGAGACGTCCTTCCCCACCTCCTGCTCCTGAGAGGTCCTTCCCACCTCCTCCTCCTCCTGAGAGGTCCTTCCCACCTCCTCCTCCTGAGACGTCCTTCCCCACCTCCTGCTCCTGAGAGGTCCTTCCCACCTTCTCCTCCTGAGACGTCCTTCCCCACCTTCTCCTCCTGAGAGGTCCTTCCCACCTCCTCCTCCTGAGAGGTTTTTCTCCACCTCCTCCTCTTGAGTTGTCTTTCCCCACGTCCTTCTCCTAAGAGGTCCTTCCCACCTTCTCCTTTTTAGAGGTCCTTTTCACCTTCTTCTCCTGAGAGGTCCTTCCCACCTCCTTCTCCTGAGAGCTTTTTCCCACCTTCTCCTCTTGAGTTGTCTTTCCCCACGTCCTTCTCCTTAGAGGTCATTCCCCACCTTCTCCTCCTGAGAGGTCCTTTCCACCTCCTTCTCCTGAGAGCTTTTTCCCATCTTCTCCTCCTTAGTTGTCTTTCCCCACCTCCTCCTCCTGAGAGGTCATTCCCCACCTTCTCCTCCTGAGAGGTCCTTCCCACCTTCTTCTCCTGAGAGGTCTTTTTCACCTCCTCCTCCCGAGAGGTTCTTCCCACCTCCTCTTCCTGAGATGTCCTTCCAACCTCCTCCTCCTCCTGAGAGGTCCTTCCCACCTCCTCCTCCTCCTGAGAGGTCCTTCCAACCTTCTCCTCCTCCTGAGAGGTCCTTCTCACCTCCTCCTCCTGAGACGTCCTTCCTCACCTTCTCCTCCTGAGAGGTTCTTCCCACCTTCTCCTCCTGAGAGGTCCTTCCCCACCTCATCGTCCTGAGACGTTTTTCCCCACCTTCTCCTCCTGAGAGGTCCTTCCTCACCTCCTCCTCCTGAGACGTCCTTCCCCACCTTCACCTCCTGAGAGGTCCTTCCCCACCTCCTCCTCCTGAGAGGTCCTTCCCACCTCCTCCTTCTGAGAGGTCCTTCCCTACCTCTTCCTCCTCCTGAGAGGTTCTTCCCACCTCCTCCTCCTGAGAGGTCCTTCCCACCTCCTCCTCCTCCTGAGAGGTCCTTCCCACCTTCTCCTCCTGAGAGGTCCTTCCCACCTCCTCCTCCTCAGAGGTCCTTCCCACCTCCTCCTCCTGAGAGGTCCTTCCCTCCTCCTCCTCCTGAGGGGTCCTTCCCCACTTTCTCCTTCTGAGAGGTCCTTTCCCACCTCCTCCTCCTCCTGAGAGGTCCTTCCCACCTCCTCCTCCTCAGAGGTCCTTCCCACCTCCTCCTCCTGAGAGGTTTTTTCCTCCTCCTCCTCCTGAGAGTTCCTTCCCCACCTCCTCCTCCTGAGAGGTCCTTCCCACCTCCTCCTCCTCCTGAGAGGTCCTTCCCTCCTCCTCCTTCTGAGAGGTCCTTCCCCACCTCCTCCTCCTGAGAGGAACTTCCCACCTCCTCCTCCTACTGAGAGGTCCTTCCCACCTCCTCCTCCTCCTGAGAGGTCCTTCCCACCTGCTCCTCCTGAGGGGTCCTTCCCCACTTTCTCCTCCTGAGAGGTTTTTCCCCACTTTCTCCTCCTCCTGAGAGGTCCTTCCCACCTCCTCCTCCTCCTGAGTGGTCCTTCCCACCTCCTCCTCCTGAGAGGTCCTTCTCCACCTTCTCCTGAGAGGTGCATCCTAAACTTCTTTTTTTGAGAGGTCCTTCTTAAGTTCTCTGGCAGGTCCTTCCCCACATTCTCCTCCTGGGAGGTCCTTGGTTACCTCTCCTCTTCATAAGTTCTTCTTCACCTCTCCTGCTGGGTGGTCTCTCCTTATTTCTCCTCCTGGGAGGTCCTTCCTCACCTTTCCTCCTGGGAGGTCTTTCCTCACCTCTCCTCCTGGGAGGTCCCTCCTTATTTCTCTTTCTGGGATGTCGTTCCTCACCTCTCCTCCTAGGAGTTTTTTCCTCACCTCTCCCCCTGGGAGGTCTTTCCTCATGTTCTCCTCCTGTTTCCAGGTCCCTCTCCTTTTCCTATGCGTTTTGAGTTTGTTTATTCTATGCAGATTTAAGTAGAGAGCAGCTTTCATTCTACCACCCACTCAAATGTTGACATAGAATCTTGTTTCCCTGGAAAGGAATAAATCTCTTGGTAGCATCCCTTTCTAAAACAAAGGAGGTCGAGAAGTACTTTAAGAATAGCAGACCAATGTGTGAGGGGAAGTAAAGTCAAGAAACATCTGAAACATTTACTGCTTTAAATATTGTTTTTGTTTTCTTTTTTCCATGCTGTGTATGGAACCCAGGGACCTGAACAGACTGTACCTGCACTTCCCTAGAGGTTCGACTCATCTCTGTTCGTGTTTTCTGTTAGATTCACTTCTGATTTTTGATCTGCTGGGCATCTCCCCTTCCACTCTGGTGGATCCCAAGGCAAAGGTGTTCTGCTTTCCGCTGCCTTAGCACTTGGCATGCAGATGGTTCTTAACGCCAGTTCTAATCAGCTTTTTCATCACTGTGACCAGAGACCTGACAAGAACAAGTTGGAGGAGGGAACGTCTATTTGGGGCCACAGTTTCAGAGGTCCCTGACCATGGGTGGCCTACTCCACTCTTTGGGGACCGGGTGAAGCAGAACATGTTAGTGGGAGAGTGTGGTAGATGGAAGAAGCTCAGTAATGGGAACAGCAAGCAGAGAGCTCGGCTCACTAGGGACAGAACCTAAAACCCCAAGGCACTCTCTAGGGACTCACCTCCTCCAGCCACCCTCCGCCTGCCTAGGGTCCACCACCTATGAACCCATTCACTTGGATGAAGCACTGATTAGGTACAGCTCTCATACCCTGATCATCTTCCCTCTGATAGTTGCTGCGTTGTCTCAGATGTGAGCTTCTGGGGGACACCTCACATCTAAACCCTGACTGCACCCACAGGCAGTGCAAACACAGGTAGAAAAGAAGACGCAGCTAGAACTCGGATGAGCAAGTGCTGCTGAGCAGCAAGAGTGCCTGGGTGCTCCAAGGCATGGAGACTCTCTTGACAGAACTCCAGCTCGCCCAGATCAGGCACTGGGACCTCGAACTCACCACCTAGATTGTGCAGTCGAAGGAAATGCTGATGTGGGACTCGCTGCTGTGGAGCTCAGGGGGCAGGTGGGAGATGGCCTGCACACCTGAGTGGGGCGGAGGCAGAGGGATGAACCGGAAGGAAGCAGCCCAGGGGAGAGGGGCCTGTGAGTCAGCCTGGGCTGGAGTGGGGGCCCGCGTCCTGCCTGCTGGACACACATGGTCGAGTCTCTCTGCGGCTGCGGGCGTCTGAGCCACTGTGGCAAGTCCCCAAGTGCTCTCGCCTGACGAGGGAGGCCAGGGACACTCTTGTTTCCTTTTTCCGTTTGGCACATGAGAAGGCCTTCTCCCCTTTCCTGCTTCATATGCACAAAGGACTCAGTGTGCTCAGGCCGAGTGTCCGGCCGAGCACGGGAGCCTGACGCCGATGCTCTGGTTAACTCCGGAATGAGGAACGATCAGCTCCACGTTTTCTGGGAAGCCACAGCGTTGTGCTTCATGACGTGATTCAAGATCAAGAATTGTTTCATTTTATCTTAAAGAAGTCCACACAGAGGGCCAGGCCTTTCTTGGCTTGGTGCTATTCTACGTTAGCATGTCGGGACTAGCAATCCCTCATTAACAGGTAGCAGAGAGCGTGGTCACAAAGGAAGAACTGGGCTTTTACTTTTTTTAAAAAAATACCTTTATTTTATTTATTTTTTAAAAAATACCTTTATTTTATTTATTTTTATGTGGTGCTGAGGATGGAGCCCAGTGCCTGGCACATGCTAGGCAAGCGCCCTGCCACTGAGCCACATCCCCAGCCCAGGGCTTTATCTTTAAAGAATGTGCAAGTGGCTTGGGTCATGAAAGGGGTGCCAGGCTGGAGAAGGGTGTCCGTGCTGCCTTTTAGAGAGGAGAGTGGGGTCCCCGGGCCATGGGCATCCTGATTTTTAAAGTGGAAAGGGAAATCTATTTGTTTGGAATTTTTCCTTAAAATGCTAACAAGGTTGTCAATTAGTAGCCATTGAATTGTGGTTTTTATGATGTGGACACCCACCCAGGGAGGTCTTTCTGTAAATAGTGGCCTCGGAACACAGGGCAGTCGAGTGGGCTTCCCGCAGCAGACGTCTATTACTTATTTCCTCCGGTCGGCTGGCCCTTCTGAAGTCGGAGGAGATATTTTACAGTGAGACGGCCCCCCTTGAAAGGCTGTCTGCCACCCCCTACGTCCACAGTGAGCCCTGGAGCCCCCTGGGAGGGGAGCTGCCAGCCCGGGCTGGGTCCCTGCTGTCCCCAGCGAAGTCCCAGCTCTCACTTGGCCACAGACTCTTGTCAGTTTATGGTACACCCTGCTGCAGCAGGACAGGGACTTTAAAGAGGGAGGCAGGCCAGGTGGCTTCTCCTTGCCCAGGTCACACAATGGAACCCTGATCTGGTGGCTCTTCCTTTGTTTTATGGAACACCTGGCGTCTTGGCTTTTGTTTCCCCCAGGAAAACCCCAACCACCATTAACGGTGGCAGCAGGAAATCCGATGACCTGACTTGGCTGCGTATCAGTGGCTCTGGGCGCATCCTGGGCGGCTGAGGGGATCTGAGATGTTCAGACCACCTCCGAACGAACACCGACACACACGGACAAGTTGGAACTTGGACATTCAGGCACTGCTCGCTCTCCAGGTCCTCCTGCAGCGCCCAGCTCCTGCTGTCCAGGAGCTGGACGGAGCCAGCACAAGGTGCCCTGCAGAGCCGGCTCCACACAGCAGCTACACTGCAGAGACAGCAGCAGCACAGCTCCTTGGAAATCGGAACAGAACCCTCTGCAAGAGGGGGGTCGTCTGTGGATTTGCAGGACGCGGAGAACTGTGCACCATGACAGTCTAGGAAACACAAGTGCAATGAGGACCACAGGACGTCACAACGCGAGACGACACGGGTCACAAGGAGTCAGTCAGTGCTGGAACCCCACTGCAGGACGAAGCATGGTCTTAAGGAGAACACGGTCTACCCTTTCTGGGTTTGTTTGACTTTTTTCTTTTCTGGCAATAATCAGATGTTATTTTTACATTAATGAAGGAACCCTGCCCTTGGCCCTCACAATAAACTGAGAAAGCAAAATGAACTCCGTGTCTTTCATTTACCAAGCTTCCCTGGCAGAATGCACAAATGGAGAGTCTGGATGGGTGTGACGGAGTAAAGGTGTGTGGCAGCGCTTCTGGACGGGCCGTCAGGGTGCCTGGGGAGCTGAGGCTGGTGTGAGCCTCCCAGAACCTGGCTGTGCCCTGGGGAGGAAGCAGGAAGGCGGTGCCCGCGCCCTCTGCTCTCACAAAAACAAACAGTGCTTGCCGACGGCTGGGTCCTCACCCAGGCTGGTGCTTGCCCGAGCTGGACGGTCCCTCTCCAGGGTGCCTGCGGCCAGGGCCAGGGAGGCCTTTGTGTGCAGCTGCTGAGCCCCGTGCTCTTGCAGCACTGCACTAGCCGGAGTTGCACATTAACCCGTCTTGTGACCACTGGGGAGTTCAGTTGCTTTTATTTGGTATCTTTTTAGCCAGGGGACTTTTTCTTTATTGATGAACATTACATTAAATTTTCCAATTTTCTGGTGCTCTGGTTAGTTCCAAGATACTGTGGGTCAGCTGAAGTCTCATTAATCCCACTGGAAAAATACCAAAACAAGAAACAAAAAAAAAAAAAAAAAGAAAGAAAGAAAAGAAAAAGAAAAAAGAAACAAGTCTGTACAGTCTGGTTAGGAGGTGACGTCAGTTACTGAGGTCTTGCTTCCAAGTGTGGGCTCCTGGCCTCTGTCCCTAGCCTCACAAGCCCAAGCCCTTCTGGGAATGGTGGAGGCCAAACTCCCCGCCACCAGAACGTGCACGCATCACTCTTTTGACCTGCTGCTAACCGTCTGTTGACCCATGTCAAAGCTGTCTCAGGGAGGAGAGGCAGCCAGGGTCTCCTGCTGCGAGGCTGGCCCTGCCCGGAGGCCGGGTGCCCAGGCCGGAGGGCCCTGCTCACATCTCCACCATCCCGCTCACTGTCAGTATCTGATCCCAAACCCATGATTCCTGTTCCAAGAAAAATGTTGTTTTTCTGTTTTCTGTCCCCCAGACCGGAGTTGGCCGCCCCACGCTGCTCTGCATCTGGGTGACATGGGCGATAACTGCGCCTCTCACAGTCCTGATAACTGTGCTTTCCCGGCGGGAGCCCTTTGAAGTCCCAGGCAGTTTCGTGGTAGTTGATAATCTAATCGCGGCCAGCCTGTATGCTTTCGTGTTTTTTTCCCAGGCTGCTCTGCGAGGGACGGGATTGTGTCGGCACGGGTATCCCCTGCCTTCCGGTGAGGTCACCACGTGGGGACGGCCCTGTTAGCACAGCTCCTGTGGAAGGTGAAACCCGGCAAGGTCTGAGTGACAGCCAGTGGCCGTGTTGGAAGTGGGGCCGGGAGCCGCGAGGTCCTTCTGGCTGCCCCAGGGCTCTGCCCGGCCGTGACCACACAGGGGCCATGATGAAATGTTGACCACAGGTCTCCCGGTAGCCACAGGAGGAGCCAAGGGACCCAAGGCTGCAAAGAGTACTTTCAGAGAGTTGTAGGAAATTCCGTTTTCCTTTTAGTGGAATAACTTAATTAATGGTCAGGCTTGGGCCTCATGACGAAAAGAACTCTCAAAGAGACATCTCATTAGAAGAATCAAATTTGTCTGCACCCTCCAATTTGCTCTCTGCAACGGGCCATTCTGTACTTATTTTCATTAATCATCTCTAGAAATCTTTCAGATGTGGGATGGAAGAAGCATTAGCTATTAAATGTGCCCCCAGCTCCAGTCAGGAGACGGTACGTGCGCAGAGACCAAGTGCCGTGCTGGCACTCACTAACCCAGTTCCGCCTGAACACCCCGGAGTCCCCCGTCGCCGTCCCCCAGGTGGGCCTGGTCAAGACCTCTGCCTGGCCCTAGGCCACGGCCCACACTTTGGAAAGCCAGGCAAAACCCTCACCAAGGTTTCTAGAGAGCTTTTCGCTCCAGTGTCTGAAGAAGGTGAATTCTCTGTGAAGCCATCTGTGAACTCCACTCTGGAGGTGGATTGTAGGCGTGGCGATAACTCACTGTGGATTTCAAGAGAGCCGGCAGAGGGGATTCTGCAGGTGTCCAGCACAGCAGAGCGGTGGGTGGCTCAGATGTGGACACGCCAATTACCCTGAAGTGACATTGCACACATGTACCGACAGATCACACTGGGTGCCACGAGTGTGTGCAATAGTGAGTGTCAAGTAAGAGAAAGAGAAGCTGCTGTTGTCACTGCACAGATGCCACACCAGGTGGTCCCCGCTCCCACTGCCCTCGCACCACATCGTCACTGTGGAAGTTCCTGCTCAGCAGTGGCCCCATCCATGCCCTCGGCCCCGGAGGGGAGCCCAGTCTTCCCTCCTTTGCATGCCCAATACCAGTGGAGGATGGTGCAGAGCAGGCTGTCCTCAAAGGCTCCACCGATGAACTGCCAGTCCAGCCTCCGGCCCTCTCAGGTGGCCTTGCCTGGGACAAAGACAATAGTGCATGGCCCCCTGGGTAGGTTCTGCCTGTTTACCACCTGTTCCAAACAGCGGGTGTTTCGGGGGCGGCTGGGCGGGGGTCGGACCCCTCTGGCAGGAGTTGGAGAAGCACACTCAGGGCCAGTGAGGAGGGCTGAGGTGTGCAGGCCCTGGACAGCTCCAGAGACTAGGTTCCTGCAGCAGGGGCCCAGCTGTCGGAGGTCAGAGGGGAGGCCACATGCTACCTGGGCTGCAGGGGGTAGGTGTGGACTGCTCGGTAGGTGAGGTGGCTTCCTGTGGTCCCCTCTGCCCTGGCAGGCTTTGTCAGGAGCGTGGGTACCTGGTGGAGACGGCACAGGCTGTGCCCAAGCCCAGAAGCAGAGATGAAGGCCCGGGAAGCTGTGGCTCTCCAGCATGTCCTCATTCAGTGTCCACCGGCCCAAGGGAGGAGCTGGTGCACGGCCTCGTGAGGTCTAGGGCGAGTCCCCACCAGCGCACGCAGCCTCGTGCCCACTGGAGCCTGGTGCCCAATCTGTCCTGCTTGCCAACCTCCATGCAGCCCCAGGGCCCTCTGCTCTTCCCTGAGTGTCCCGCACCTGGCCTGTCTGTCCCTGTGTCCTGTGCTGACAGAGGTGAGGGGCCTCTGCACATGCACAGCGTCCTTCCCGGTCTCACACGGGAGGGGAGAGCCCCGGGAGGCACCGGGGCCAGTCGGGAGGACTGGAGGGGCTTCTAACAACCAGCCCTGCACATGGAGAGGCCCAGGGGACGTGTGCTCCCCTCCTGGCTCTGGCCGACACCCAGCTCCCTGGCCGTCCTTGCCCTGGGTGGGGTTCAGGGCCGTCTCCTCAGTCGCACCCCCAGCCCCAGGGTCCCAGCCACCGTGCACAGCCCAGCGGGAGACAGGCCTCTCTCCTCCTTTATCGTCTTCCTCGTGAAGACTTGAAAGTTCTGGGAGGTGCTGGAAGGAAAGGGACCCATCAGTGACTGCCACCAAACGTGTTGTCTGTCGCCTTGCAGTTGCTTCCTGTGTCTCGTGCGGCTGGAACCACAGGGCCTTGTTGTTTCCCGTTTTTCACTTAACATTGCAACAAGGATTTTGTTCCATGTGAAATGCTCAATTGTGATTTAAAACTCTGGCTCACCCTCTGACTGGCCACGACTCTGCCCTTCTGCCCAGTGCTCGGGTGAGTTCCTGGATGGAGCCCCTTGGCAGAAGCACCCTTGAGGCTGAGAAGGCCATACAGGTCTCTCGGTGGTGGGCATTGGAGGTCAGCCAGCTGGAAGAATTCGTCTAAGTCCATCTCGGAAACTGGGCGCTGCTCGACTGGTCACCATTGCCAAGGGAGCAGGGAGCTGAGCTGGGGGCAGCAATGCCCGCGGGACCTGGGCTCTAGGTGGTGACTCAGGAGGCAGAGCCGAGGACACCAGTGCTGGCCTGTCATACCCACGGGTCAAAACCTTGTGACAGAGAATGTCTTGGTCCGTGTTTTGAGGCGTGTTCCTGGATCTAGTACAGAGTCCGAAGGGCCATGCGGTCGGCGGGTCGTGGGGCTCCGCTGCTGCCCAGGGGCTGTCTGGTGTGAGAGCCCTTCTCAGGGGTCTCCGACACGCAGGAAGGGTCAGGGAGAAGTGCTGGCTTATTCTTTATAATTTCTTCTTTAGAAATGTGATCAGTGAATCCCTTCTCTTAGTCTGCCTGTCACCTCTGTGACCAGAAGATGACAAGAGCAGTTTTAGAGGAGGGGAGTATATTTGGGCTCAGGGTTTCAGAGGTCTCAGTCTGTAGCAGCAGGCTCCACTGCTCTGGGCCCAGGATGTGGCAGAGGAAAACCCAGGGGAGCAGGAAGCTGGGAGAGCCCTGCCCACAAACCCCAAGGCACACCCCCAGGGACCGGCTCCTCCGCACCCACCTGCCTGCAGTCACCACCCAGTGGGTTGACTCCCGGCGGCGTTCAGGCTCCTTACCAGACCTTCACCTCTGAGCTTCCCGACTGCTTCACAGCTGAGCTTCTGGGGGACACCTCGTCTCCGAGCCGTAACCAGTCATTTTCTGCTTGTGAGGTCTTCTCCGGTGGTTATTTGTCTATAGCTTCTGTTAGATTTTCCCCAGTAACAGAACGTCTGCCCCAGTTGTTCCACCCAGGGGACACCATGCCAGCCCCGCCGTTCCCAAGAGCCTGGGGCACCAGGAGAGGCCCTGTGAGCGGGGACCCACCTGCAGCAGACCCGAGACTGCCTCACACCTGTCTTTTTCTGGGTCAATCTCAGTCATCCTTGTGTTGCTGGACAGGGTGTTGCTGGACAGGGCCCTCTTATTTGGGGATCATTCTCCCACTCCTGTTGAATGTGCTAACATTTTACTTACAAATTTCCAATCTACCTTCAAAGTGAGGAGGGTTTGTGCCTTTCCTTTCTCCTTTGTATTTATGAGATTCTGATTTGTGATGGTCAGATTCCTTGTAGTCCCCCAAATGCCCAATAGCTTTCTTTTTCTCTACTATTTTAAAAAAAATCCAGCATGAGAGTTAACCTATCGTCTGCTAATTCTGTTTTAAGAGTTCATGCATTGCCAGTGCCAAGGGATCTCCCCCTTCCTCTGTCCTTCTATCTCCCTCTCTTCCTTTCCTCAGGGCTGCTTTTACAGCTATGAATTTGACTTTTAGCTCAGCTTTGGCCTTCTCTCCTAAGTTCTGACATGTGATATGCTGCCTTTCAATGCCATGTCCGTGAAACGGTCTGTGTGAAGTCTCTGGCCATGGCCCTGTGGAGAAGGGACCTGTTCTCACATGCACTTGGAGCATATAGGAAACGGGTGCATTGTAGGCCATAGAGAAAATGCCAGTGACCAAAGCCCAGCTGCGGTCTTCCTGCAAGCCCAGCCCATGAAGCCAAGAGCAGAAGCCCCCACCCCTTGAGTGAGTCAAGTGCACTTTTCTATAGAGAGTCGCTGGGTCAAGGGAATCGGAATGTTTCACTATAGAAATCAGCTAAATGCAAAAGAAGATGGTAATGCAGGAAAATAAGGGATAAAAACCTCTCAGGAATATATAAAAACTTAGGCTCAGTAGGTTTTAAAGAGATAGATATTATACAAAAGTATCTTTTCTGACCACAACATGATGAAGTTAGAAATCAGGAACGATTTTTATATCTCTCTGGAAAGAAGGAAAGGGAAGATCCACAAGGAAGGACAACGGGAAGATCCACAAACCTATGGGATTAAACAATGCATGTTTAACATCTAGAGCATTCAAGAGGGGATCTCAGGAAACATTAGACTCCACCTAGGGGGAGTGAGAGTGAGAACAGGATACCGAAACTCACTGATGCAGACAAGTAGTGCTAAGAGGTGAATTTATGGCTATAAACTCTTCCATTAAGAAGAGAAGAGAACTCAAATCCACAACCTAACTTTGAAACTGAAGGAGCTAAAAATAATTAAATAAAAAAAGAAGCTGGGATTGTGGCTCAGAGGTAGAGCACTCACCTAGCACGCCTGAGGCACTGGGTTCGATCCTCAGCACCACATAAAAATAAAGATATGTGTCCACCTATACCTAAAAAATAAATATTAAAAAAATATATTGAAGAGGAGGTAACAGGTAACACTTCTTAACTCAAATTCTATGAGGCCGATATTGTTCTGATGTCAAACCCAGACAGAGATACTGTAAGAAAAAAACAAAAAACCAACAAGTGGTATCCCCAATATCCCAGACCAATATCCCTCATGAACATTAGTGCAAAAACCTGTAACAAAACATTGCAAGTCAAATTCAGTGTAAAAGGGTTTATTTCTGGAGTGGAAGGATGTTTTAACATATGAAAACCAGTCAAGATAATACCGCACATTAACAGCAAGAAGGAAACAACACAAATAGTCATCTCAATCAATGTGGCAAAGGCCTTTGGAAGAACCCTGCACACTTCCATGATAAAAACACTCCACAAGCTGGTGTCTGTGAGAAATTCCTCAACGTAGTGAGACTCATGTGTTGAAAACCCACCAACCCAACGTGAGACTCCGTCTGAGATCAGGGACCCGCAAGGACACTTCCCCCACTCTGCTGCTGCTCAGTGCGGTCTGCGTGACTCTGCTCCCCGGAAGGTCCTCTCCACCCTGCCTAGGCAAGAAGAAAAATAAAGGACTTCCGAATTTGAAAAAAGAAACAAAATTACTTTGTTCATGGATGATATGATCTTATATATAGAAGACCTCAAGGATTCCACAAAATATGTTACAACTAATCAATAATTCTACAAAGTAGCAGGACACAAGTTCAGTGCACAACAATCATTTTCATTTCTATACCCTCACAATGAGCAATCTGAAGAGGAACTAAGAAAGCCATTTCACTTACTCTAACATCCAAAAGAATAAAATACTCAGGAATTAACTTCAGCAAAGAAGTAAAAGACTTGTGCAATGAAAATTATAAACTGTTGCTGAAAAAATTATAGGAGACTTAAATAATAGACATTCATTCATGTTAATAGATTAGAAGGCAATGCTGTTAAAATATCAAAACTAAAGCGATTCATAGATTCAATGCAATCTGTTAAAATTCCAAGGATGTTTTCTACAGAAATGAAAAATCCACCTTGAATTTCATATGGAATCTTAGGAATCCTGAACAGACAAAACCATCCTGCAAGAGCCCCGGTGGAGGACTCACACTCCTGGTCTCCAGACAGGAATGAAGTGGCGTGGTATGAGCGTGCAGACAGCCACACAGACCAGAGACTAGGACAGAAAGCCCCAGGGATTTTCAACAAAGGTGTCAAGTGCATTCTGGCTTGGGGAGGAGTGTCTACCCAACACGTGCTGGGGGACCGGGTTTCCCATGCCAAAGACTGATGCTGGACCTTGGGGGAGGTATTTGCAAACTGTGGACCTGATAAGGACTGTGCTATAGAGAGTACACTATATAGAGACTCCTGAAATTCAACAACAGAAACCTGAAAAGCCGATCAAATCCAGGCAAAGGACTTGAGTAGACCTTTATGAAAGAAGATTTATAAATGGCCCATAAACCCACGAGAAGTTGTGCCCCGTATTGATCATCAGGACAACACAAACCAGAGCACCACCTGTGAATGAGATGGCTACTACGGAAACCAGAACAGAGTGGGGGGAGGGGAAAGGAGGGGAGGGGAAAGAAGAGGGGGGGAGGGGGAGAGGAAGGGGAGGAGGGAGAGGAGAAGGAAGAGGAGGAGGAAGAAGGGGTGAGGGGAAGGAAAAGGGAGGAAGTGGAAGAGAAGGAGGGCTGGGAGGGGAGGAAGGAAGGGGGAGGGGAAAGCAGAGGGGAGGAGGGCGGGGAGGGGGAGAGAGGAGAGGGGGGAGGAGGAGGAAGGGGAGGAGGAGGAGGTGACTCCGGTTCTGGCAGGTGCTGGGACCGTGCAGTAGGAGGCTCTGGGTGGTGTCCATGTGCTATTGATGGTTCACAAGGAGGAAGCGACTTCAGGCCTCTGTTCACAGGATGTTGCCAGCTCCACTTGAGGGGTTGTGTCCCACCTTAGAGGTTTTCTTTGTTTTCTACGTTTTCCGTAACGGGGAATTTTGTCAAAGCCTGTGGCTGTTGAAAACTGCTGTCGTTTCTTCTGGCTCTTTCTGTGCTGTACGAATGTGCATGGTCCAGCACATGAATTTGCCCCGTGAGTGAACAGTCTCATTGCTAAGCCACCTTTCAGAGGAGGAAACCAAGGAACGAGGGGGAGGGTGGGTCAGGTCCAGGGGCCGGGCTGCTAGGTGAGCACCTCTGGCTAGGGCACGGGCTGCACAGGGGGATTTCCGGAGACGTGCCATCCTGGGCGAGGGCTCCGGCCCCCGGGAGTTAGGGATGCCTGCCAGGCAGCCCTGGGCCCAGACGTGTGCAGCCCTGGGCCCAGGGAGGGGGCCGAGGTCCTCCTGTTTCCTCACCTGTAGAAGACTTCTGAGTGCTGCACTAAGGCACCATGCCCGGGTGCCTGGCTGAGACGAGTGCGGAGGGAGAGGGGAGAGTGGTCTGCTCGAGTTTCGGCCTGTGTTCTGCCCCGCAGAGCCTTTCTGCAGCCTGCAGCTCCATGCCTCTGGAAGACTGCCCCTGGGAGAAAAGAGCCACCGTGCAGCCTGTGAGGATCCCTGAGATGGTGAGCTGGTGGCCAGCAGCTCCATCCTGCCCCAGAAGCCCTGAGATGGTGAGCTGGTGGCCAGCAGCTCATCCTGCCCCAGAAGCCCTGAGGTGGTGAGCTGGTGGCCAGCAGCTCCATCCTGCCCCAGAAGCCCTGAGATGGTGAGCTGGTGGCCAGCAGCTCATCCTTCCCCAGAAGCCCTGAGGTGGTGAGCTGGTGGCCAGCAGCTCATCCTGCCCCGGAAGCCTGAGCTGAGGTGAGCAGTGGCTGCCTGGCCCAGCAGGAGCAGGGTGGACCCACCAGCGCACCCTACCACCCACATTCCGTTTTGTCCTTCTTTCCAACAGAGCTGCCTGACCACACCACCATGGCCTGTGCTGGCCTGCCTCCACTCCACCACATTGACCTTCAGCAACCTGCCCGACACACGAAGACACTTAGGATGAGGACAGAGGGCAAAGTGCAATTCAGGAGAGGAAAAGCCCATGCACATGGAGGGACACGTGGCACTCACAGACACAACCTCACTCCCCAGCAGGCACCGTGCAGACCACATGTGAACACACTCAAGATAGACGTGAGTGTACACTCACCCAGATGTGGAGACACACTCACAGGTTGGCTTGACCCAAGCGCACACTCACAGGGAGACACTAACTCACACTCAAAGGGAGGCATGAACTCACACAGATTGATGTGAAGTCACACTAACAGTTGTGAGCTCATAGTCACAGGGAGACATCAACCCACACTCATGATAGAAAACCCTCAAAGAGAAATGTCAATTCACACAGAAAAATGAACTTATGCCAACAAATGGACACGAATACACACTCACGGGGATGAGAACTCACTCACAGATGGGCATGAACTCACACTCACTGGAGATGCAAACTCACTCTCACAGACAGGTGTGGACTCACACTCATGGGGGTGCAGCTCACTCTCACAGACAGGTGTGGACTCACACTCATGGGAGATGTGAACTCACACAGACAGGCGTGAACTCACACTCATGGGTAATGAGAACTCTCACAGACAGGCATGAACTCATACTCACAGGGAGATGTGAACTGTCACAGACAGGCCTGAACTCACAGGGGAGATGTGAACTCACACTTACAGATAGGTGTGAACTCACAGGGAGATGTGAACTGTCACAGACAGGCCTGAACTCACAGGGGAGATGTGAACTCACACTTACAGATAGGTGTGAACTCACACTCAGCCACAAACATACACATACAAACATATATATTGAATGGTGCTTATTGCTTTTGAAATTTATTCATAAAAATTGAGCTCTGCTCCACACAGCGAACCCCAGTCCGGTCCTTCCCGTGTGTTTGGTCGCTAGCTTTGCCGTTTCCAGCGCTGAGACGTCCTGGGGAAGCCGGGTTCAGGGGCGCATCCCCAGGGTCTTCCAGTTGCAACTGATCCCGTCTGAAAGGCTCCCAAAGGTGGAGGTGGAGGTGGAGCAGGGACAAGAGGGACCAGCTGCTGGCCATCGTGGAGCCTGGTGGCACCCACCACACAGCCAACCCTCGGGGACCAGCAGACAGGCCACTCTGCGCAGGCCAGGGACTGGGTGCCAGTCCAGGGGCTGTGTGGGCCTGTAGTGGCTTCAGAGGCTGCTGTGGAGGGTGTGCACCGCACTGCCCTGTGGCTCCGGGAGGACAGGCTGACGGTGACTTTCAGGTACAGAGTGGCTGAGGGCAGGGGCTCGAGCTCAGGTGTATGGTGGCAGCTTAAGTGTGACGCTGCTCTAGGAGACACAGGGAGCCTGAGAGGCCAGTGGAGGGTACGCCTGTCCTCCCCGTCCTGTGATGGCCCTGTGCCTGCCCTGGGTCCCCTCCCAGGCTGCAGGCACCTGGATCCCAGAGCCCCTGCTAGCTGCACCCCTGTCAGGCAGCCGACGACCAAACCTCTCTGTCCACCTACTGCACAACTCTCCGGATGCACAGCCCCAGATCTGGGCTCAGTTTGTCCCACTCTGGGTGGTGAACTGCTTACATGTTCATCCTGAGACATTTCAGACTTCCAACCTCAAGAAATCCATTTTTAACTGATGCTTTTTCACAAACAGGCATGAATTCACACTCATGGGACATGTGAACTCACACTCACAGACGTGAACTCACACTCATGGGACATGTGAACTCACACTCACAGACGTGAACTCACACTCATGGGGCTGTATGTGACCTTCCTCTTTCATGCAGACATGAAAGGGAAAGTCACGTACAGTCCAACTACATATCATAGCCTCCTCTAGCATGTGGTCGGCAGGATGCAGTGGTCTGTCTGGGTAATCTGCAAGCCAAGATGGTCTTGCATTTTTAATGGTTGGAAGAAAATCTAAAGAGGACTGGCCTTTCTTGACCTGCGGAAACGGAGGGACGTTCTGATCTTAGTGCCCACTGCAGCTTGGGGGCGTACAGCCACATTTGCCTAAGTTCACATCCCCCAGGGTGGCTTTGTGGTCCAAGTTGAGTAATTCCTGTCTGGCCTGTTTCAGAAAAGGTCTGCGGGTCCCCCTGGAGATGGATGCACAGACTCTGTGTTAAATGTCCTGCTCGGGACAGTTCAGAATCTTAATAAGCATGTGACTTTTCTTGACAATGACCCACATTGTGCTGTTTATGAGTAGACCTACATTGTGCTGTTTATCTACAACCCGTCATAAAGGAAAACAACGGGATTCTATTCTGTGGGACTTCCAGATAAGCCCTAGGCTGCAGAGTGACGGACACACGTGGGGCAGAGACATGTGGGGCCCACACAAACGTTTTCAGTGCAGTAAAGGAAATTTCCTTTGGCAGAGAACTTCGAAATCTGTTTTGTATCTGTTCTCACATGTCCATAAGTACATGAATTGCAAAATATTTGTGCATTTTCAAAGCTCTCTAAGCCACTGTCAATGTTCAATGAGGCCCTTCCTTTCTCGGGAAGGAGTGTGGATGTGTAAATATGGCCAAGTGTGAGGTAGCCCTGAGGAGTCCGGACCGCGCCGCAGATCCATGCAGCCCATGTGTGTGGTGGCTTTGGTTGATCCTTTGCACACGATAAACCAAAACACCAGTAGACGCCACCTGCATGCTGTGCACACAGTGTCCGACCATGGCCACCTGTCTAGACATCTCCACTTCACAGCCAAAGAAACCGAGGTTGTAGACACCCAGGGCGCAGAACCCAAGCCCAGGCAGTGGCGGTCAGGGCTGGGCTTCTGGTTCTGAAACGGTTTCCATGTTCATAGCTGTCGAGGGGAAGGCAGCGCCTGGAGGGCAGGCCGACAAGCTGCAGCTGGCCTTCGTGGGCCAGACACGGTCATTCTCAGGACCAGCTCCTGGAGTGCTGACCTACTGCTGTGCCCGGGGCCACAAGGCCACGGTGACAAGAGGAGCAGGGCTCGAGTCAGACCACTCATGGTGCAGGTGTGGTCACCACGCGAAGGCGCTTAGAGCTGAGGGTTTGGAATGCATGGGGCCTGCACTCAGGTGCGTCAGCACTGGCCTCGTGCCACTGAGGCCAACTGTGTCTGGAAGTCCAGCGATTTCCAGACTGACCAAAGGCTCGGGCGAGAAGCAAGGCCCCTGCTCAAGCTCAGGGTCCCCTTCCACGCGGCCTCGCGGCTTCTCCAGCTCTGGCCGTTTCTCAGTGAGACTCCTGCATGCTGTGGTGTCCACGCTGTGGTGTCCACACTGTGGTCTAGTGTGTGGGAGGTAGCTGGGTCTGGCCTGCAAGGTTGCAGCGTGGAATTAGCCTGTTGGAGGCAGTGGCTCCCTGTGTCCTACTGCCTGAGGGGACGGTGCCTGAGGCCCTGTCTGGGCTCGCAGCTTTACGACCATGTGTCTGTCCACTTCTGTGATCTGTGGTTCCAGCGATGGCAGAAACCCACAGTGGAAGGCCTGGCTGTGGCCCAGGTGGACAGCTGCCCAGGTCCCTGGACCTGTGACACCAGCCTCCAGGGCCTTTTTCTCAAAAGTCCACAGATGGTGGAACTGCCACCGCTGCTCCCCAGGGCAAGCCCAGATGTCCACGGCCCAGCTCTGAAAGCGGACCTCTAGGTACCTTTCCATCCGTGGGGCCTCCGATGGCCTCAGGGTGATGGTGGCCCTGGCTGCTTATGTTCAAGGGCCTGTCGAGCAGCGTGTGGCACGATGTCACCGTGGCTAGACACAGTCACGTGCTCCACGCTTTGGGTACATGTGAGCCAAACAGCAGTGGTCCTGGCTTTGGAGCAGGGGCGGAGGGCTGGGGGAAACAAATTTGGAGGGATGGTGGGGACCCCAGCTTGCCACAATCTCATTTGAATGGCTTTGATAACAAAGGTGTCATTTTTAGTGTCAGAAAAGACACACTGATACTTTGGAGAAGAAAGACCCGACACGTCAACAGAACGAGGAGCCCATTGGGCGGTGTGGCGCCTGGCGTCTGAGGGCTGGCTGGCTCCGGCTCAGCTCATTCCCACTCTGCCTCCACCTGGTGGATCCTCCGGCCTCTCCAACCTGCACGGGCTCTTGGTGGCTGCCTTGGGGCCGCTCCCTCCTGTGAGGCCCCTTTCCCACCACCCAGTGTCAGCCTGGCCCCCAATCCCCCAGGCCTGGTCTTGGGCTTGGACTGAGGTTGCAGGACCGCATTTCTGCTTAGCCGTGTGAGCAGAGCCTGGTGCGCACCTTAAGCAACAGCCCTCAGTTCCTGATGGTGATGTGGCGCCTTGGTGATCTTGGATGTATGCAGCGCGGGGGATTGAGCTCAGGGACCCCACCTCTGAGCCACACTCCTGCCCCTTTTACTTTTTGTTCTGAGTTTTATTGCTAAGCTGCAGAGGCTGGCCTTGAGCTTATGAGACTCAGCCTCCAGGTTGCTGGGACCACAGGTGTGCGCCACGGCACCTGGCTTGTGTTGTGTTCTGCAGACTGTGGGGAGGGGGTGCTGCTGGATGGCCCCTTTGGCATCCTGGATCTTCTGAGAGCAGAGCCGTGGATGGGAGGCTGGAGACCATTTGGCTGAGACCAGTGCCGATCGCGAAGTGCCCTGGGGCCACCCAGCGTGACACAGAGCTGCAACTCCTCAGGCCCTGTCTCCAGGTCTCTGTAGGGCACCGGTGGGTTTGGGAAACTGCCTGATGGGCAGGCGGCAGGAGCAGGGTTGCTGGTAATGGCTTAAGTGTGTGATTGTGCCCTTCCTCTCTGGTGGGACACATCACTTCACATGCTAGTGGCCCTCATTTGCACAGTAATTCATTCAGTTACGCCTGAGGTGGCCACAGAATCTGCAGCTTGGTGGCTAAGCAGCCGCTCCCCTATGTGGCAGCCATGGCCTGGTCCTGCACACTTGGCCCACCACCCTGCACGGGGCTTTGGCAAGGACTGCAGAACCTCAGCCTTTTCTCTACAAACAGGGCAGCTGTTTTTGCAAAGAGGTGGGTGAAAAGACATATTTAAAAATCACTGTGTTCTCAGACTTAAGCCACTAGTTTTTAGAAATTGTGAGGGGGGGGTGGAGCTACCGCTTTCCTTTTATTCTGCCGCTTGTTGAAAAATAATTTTTCTTCTTGGCCTGCAAACAAGAATTGTAAAACATCAATACTTTCCGTTGCTTGTTGCAGAAGAAAAGAATCAGCGAAAGCAGGTACCTTGTTAGGAACAGATTATGCACAAAGGACGGACAAAGCGCTGGGAAGAAAGCCCTTCATGTCATTGAGACCTTCAAGTCAGCCTCTGGGACAAGTGCCTCTTAGGTCATTGCAGACCGGAGCCCATTCTTGGGACCCTCGGTGGATTAAGAAGTAACACAACACCCGTCGTCCCGGCCATTGTAGCCCCGCTGGTGTTAACCGGGTTAATTGAGACTGTGCTCCTTTCCATTGGGAAGCTCTGTGCAGGGCATGGCTTGTGTGGCTGGAGCTTTTTAATGTGCAAACTAGATAAAAGTTGCAGGTGGTTGCTTTGCTCCCCCAGATAATGAGAGGGAGGGAGGGAAGGGGGGAGATTTCTCAGAAGTCCTGAAGAGCAGTGGATATAAGAGTCAACACGTGTTCCTCACAACCCTGGGCACAGGGTGGGTGGTGACCCTGCGGTCCTACTTTTAGGTATGGGCCCAGGAGAAACCAGGACGGTGTCAGTCAGAGACTCAGCAAGTCTGCTTGTGCTCTGCCAGATGTCCATCCGCTGGACACGAGGGGCAGCTGCACAGTGGGGCAGCTGGGGCTCAGCCCTGGTGTGTGCTGCGAGGGGGGCCTTAGCCCCATGCCCAGGGCAGCCGCCGGCACAGAAGACTGCCTGTGTGGGTGCCCAGAGCCTGAAGGTGCCATCAGGACCTGCAGAGCAGTGGTTTTCTGGGAGGCAGGGCTGATGGCGATGGGCGCAGGCTTCCCTGTGGGTGACGAAAGCCTTCTAACCTTAGGAGGTGAGGATGGCCGTGCAGCTGAGAACGTGCCGGCAAAACACCAAGTGGTGCCCGTGGAGCCCAGCTCTTGGTCTGGGATCACGTCTCAGCGAAGCTGTAAGGAAGAGGAGAGCACCCACACAAGACGGGCGAGGGCTCCTCCCTGAGGACCCTGCTGACCCTGGTGCTCTCTGACCACGAGGACACAGGTCTCGCTGGTGCGTGGTCCAGGGGCAGGACGCGTGTGGGGCCTGCGTGAGAACCAGCCCAGCCCTGCAGTGAGCTGAGGTCGGGCGGGGGGTGTGCCCCCACAGGCAGCACTTTCCAGCATCTCCCCTCCCAGCCGTTCAGACTGGCTTCTCTGTGAATCCCCAGGTGGCCAGCCTCTGGCCCTCGTGGTCACAGGGCCCTGATGCAGAGGAGCAGGACGTGTGGCTCAGTGAGAGGAGAGCTGGGGTGCATCTGGCTGAGGCACGCAGGAGAGCTGGGGAGGGCTGGGGTGCCGTCTTGGGTCCCGAGGAGCTGGGCTCCCTTTGCTCTCCACCCACTCCTGTGGACGTTTGCAAGGTGACCATGTGAGCAGAGCTCAGCTCTGACTCCGTGCTGTCATGGGAAGGATGGCCAGGCTCGGGCATCTTCACGCCAACCTACAGAGGCATTTGCCCAGCGTTGCTTTGCAGGTTCTCCCAGGAGCAGTGGAATTCCAGTGCCCAAGGACGTGGTCTAGAAGCAACATGAATGACTGCGAAGTTTGCATAATGGCTGTACAGCATCTCAGTGGGCACTGCCAGGCCTGCGTCCTGCCCATTGCCCCATGGACACTCAGCACACCAAGGTGGGGTGTGGGCCCGGGCGGGGGTGGGGGAGAAGGCTGGAGGTGGACTGTGCTTCCCCATCACGCACAGCAGGAACCCTCTGGATGGGCATTTCTCTGGGCTCAGAGCTGGGTGCTGGAGCTGTGCGCCGAGGCTGCCCAGGGTCACTCATGGGATGGGACAGTGACCATTCAGGTGGCACATTTGCATTTCCTGGCTGGTCAGTGCTGGCAGCTGGTCGGCTTCAGAGGAAGTGGGAGGGGGCGGAACGAGGTGGCCTTGCAGGGTCTCAGCTGTGACCTGTGGAGTCCCCCGAGCCTTGTGGGTCCTCACTGGGCCTCCCCTCCTCTCAGGGAGTCCAGCTCCTAAGCTCCAGGCGCCCTTCCTCATGGCGCCTCTCACTTGGCTGCTGTGTGGTTCTGTGGGTTTGGTTGTCTGTCCTGGGACTGGCCCAGACAAGTGGGGTTCATTTCCCTTTCCAAGGAGTGTGACATCCTGTACCTCAGGCTCCAAAAAGTGTTTTAAAACGACTATGCATTCGTTTTACATAGTTAGAAAACTAAGTTAAGAAAAGGTGGAATGAGACAGACATCATTGCCCTAGGAACATGTAGGACTGCACATCTGGTGCGACTCTACTTCATGTACCACCAGAGAAGTGAAAAGTGGTGCTCCGTTGGTGTACCGTGAACCAAAGTGCATTCTGCCATCAAGTATGACTGATTAGAACAAATACATTTAAAAAGAGCTGTTATAAGAATGAGCAGAGGGGCTGGGGTTGCAGCTCAGTGGTGGGCACTGGGTTCGATTCTCAGGACCAAATAAATAAGTAAATAAAGTAAAGATCTATCAACAACTGAATAATATTTAAAACAAACAAACAAACAAAACAACAGGCAGACAAGCAGCAGCCCTGGGCTGGTGGGTGACCTGTGGCTGGACTGGCCCCAGCTGCAGCTCCTGCAGGTCAGCGAGGCTCCTGCTTGGTTCTTGCTCCACAGAAGCATGCGGGTGTCCTCCGAGGAGCAGTGCGGGCTGCCCAGTGTGGGCAGGGGGACGGCCCACACCAGTGCCACCGCAGCGAGGCGGCGTCTGCAGGGCAGGCAGCACTCCCGCCCCCTGACGGACTGCTCAGAGGACCCTGCTGCTTCTCAGGAGCTCATCAGGCCTGTGTCATGGTTAACCGGTTTCCAAATCTGACCAGGATCCTCACAGATGCCAGCACAGCCCAGACTTGCCTCCCGGAGCCTCCTGCTCGTCCCGTTGCCTGGTCCTCGCCCATCCGCCAGGCGGGCGGTGTGTTTGGGCTGCTGCTGGACAGAGGTGCTGAGCCTTTGCCTGCGGGCCTGGCTGCCAGCGCGGCAGGGCGTGGAGCCGGAGGCCTGGCGGGTGTTGGTGCAGACTGACTGAGCGCATGGCTGGACCTGCGGCCCTGTGACGCCGGCCCCTGGTCGCCCTCCCCACCGTCCACGCCCAAAGCCTCAGTTGCTTCTTTCCCCAGCCTCTTCTCTCCCCTCCCTTTACCCTGACCAGGGTCCCAGGGAAGGGCGGCAGTGGTGGACACTGGCCTCTGTTCTCTCTTATGGCAGAAAGGACATGCAATGCACTGAGCTCTTGTGAGAGCACTCCTCAGAGAATTAATTTGGGTGGAGTGGTGCGAGGTGGGCGCCTTGTGCCGTAGATTCAATTGTCAGCTGCTGAGGACGGGTGCAGGAGCTGGGTGGGTGGCAAGGGGCAGGAAGCAGACCCTGCTGGTCCTGCAGCCCCCTCTAGTGAGCTGGTCCGTGTGTCCAGTGGGTGGATGTCCCAGTGCTGGAATCCAAGAGGTCTCTTACAAACCAGAGTCCTGGGAACTCTGTGCACCCATTGGACCCAGAGGATTCCAGAGGCAAGTGGGAACCAAGAAGGGTTTCGGAAGAAGCAGCGCTTACACGATGTCTGGAGGATGTGCTGTTTCAAAGGCGACCTGCAAATTGCCTCTCTGTGCTGCTGCTCCTCAGAGGCTCGCGGTCTGCGGCAGGGCCTCTGTGGGGCCCCTGCCCACGGTCATCACGTCTCCTAGGAGTCTTCTGCAGAGAGCATCAGGACATGGCAGGTCCTTCTGGGGCTCTTGGTGGCCCAGTGGAGTGGACCTGGAGGGGCACCGGCTACTTGCTCCTGTGCACAGTGGAAGGTGGCTGCCTCCGGTGATGAGACTCCAGCTACGGTGACACTGGTGACGTTGATGGCTGTGGGGAGGGACATAGGTGAAGATTTATCTTGTCAGCTATTTTGTTGCTCTGACTAAATGACCCGACCAGAATAGCTGTAGAGGGGGACACCCCACACCCAAACCGCAACCACTTGCAATCGGGAAGCTGTGCTTTCTTGGAGCAGGTTGGCTGTCGGAGTTTACCTTTCCTGCGTTCTTCGATTCTCGCTGGCCATAGCTGTATGAGTGAGTGGTGGCCTTCCAGAAGTGCTCCGTCCTGCAGAGGAGAAGGTGCTGAGCACCTCACCTGGCTGGAAGGAGCTGGGGGAATGCCGACCGTCGGCAGTGGGGTCAGTCCTTCCTGTGTAGAGGGGCAGCAGAGCACCACGTGCCTGAGCAGACAGCGCCCATCTGACGGGGCTGAGGGTGCCGAGGAGCCCAGCGCAGGCTTGTGGCCACTTCTCTCAGGTGCAGGTTGGGAGCTCTAGGCTGCGCTCCTGAGCCCACGAGGCTCTCGGCAGTGTCCCCTGGTCAGTGGGATGTCCTGATGCGGCGGCCTGAGAGGAAACTGCTAGGGAGCTCCTCCACCCACCACGTCAGACGTGGGCCCCTGTGATGTCCACCGCCTTCTGTGGCGATGGGAGGACCTGTGAGTGCACGGGCATGGAGGAAGCCGGGGCTCCCGGCTGATGGCACACACGGTGACCCCGACAGCCCGGAGAGCCTTGCACCCCAGTCACGTCCCGCTCAGTGGCCGGGTGAGGAGCGAGGTTTGCCCCACACCTGTGCGTGGCCATAGGAACACAGGCCCTACTCACGGCAAGAAACCAGTAAGGGTGCTGCGGGTGGCCTAGCTCCTTCTCAGGGAACTGTGCCAGGTGCTGGTCCCACGTCAGGACTGCTGGCCCGCCGGCTCCCACGCTGCCCTCCTCCTGAGTTTCCCGCTGGGCTCCACGTTCTCCTGCTGAGTGCATTCTACCTGGACTTCCTGGTGCACAGGGGCTTCCCTTCTGATTTCTCCACTGCTGGGGTCGAATACTGGGCTGCCCCCGGGGGTGGGACCCGCAGGCCGCTGGACGCCAGCAGCCACAGGTCGGCACCAGGCTGAGCCCGGCCGAGCTCTGGCAGGGCCGCGTCACCGCCAAGCCCCGAGCACAGCACGTTTCCTGTTTCTAGAAATGAGACCCACGAGGGTCCCGCAGACGGTGCCTGGTATCTGACGCTGTCTCCAGGTGGAGATGGCTATTATCTTCCTGCTGAAAGAGCCACACAGGGAGGAGGGGCGAGGCCGCGTCGTGTTTCAGTGAGAAAGAGAAGATTCAGAAGGGCTGAAGGAGGAAACAGGCCCCACGGAGGCTCTAGGGTGTCAGGCGGTGGCTCCCTGAGGTGCCGGTGGGAGGGAGCCACGGGCCTGGGTGGAGCCCTGCCTGGAGCAGCAGGAAGCCAGTGCCCACGGTCCACAGACGGCAGCCAGCGCTGTGCTGCGGGCTCGCCCCTGGCCCAGGCTGAGGGGCGTCAGGGCCAGCACAGGACCAGGGGGATGAGCAGATACCAGGACTGGAAAGCAACCCCCCCAAGTCCCACATGATGGACAACTGTAGGCCCCATGACTGGCGGAGTCAGTGGAATGGAGGACGGGCTCCCGCCAGGGCCCTTGTCCCCCTGGGTGCTCCTGCCCAAGCCCTTGTCCCCACGGGTGCTGGCCCACTCTCTGGTGCTGGCCCACAGGGGGCACCTGTGGCTCTGGGGGAGCTGCTTCTCTGAGGCACCCACACAGAAATGCCCAGGGTCTGACTGGCCATTGGACCGCAGGTTAGGACCCCTCCGGGTGGCCTGGGGCAGGATCCCAGACCTGCAGGCTGGGCACAGCGTCCTTCAGTGTGGGGCGGACGGGCACAGGTGCGAGGAGCCCCTCCCCACAACACGCCACCCACTGAGCATCACCCATGCATGGCACCGCCCCTGAAGCTTCTTCAGAGCATCTCACTGAGTCTTTTGACCTTCCTTGTGACCTTCAGGACAGAGGGCCTGGGTGGGCAGGGCATCCTGAATGGGGATTGGTGGAGTCTTCTCTGTGCCTCCTGCAGAGGGGCCCATGCTCCCTTGGGTCCCGAGTGGGGCTGTGGGCATCTGCAGTTGGAGTGGTGGACCCATGTCCACCAGGAGCTGATGACTGGTGGCCAGCCAGGTCTCGAACTCGGTGCCCCTGCCTCCCCTGGATGGGAGGGAGCCCCGGATGCATGGCTCTGTGCAGGAAGACAGATGAATGGTTAGTACATGGGGCACTCTGGGGTTTTCTGTCCCTTTCTTAGAAGGCTGGGGCAGGCAGGAGTGGAGCAGACATGTGCCCGCGCGGCTTCCGGCTGCCTCCTGGCTGGCTGGGAGCCGGTGGTGGAGCCCCCCTGAGGACCTGCTCCTTTCTCCTGCTGGGCTTGGACCTCAGTTCCCAGTGCTCCTGGAAAGAATCCCAGCCCTGTCCTGGGCAGGCCACCCTCGTCCTCTGTGCACAGGATGGGCCACCTGAGACCTCGGCTCTGGCTTTGGGGCTTCCCAGGACCAGGAGACCCGAGGGAGCACCGTGTCCAGCCCCCTCACTTTTCTGGATGAATGGTCTGCTTGAGCCTGAGGCTGACCAGAGATCAGCCACCCGCCTCGAGAATGATCCCTGATGGCTCAGGGTCCTCCCAGCCACTCTGTTCCCTCCTCTGCCTTCCCCTCGGGGTCAGTCGGTCAGACAATACATCACTAAGGAAAGCACACAGAGAAAAGTGGAACGGCACCCAGAGGCGGTCAGGGTCCCGTGGGTGGGATGGGGTGGCCCAGGGTGCAGCAGGGGTGGCTTCTTAGGAGACGGCTGGGAGAAGGCAGGCCGCGGCTCTGCAGCAGGGCGGACGCCGCGGCAGGGTCAGCAGGCCATTGGCCTGCAGGAGACCCCGCCCCCTCCCATGCCTGGCTCCGTGTCATTTGGTCTGTGACCTCAGGGACACAGACATGCAGAAGGACCTGGGGCCAAGCATGAGTGGAGGGCCCTTCCTGCAGGGTCTGGCGCTCGGCCCGGCTTCTCTAGGCTCCCCGAGCCCCCAGCAGGTCTCTCCCTTCAGCTGGGTTTGGCTGCAGTTCTCGGTCGGCCCTCTTCACCAGCTGTTGGTCAGCGGTGCTGGGTGTCTCCACCCAACATGGCCCAGGAGGAACCCTGCCGTTGGTCGGCGTGAGGCAGTTGGCCGTCTGCGGAGGGGAGGGTCCACCCCCTCCACTGACTGCTCCAGGCAGGTGACGGCTCTTGATGGACCTTGCAGGTGAGGGTCCGTGGCCACCCAGCCTGTCTGCGCCACAGTGGCCTTCGAGGACCTTCCCTGGCTAGGCACTGGCTGCCCTGGTGACGACCTCAGGATGTGGTTTTCCCACCTGCTTTTCCTCTGAGGCCCTCTCGGCGCCCCGGGCGGGGTTCCGCTGTGCGTGAGAAGTCCTGCCCATCCCTTAGGTCTTTGTTGGTCAAATGTGGCGACTCTGTGCTGCAGAGCTGATTTTAAAAACGGAGTCGATAACTTGCACCTGGGCACTGGGAAGGGGCCCTTGCTTCTGACCCCAGGTCAGCCAGGGAGACCTTTGACCCCAAGCAGGTCTGGGAGCACATGGGTGCTGAGGGTCCTGGCAGGGGCCAGCTCCCCTGCACAGCAGGTGCCCGTGAGGCTGGGTGGACGGAAGTGTGAAGAGTCCCTCTGGAAGATGGTGGTGACATGTCCGGCCAGCTTGTGGGGTCCAGGACAGGGGGCTCTTCAGTGCACAAGCTTCTTCAGCATGAGGGGGTGAGGACAGGTCCCTGGTCAGGGGCGCAGTGTGGGAAACGTGGAAGTCACAGACGCCCGAGGGGAGCCGGCACCGAACGACGGGGGCAGGAGACGCGGCTGTCCGGCAGGCAGAGGGGCAGTGTCTGCCTGGTCCACCCGAGACAGGGCGGGCAGTACGCTCCTCCCGCGGTGTGAGGCTGACCCTGTGCTGCGGCTGGCCCGGGTTCTGGACCCGTGGAAGCAGGGCAGCCCTTCAGTCAAGAGCACTGCGGTTGGTGGGGCTGGCAGAGCCTGGGGTCAAGTCCCGCTTTGCCTCCAGGCAAAGGCCCCTGGCCGTCACGTGGCCTCCTGTGCCTCAGTCTCCTGGTGTGCGAAGTGGGCATTGCAAGGTGCTGACCACCCGGGGTTGTTGAGAGGACTGGTGTGGCTGGTGGGCAGGAGAGCGTCAGGCGTGGCCCCGCGCTGGGGAGGCGTCCTGGGCTGTGCCGTGGCACTTCCTGGCGGCTGGGGACAGAGGCCTCTCCTGGTCCTCACGTGCCCAGAAAGCACCAGCCCTGAGTTTGTTTCTCCTTCCAACTCGTCTCCCACACTGGCCTCCGGACACGCAGACCATGAGTGAAGCCGTGCCTCGCCCGGGGCCACGTGGGCTCTGAGGAGTGGGAGGGATGACCAGTCCACCCCAGAGGCGGCGAGGCTGCGGTGGCCTGGGGACTGCTTGCCCCTGCTTGCCGAGGCCCCTGTCGACCAAGGGCGAGCTGCCCTTTTGCTGTCCGTCTCTAAATGACTCAGAGTGGCCTTTAGGAGGGACCCGGCGCAGCCTTCACTTCCTGAGTGGACTTTTCTGTTAGTGAAGGTGCCTTTGTGGGTCTCACCGATGGGTCTCCTGCGGGGTCTGCCGGGGTCTCCATCTGCAGGGCCGTCTAGACTGAGGACTCCCAGTTTCCTCCCACATTCTTCAGCTGAGGCAGAATCACATTTGAAGATGACGTTGCTTGGCAGAAACCGGTTCTCCTTGGCATCCTACCTGCATAGTTGCTGCTGTGTATTCATTGTCAACGGGGAAACTGATACAGCATTTTCAGTTACAGACTCCATTCGAGACATTTTATGGACCTTGTGGCCACGGCAGCCGGCTGTTTCTAAGCGACTTGGGGTGCCCGTCCTTTTAGCGAAAAGGAAAACACTAAATAACACTGGCCACCAGACTTGGCAGACTCAGGCAGCTGACATCTCCAGCTCTGCACTGAGGCGGGGGGCGCCACCTCCAACCCACCCTCTTCGTGGAGGGCGCAGAGAACACTGTCCCTGGGGTCCAGAAGCAGGTGGAATGCATCCTGCTGGATGCACCGGCCAAGCTCCCCGCTCTCTGAGCCCCAGTCTCCTCCCCTTTAACCAGGGGACAAGGGATACGGCGATCGTGGACACTGAGTGAATGTCCTGAAGGGAGCCGGCTCTGGGGTGAACCGGGCTCAGTGCTGCTCTTCCATGGGCCCGAGCAACCGTGGACTCTGCCCAGGGCTCCCTGCTTGGCCTCCTCCCAGGCCCTCCGCGGCCTCGCCACGGCCTCCTCGCAGGGTCACCGCTCTGGGGAGGGTGGGGGAGGGCTCGCCTGGCGTCTCTCTGGGGGCAGGGGCGTGTCTGCCCTCCTGCTCGGAGGGGCCTGGCGAGGCAGCGTTCACGTGGGGTCCAGTCTACACTTGATTAGGATGCTCATCAATCCCATCTGGCAACTTGATATCAAGAGAGGAACAGAATAATCTTTATGGGATCGCCCTCCGCAGAAGATGAAGTCAAGACTGTGGAATCCGCGGCGGAAGCGTCAGGAGCCTCTGATGTGATGAGGGGACTCGGGAAGGAATGAAGAGCAGGCCGGTTGTCGGAAGCTCCTCCGACTCAGGCTGCGCCGGCCGGGCCACCCGGGAGCTGTGAGCCCATTAGGAGGAGAGCTGCCCAGAGGAGGACCCGGCTCTGCTTCTGTTTATTAACCTGGGAGAGGCCCGTCCATCACGGAGTGGGCCCCCAGTGTCTGCGGGCGGCCGGGGCGGCCCCGTGCTCTTTGAAGTGTCTTTACTGAGGGTAAACTTCTCAAGGCCGTAAATACTCTCCTTTCGCATGAGTAACCCCGTGCAGGGCCAGCGCTGGGGGTGGAGGGGAGGAGCCGCTGAGGAAGCGCCCTGGACAGCAGTCTGTGCGTTTACTGCCCTCTGACAGGTTAACCCGATTTTAGACGTGGACCTCTTTGTCTTTGAGGGCCTGATGGCCAGTGGAGCCACCGTGCTGTGGGGACATCTTCCAGCTCTTCTGCCGTTGGCCAGGTCCTGGATGGCCGCAGGGGTCGGGAGAGCCATTGTCCTTTGGGAGAGGGCTCAGGGGGCCTTTCTCTCAACTTTTACAGGCCTCCCTCTGTGAATCTTGGAATCTTTTTAAAATGATCATTTAAATGCTGCAAAGTACACGTTTATAAAACTTTACGTCAGTGATCATCTGAAGACCAAATAGCTCTGGGTCTTAGAATCCAGCGGGTGCTCGTGGGGACGTCTGTGATGCTGTGTGGGGTGACGCGTGACTTTGAGGTGAAATGCAGGACGGAAACCGAGAGCACGCTGCTGCGGCCACAGGAGAGCTAGCCTTCCAGGGATCCACTGGCCGAGGGCTGCAGGTCCCTCTCTGCACTCACCGATGCTGAGAGCCTGAGGCCTTGCGGCAGTGGGCACGAGGTGCCGGGTCATGCCCTCACGTAGGTGCTTCTCTCCCACAGATGAAGGACGCGGGATTGTGCACAGGTGGACTCTGTGAGCGGCTGAAATCGTGAGAATGGCCAACAAGATGGTTTGTTCAGGAGAAACACAAGTGCCAAAGGAGTATGGCAGGGGTCAGGGCGGCTGACCCAGGGGGCCAGAGTTCCAGGGGGGACTTGCTCTGGACCTGTCTGGTGTGGCCTGTCCTGGGCATGGTGAGCCAGTAAGAATACTAGGGCCAGCCCCATCCTCAGGGCCACGCATGCTGGCCAAGGCCATCACGCCCAGCCTGCGGGTGTCTGTGCTGGCCCTTGGCAAACCAGAGGCTGGTGCTTGGCTAAAGCATCAGCCCCGACCTTGCAGACGACGAAGGCGAGGTGTGGCGGCTAGAACACTTGCTGGAGCTCTCCCCAGCTGGCCCCGCTGGGTAAAGGTCCCCGTGAGCTGCACGGCTGTGGGATCAGAGGGCCTCGCCCCACTTCCTGTCCAGGGCAGGGTTCCGGAGCCCCGTGCCCTGGGCACTGCCCTTGAGTTCTCCCAAGAACCAGGCGCCCAGGGAGCCACAGTCTGGGGAGATCGACATCCTCCAGCTGCAGAGAGCAGCTCCCCAGGGCCTGGTGTCCACAGGGGACGAGGGGTCTCCTGCCCTGAGCTGTGGGCTCCCCAGGAGCCCTCACCTATAACTCCACCAGTGATGCTCCAGCCCTGGGCTCCTGACGCACGAGGCGCATCTGCTGACCTCTAAACCGACGTGAGGTAAGCACAGGGGACCGGGTAGGACGAGGCGCAAGGGCCTGCAGGTGGGTGAGGGGACACACCTCATGCAGCCTTCCATCTGCTCCACATGGTGATAGCCACGTGGGTGCCCTGTGGCATGGGACGGGTCCTTGTGGGCTGTGGTCAGCCACTTGCTGGCCAGGACTTGGTCATGCTGCCTTGGGCCTGCTCTTGGAATACCCGTGATTTTCAGTAACCCCATGGAGGTGTGTCACTGTGTGATCTGCCAAGTGTGACATTGCACAGTGGTCCACCTTCGCTGTGGTGACCTTGGGTCTGGCTGGGCTCCATCAAGCGTGGCATAGGCCTGTCCCAGGGCAGACCTGCCTCTGAGCTTGCATGCATGAGCAGCGGAGCAGACCCGGGAGGGAGGGAACACACACGTGTGTGGGTGTTTGGGGCAGAGTTGGCAAGTGGGGTGCAGGTTCTGTGCCGGGGTAGGCCTTCGGGTGGCCCTGTAGCCAGGGTGCGGTTCCCTGCCCCCTAGGCTCTCGGCACCCCGGGGCAGACAAGGGGATCCCAGTCCCGCAGGGCGGAGACATGCCCTCCAGGCCAGCTCAAGGCTGGGCCTGGTGTGCAGACCAACCTCTGGGCAGGGTGTAGACAAAGCAAACAGACGGGACTCACAGGGCCGCACACTAAGGGGCTTCCCTCTTATTTTATATTAAAGGAAGTTGGAGATTCACACTGTGTTAAAAAGTAGAATCCTTTTGCAGAGTAAATCACTGTTCCCCATTTATCTGTTCCCCGCGGGGCTTTCTGTGCTGTGGGTAAGGTCAGATGCATGTTCAGAATCGGGTGTGTGGCGGCAGCTCAGGCTCAGATACGTGTGAGCAGGTGTGATGACATATGTGCTGTTTGGATGTCACGGTTTCCAGAAATCCAGATAGGCCTCCCTCTCTCCTTCCTTCCTTTTAAAATTTCTTTCTTTTAAAATCTTATCCTGACCTCTATCCTTTGAACTTGGAGTGTAGCCGTATTCCACAGGGAAAGGTAATTAATAGGGTTGAATTAATGGCTAACTGGACTCACGCCCAGGCTCCTGTTTCCAGTCCTGGCCACATGCCCCCAGGCAGGACATAATTACCTGGTGGATCAGGCCCTGATTCCTTCTCAGACACGTCTGAGTACCCGCGAGTCAGGCCCCACTGTGGTCCTTTGAAATAGAGGAGCAAATGGACACAGTCCTGCTCTCAGGGAGCTGACCATCTAAGAGTGAGGAGCAAAGATCCGTGATCAAGTGTCAGTCGGTGCAAAAGGACAGTGGCCTCTGCCTGGGGTGGGGGGCGAGTGGCTGCCCGAGCGTGGGAGCCTGAGCAGCGCAGCTCCTGTGGTGGGCAGGGAGCGAGGTGGGTGGTGGGCCGTGGGAGACTCTTGGGCTCCGTACGACGGTGGATCTGTCTGTGGTTGATTCCTTTCCCGCTCGTGAATTTGCCCAGAATTCGGGCCAGATCCCCAACCACAAGTGGACTTGCTATTTAGGGTCCAGTAGACTTCTGCTTGCTTCAGGGGGTGGTGGACAGGCACTGCCCGCAGCTATGAGGCCTTCTGCTGTGGACGCTGGGCTGGACTGCAGGAGCCACCCAAGCCCTGGTGGGATTCTGTTCTCCTGCCTCCTTGACCTCAGGGGCCAGTGGCTGCTAATGGCCACATGGTGCATGGGGGTCTTGGACTGCATCCCGCTCCCCAGGGAGGCCTGGGCAGGAGGACGGGGCTGTGTGAATCTCCCACTCCCTGGTGCCCAGTCTTCCCCCACAAGTGGTGGCTGCGTCACATGGTCCCCAGGGGCTTTGGCTGCAGCTCCCTGACATCTCTGGTTCAGGCTGTTGCCATTCTTTGAAGGAAAATCTTTGGCAAAGTCTTTCATAAATGGAATTCTGAAATTCTACCTCAGGAAGCAGAGTTGAAATGGCAGAGAGTCATGTGCACTGGGGGCTTCCGGGAGCCGTAAGTGAACAAGCCCTGGTGAGGGAGCTGTGCTGCCCACCCCCAGGTCTGCTGCCCTTCACTGGGGAGCAGTGGCCCTGGTACCCCGTGAGTCTCCTTGCCCCCACCGGCCTGGTGGCGAGGTCCTGGGAGACGGGCATCTGCGGAAGGACTGGGCTGTGGTGGTCACAGGTGTGCGGGGTGGTTTGGAGGGAGTTCATTTTTCCCTGGTGACCGCTCTCATGCCTGCGTCCTGGAGAGGCAGAAGCTGGGGATGATGCAGGGACCTGGGGCTGGAGTTCAGTGAGACAGACTGCCCCACAACCTGGCTGGTGTCGAGCTCCTCTGGGTGGACGGTCCCCCAACTGTGCTTCTAGCCTCTCTGTGGGCATTCGCAGATGAGAGGTGCTCAAGGTTTTTGTTTATTTGTTTGTTCAGGTCTTGTTTGCTCCAAATACCTGTCAGATGGCTGTCGGTGGAAAGATGGGATTCGAATCTGTGCCTTGTTCAAGCAAGAGAACGACTAGTAGAAGATAAACACAGTGTGAGCACTGCCTCACCCAGGCGGGCCGGCTCTGTCCTCGTCACTGAGGTGAGACACCGTGCTTTCTGCTGGGGACCAGAGAACCAGGTACCAGTGAAGTTGGCAGAAGCCCTCGGGCCCCTGGGAAGGACTGCGGAGCAGGGACAGGCTCCCAGAACCTTTTTTTTTTTTTTTAAGCAATTACAGGGTCACAAACACCTGAAAATCCTGGCATTAGAAAGTTGTTTGGGTGCATTTGTGGACTATAATAAAGTAAAGGCAAAGGAGAAATATTCTCTTGAGCTCACTTAAACATCCTCCTATGTGATGTAGGAAATTGGTATGAACCACGGACACTCTGTGCACACGTGTGTGCATGTGTGTGTAATGCTGCAGTGATGATTGTGAGGTCATTAGCATGGTTGTGCAGAACCATCTGAGGCCTGTTGGGGAAGGAGGCTGGGCTGGAGTCCGGCCTCTCTTTGCTTCCTCTGTCTCTGTAGGAGTGCTCAGCTGTGTTCTGAAGCTGTCCTTCTCTTTAATGAAGATTACAAGTCTGTGTATACACAAGTGTGTCTTTGCACCTCATATGAAGTGAGTGCTAGTCAGTTGTCCTTATTCGCCACAGTTCTGCTCTTAAAGGACATAAGGAGTGCTGATTAGGGCACACTGAACCTCTCCCCCCAGATGCACTTTCATCAGCCAGTCAACACAGCGCCTTGTTAGATGTGGGCTTCTGTTTAAAGACATTTAAAGAATGTGGAACTCAGGCAGGACGTCTGAATGAAGCCTCTCCAGGCACACATCTTCCCTGTGAGGCACCGGGCAGCTGCCTGTGCTGGGGCCACTGGGTGGCTTGTCAGCCCTGCGCCTGAGCTTGCCTGTGCAGCGGGATTCCAAGGAGAAGTGCAGGAACACAGCACTGAGGAAACACACTGCCGAGCTCTGAGGGCTGGAGCCAGTCAGCGGGAAGGTGTGCCAGGGGCTCCGAGCTTTGCTACTCCCCGAAGTCCACAAACCCTTGCAAAAGTGCAGCAATGATTGATTTTGGGTTCGTGAATAAATTTTGAATTTATTTATAGATAAATTGCAAGCAGGCACATTTGCAAATGCAGAATCCAGGAATCGTGAGGATTGACTATTTAATTATATTTAGGAATTTCCTAAAAGTGGGTGGGATCAATATGACTTCTGCCTCAGAGGACAGAAGCTAAACTTCTGGTCCTGGCAAAGGCCGGTGAGGACGAGGCGTGCACAGTGGCTCACAGCCACCGAGTCTGTCTGCTCAGCGCTGCCAGCTCCAGTACCGCCCTCCACGCTGGCCTCCCACGTGCACCCTCTGAGCTGGTAGCTGACAGTGGCTCTAGAGGAGCAGCACTTATTTCTGTCTGCGACTTGCCGGACTCTTACAGATGTCCTCTTCTCTTACGTTGGCGTCATTTAAAAGCTCAGCCTCCCAGAACCTTTCTGAGTTCCCCGTTTCCTCAATCTTGAGCGCAGGGCATGGTCAGCTGGGGTTTGCAGTTAGGGAATAAGAGGTGGAGTGCTCTTCACTCCTGAGGGTCCCCATGTGCTCTCGCTCCTGCCTGGGTTCTGCGTCAGAGGCAGGCGTGGGACACGCAGACCTGTGGCCGAGTGTGTCCCTGCTGACCACGCGTGGATTTTCGGTCAGTTTGGTGTTGTATGGTTGACATGAGCTTCAGTCTTCAGGAAAAGGCGTGTGAAGCAGGAAGAGTCCCGTGGCCTTGGCCGTGGCTATTTGGGAGAATCCAGCTCTGGGACCATGTGGCCAGCTGTGGAGCCTTTTCTACTTTGCCATATTCAATCAAGGGTTGGAGTTTGTGTCCCTGGGCAATTGCATAACTCTGATATTGACCTTAACTGAAGTCCTTTGTTTTGTACCCTAACAGCCCGAAGCATTAAAAATGCGTGTTCACTTAATTTGTCCTGCATGGCATGCAGTGTAATTACCAGCAGTTTGTTTTCTCTGTTGTAAAATATGGTCTGAGAAGGGATAAAGTAATGTGGAAAATTAACATTGTGATGTACTGTATAGTGGAATAACACTAAACACTTAGCTGTACGGGCTCCGGAGGTGCTATTTGTGTTGTGTGCAAGAGCAATAAAGAATTAAATGCCTCTTTCTAAACTATATTTGCATGATTTTCAACTGCAGTAAAATGAGTCTGGTCTGCCTCTCAGAATAAACAACACAACAACAAAACCAGAGACCGCCCAGAGTCGTGTGTTGTCCTTGCAGCTCTGCGTGTGCTTCTTGCTGGGCGACCCCAGGAGTTATTGTAATGGGGAGACAGCAGTGGGCAGCCCTGGGCTCTGGGCCTGCCCAGGGGCTTGTGGATCAGCCACAGGTGAGACCCCAGGCCCCAGGGGGTGGGGCAGAGCTGCCCGGGCCCTGGTGGCTGGGGAGATCTTGCTGAGGAGGCAGAGTTCCTGCTCCCCATCTCATTTCTGCTGCTTTATCCTCGGAGGCTGGGCACGAAGGATCCTGTATAAATAATAAATCACACTGTATCATCTTCCAAATTCCAGTGATCACAGAAGGAAACATAATCAGCCTCTCAACTAAAGGCAACAGATTCACCTGCTTGTCCCTGTCCCTGGGGCATGTTAGGACAGTGCGGTGTGCCCCCCTGAAGCCGTGCTTTCCTGGCGGGCTCCCCCAGCTCTGCCATTGGCTTCACGCACTGGGAGAGCACAATGGCTGGGGCGCAAGCTGTGCTTCAGCGTCTGTCTCAGGGGCCACCTGTCCTGTCCTGGTGACCTGCCTGAAGGTGGCCTCATCCTATGCCATGGGCTTTTCAATGAGCTTGCTCTAGTCTGGGCCTTTGGGCGGTGTCTGAGGCCTTTGTTGCTGTGTTTTGCTGTGAAATAGGAGTGAATTAGGGTCCCTTGTCTTGTCAGTGCCCAAGACCCTTCTGTCCACAGGGTGAATCTGGCCGGTCCCATCGGGGAGACTCGATCTCCTTTGGAGAACAGCCTTCTTGGCCCCTGAGAAGGGCTTGTCTGCTCCTGTCTCTCTGTGAGTGTGGCCAGAGTGTGGCTGTCCGCAGCTGGACCCTCGTGCTGCTGGACCCACTGTCACTGTCCCAGAGCAGAGTGTGTGGTGGGGAACGGGAGCCTTTCAGCCGCACCAGGAGCCAGCCTCCTTCCAGCCTGCCGCAGAGGAATGTCACAGGAGAGGCTGGCGTCCCAGATACCCCGAGAGCGGCTCCTCCTGCTGCCACAGCCTCGGGGACTAGAATCGATGCTTCCGCAGGCCTCAGCCAGGCTCCTCTGGTGGGGGGCTTCTCATCTTTGTCCTGCTTTGCTCAGGGTCTGGCTCTCGAGCCTGTGGACCGGCACCGGCCAGCACCTGACCAGCACCCAGGCCCGCGTCTGTAGCTTGCTCCGGACCCCACCAGAGCGTGGCACAGAATCCCTGCTCCATGCAGGCTGCAGCCCACAGCCCATCAGAACTCCCCCCATGGGGCCGGGGTGGAGTGGGGTGAAGTGGGGTGCCCGGGGCCGGCCTTTGGCTGTCTTCTCCAGCCCAAAGCCCTTATTGGAGGTAGACTACCCAGTGCCGAGCGTCCACGATTCGGAGTCACATCTCTGGCGTCTGCCCATTTCCCGAGTATCAGGAGCCAGCTCTTCCCCGGACGTGCGGCTGGTGGGCTCTCAGGATCCTGGACTGGGTCTGGCTGAGCTTGGCCTCCATCTGGGACCCATTCCATCACTGAGAGCTCAGGGCAGCCTCCTCGCCTGGCAGTCTGCCTGGGCCTCCCTGTGGCCCGCCTGGCCCAGATGTCCCTCACTGGGCACTTGCTGGTGGGCAGGGCTGTGTCTGTGTGGGGAGGACAGGGTCTCTCTGCTCTTTGTGAGGCCTGAGGCCAACAGGCCTGGAGTTCCTGGAGGGGACTGGGAGGAGGAGACCACCTGCTGTGTGTTTTTATTCTAAAGTCCCGGAGAAAGCCCACGGAGGGCCTGGGACCATGTGGCCAGCTGTGGAGCCTGGAACTCGAGGGTCTCCGCCCAGTGCTTCTCAGCATGCAGGATGCTGCTGGGAGGACGTTGGGAGGTGCTGCTGCTGTCCCCTTGGCAATGGAGCTGGGACAGAGATGGCCTGGCAGAGCCAAAGGGTCGGGGCTCCAGAAGGAGGCGAGTGGCCGGTGGCCCTCAGACCTGGCCCGAGACACTCGGCGGGCAGCGGCTTACAGTCTGTGTCACGGGACAGGCTGCAGCACCGAAGGGCAGTGTTCTGAACTCCCCCTGGACAGACCTGTCTGCTGGGCTCACTGAGGCGCCCTGGCCACAGGGCCTTGGGTAGTGTAGGTGGAGACGGTCTGGTGGGCCCGTGCCCCTGGGTGGCCCTGCACTCACCACTGCCTGTCCTGGGAGCTGCAGTTCCTCGGTTTGGATGTCCCCAGGCCTGGGGGAGCTTTCCCGAGAGTCACTAGACAAGCATGTGTCTGGAGAGCTCCTCTCCCTTCCCTCTCACTGGCTCCCAAATGGCTTTCCAGCCACTGAGAAGGTCGCAGGGACTCTGAGTGTGACCTGTGTGGACAGTTGCCCCCACACAGCCCACGGTGGGCCCACCATGCGTCTGTGCCGTGACCCGAGTTCACACCAGGGCTGCTCCCGCTCACAGGCCACCTCTGCCCTGGCTCCCTGCCCCCGGTGTTTCCTCTTGGCCCTCGTAGGACCTGCCCGTCTGCTCGTCCATGGAGTAGGACCGCCTGAGTGCTTGAGCGCCTGAGACCAAGAGCTCAGCAGGACTCCTCGGCGGGTGATCTCCTGATGCACCCAGGGGGGCCATGCCTGGAAAGGTCCACAAACGAAACCACACGTCCCACCCTGCGGCAGGCGTCTCCCGCACTGGAGGGACCTTCCCTGCAGAGGCAAAGATGATATTCTACGTGTGCTCAGCTGTTAATGCAGCTTGATCTCCCACACCTGTGTGCCTTTCCCACAAACGGGGTGCCTGCGGGCTTCTGGGCTCACCTCCTGGGAGTGGAGTCCGGGGGAGAGGCAGCCCGCCCTGCGCAGCCTGGCGACCGCAGCTTCACACGGGACTGTGAGGTCTGTGGCAGCAGGGAAAAGGCCCCACAGGTCACCGTGTGTGTGAGGTGACACAACAGGGAAAGGAACCTGAGGCGTGGGGAGCCCAGGAAGCTCGGCCTCACTGTTCTGTGCACCTCACTCAGAGGCCGGACTCCAGATGTGGGTAGGAAGCTGTGGGTGGGGTGGGCCCTGCTCGTCAACCGCACCCCCCCCCCCTTGGCGCTCAACTGGGGCCATGGCGGTGGCCAACAGACATCAGGAGAGCACCGTGACCTCTGTCTTGAGGGCTGGAGCCGCAGAGCTGGAGGGCCACGCCCCTGGTGCCCCACGAAGGCTGCCCACTGCACTGGGAAGCAGCCAGGCCTCCTTGGCTGGTGGACCCCAGGCTGGGTGGACGGAGCTCCCGTGGCTGGGTGCAGGCTGAGAAGCGTTGCTGTCTCCTGCCTGTAGTTGACCCCACACTGGCTCTGGCACCGTGGAGTTGGGGTTTTAGATACGCCCGTCACAGCTGTATGTGGCTGCCGTGGTGGCCTGTCCCTGGCCTTCCTCCTCAGCACCAGGGCCCCGCTCTCTGAGGACCCCAGGCCCCTCTGCCAAGGAGGCGGTGGCTTGACAGCCTGGGGTCTGTGTTGGCATTAAACCCCCATCACAGGGAGGGCTAGGAAATCTGGAACGACAACGGGGCAGTCAAGAACCATCTTGTTCGATTTCTAGGCTCATTCATAGTCAAAAAAACCTTTTGGGCAGGAGAAAAATACTTCCTGAGCATTTTCAACATGTCTGCATATCTCCACATCACTACCACGCGGCAAAAATAAAATCTCGGTGTAAAAGGTAGAAGTGTTTTACCACCCACGTGATTTACGCCCACCACTTAATAGATGACAGGCGGCATTCACAAAGGGACCCGGAGGCCCAGCAACCGCGGCCTCGGCCGCCCGTAAACACCGAGAAAGCCTTTCAGCTCCGCCGTGGGGAGGACGCCGTGGTCCGGGAAGGTGTTGTTAATTAGGTTTCATGTCCTGCTCATATAAATATTTCAGGGTTCTCTCTCTCTTGCCGTCACGGGGCGTTTGGTGCCCGGGAGGAATGGCACCTTACCGTCGTCAGTCAACGGCTGTGAGCAGGCTGTGAGCTTCTCTGGGCAGTGGCTCTGTCTCCTTTGGTGGATGGAGGCAGCTTTCCTGGAACAGCCACCGCTGCTCACTTGGTTTTGATTTATAGGGTGCTCCGTCTCCTCCCCCTTCTCTTAGGGCCCACAACACACCCTGCCCCGGCGACACCACACCATGGGCTGCAGCGCAGAGACCCTGGGGCTGTGATTTCTGTGACCTGTCTCGGGTGGACTTTGAGTCGTGTGGTGCCCTGTGCCCCGAGTTGGAAATGCATCTTGCTCTGGCTGGCACCGTGGGGTGGTGGAGTGGCACAGGACCAAGGTCCCTTGGCCACGCAGTGGAATGGGCCTGAGTACAGGGAAGGCTGCCAGTGGTCCTCCACCCCTGGACATGACGGTGCCCACTGGACCTAGAGTTGCTCGAGGGGAGACACAGGTGGCAGGACTTCTGGAGGCTTCTCTGTGGAGGTCTGGAGTCGTGGGGGTCTCAGTGGTGACCCCGTCCACCTGCCTCTTGAACTCAGGACAAGTTCTCCCCTCTGGCCCCATTTCACAAGGGTGGACGCTTGGGCGACCGAGTGGTCCAGAGGAGTCTCCCTCCAGGCTCCCAAGCTGAGCAGGGGTGAGCTGTGGTCAGCTGCCTTTCTTTTCAACCATGGGCCTGCTGGTCCTGTGCTGGAGCATGAAGCCTGGGCAGGGGTGGACGGCTCATGGAGGTGTGCTCCTGCTCGTCCAGCGCCCCTGCTGGCTGGTGTGGAGGACCCTGCTCTGCAGGTAAGGTGCTGGTGCCAGTCAAGGAGACATCAGTCTGCGGCCCGAAGCTCCAGCTGGAGTGCGGGAAGAGTTGGTCAGTGTCATGTCCGAGACCTGCTGGGCTCTGCACCCGGCCCTCCCCGGCCCTCTTCAGCTGGCGGCCTCACTACCTCCCTTAGCAGGCAGGCCTGAGGGGGCTTCCGGGGTCTGCTCTGCAGAGACTGAGGAGCCCACGGCAGCTGCAGCACGACATCGGGCTAGTTCTCTTTATGCTTTAAAATAATTTAGAATTACAGAAAAGTTGCAAAAATGGTACAGGGAATCCCCACGTCTTCATGCTGCTTGTTCCAATGTTAACCTCGCACACCAGCACGGAATGATCGTGAAACTAAAACCGAACACTGGCCGGTGCTGTGGACTACCACAGTTGTCCAGTCAGGCCCCTTCTGCCTCGCGGGGCCCGACAACAGTGGCCCTGGAGTCATGTTCTGAGGGTGACTGGTTCCCTGGCTTTGTCACCACCCACTGGGACCTCTCCACCAGGAGGCGCGGTCCTGTCCTCACGTGTCTCAGTGGCTTGGTTCCTCAGAGGGAGCTGAGAGCCACCAGGCTGTCGTACCACGGAGGTCTGGCTGAGGATGTCCGTTGAACTGGCCCTTTATGCTGCTGCCTGGTGGCCCCCTGTTCCTCTAGGGATCCAGGCTGTCTCTCTACGCTGGTCCTTGTGCCTTTGGTATCAGTGTGGCGCATGGGTGTCCATTCTGTCCCTGTTTTAAGACTGTTTCTGCTTGAAACACTATCTTGTGGTTCAGAACCAGGTATGAACCTGAATTCCTTGAAATAATCACAGAGTGTCAGTATAAATTCATGCATTTGAATAGAGATCATGGTAAAAGGCAGAGAAAGCTAAAAGATCCCCGATGGAAACTGCTAATTCAGAGAGGGCGGGACAGTAAGAGGCCCAGAAAATCCTCCCACAGGCCTCCGTGTCCTCACCCCTTTAAAGAAGTGAGGCTGCGTCCCAGAGTGCTCGCCAGGCTGGGGGATCCGATGTGCGTTCTTAGGCACGTAAATGTTTTACTGCCCTATAGCAGCTGGCGTTAGCCAAGACACCAAGATATTTTGTTCTAAGCTTTAAATCAGTTGTTTTATAGAGCACAGAGAATTTTTATTATAACATAATTCTGTACATAAAATATCACATTAAAAGAAGGAGATAAACTTTTGTACTTTCATTCTCCATTAATTTGACCGAAAACAATTTGCAAAGAAATCTAACCAATCAGGATTCATGGCTGTAAAGCCAGTTGAACTTGAAATCCAAGTAGCAGGGACAGTAGAAAAAACCCTCTAACACCAGACCCCAGGGCCCCTGGGACATTTTGGTAGCTGTCCATCCGACGGTGGGTGAAGCAGACGGCACCCAGCTGGTGTGAGTGTCACCCTGGACCGGCAGTGAGGGTGCTTGGGTGTGCACAGACTCCTGCAGGGCTGGCGGCTGAGCCCCCTCTGGGGCTGCCCTGGGTCCACTTGCTGCTGTGGGAGGTCACAGTACAGTGCAGGTGACTGGCCTCTGGGGGACGGTGTGCAGGGCCTGTCAACCTCAGAGCCCTCACAGAGGGGGATGTCTTGGAGAAGCTCTTGGCCTCTGCCTGGCCCCCGTGCGGGGTGGACTTCGGGAGCACGCCAGGGAGGCAGAAAGGGCTCAGCTCTTTGAAAATCCTCCAACTCTGGCAAAGAGTCGTCTGCACCACTGCGTTCTGAGTGCATCGTAAGAACTGGAACTGTCACGTGGGGACTGAAGTCGTGAGTCAGAAATTGAGAACCGTGTTTTCAAATGCGTTTTCTGCCTTGAATTTGTGTGCCTGTCCTTGGGGCACAGCTCACGGGGCGCGTCCGAGGCAGCCTGGAATGGCGGTGGCTTGGAAGCCTGGCTGTCGGCATGAGCAGGACTTCCTACCCCATTGCTCTGTTGGTGGACGATGACTAGCAACAGAACTCTCTGGAAGGCCCCGCCCCCGGCCCACCAGCAGTCCTGGGACAGTCCACCCAGTGGAGCCGGCCAGTGTTCCTCGACACTCCTGTGGTGACTGCATCTTGTTCCCAGAGATGGCAGGGGGGTAGGGAGAAAAAGAAAGAAAAAGAATGTAGCTGGAGAGTTGGGCCACCCTTCTAGGGTGAGTCCGGAGGCCGCTGAGGACCACGGACAGCTCCGCGACAGAAGGAAGGCCAGGAGCAAAGACCCGCGGGTGGTGAGGCAGGACCTCAGATCTAGCCGTCATGGAGGGACTGGAGGTGCCCACTCCACCAGTGTCTTCCCTGGAAAGGCTGGGTGGGTGTTTAGTGGACAGGGCTGCCAGCTTGGCCCCGGGCAGCTGAGCTGCCCGTCCTGTCAGTCGCTTCTGGGAGCCCTAGGCTTAGGAGCCACACCTCCATCGTCACCCCAGTGTCTGGAAACCGCGTGCCAGTTCAACGTGGGTTTTCTCAGCTGCAGGTTTTGCAGGGGGTCGACCCTGTGCCTGTTGAGAGTGTGCTGTGTCCAGCCTTCCACGCGCTGGCTGGTGCGGCCTCCGTGGCTGAGCAGAGGTGCCCATCCTGTGTGGGCCTGAGGCTAAACAGGTGCCCCCGTCCCTTGGCAGGCATGCCCCAGGGGTCCCGACTCCTTGCCTGTGCTTCCTCCTGGCGCCCACGGCTCGGCGACTCTGTCCATCCACCTCCTGTGGTGCGCTTGGCTTTTCAGACCCAGGACCTGCACTTCAGTGCATGCACACCCCATGTCCGGGTATTGGAAGGTGTTCATTCAGTCCTTGTGAAAAAAAGGATCGGACATACTTTGCAGTGTGCAGGCAAGATGATCTGAATTGAGCTGGGCTGCTTTTATGAAGACGGGTTGGTTGAGGAAATGTTCACCCGAGTTGCAGCAGCATGTCTGAGTGCTGATGAACTGCCTGCTGTCCGGGTTTGCCCGCAGAGCGTCGGCATGTGGTCCTCGGGTCTGCAAACTGTCTAGGGAAGGCCTTCTTTCCCAAGGCCACACGGCGCCCGGCCAGGCAGCCCTCCAGGTGAGGCTGCCACATCATTCACATCCTTTAGCTCCGGGTTCAGAGGAGTCTCTGTCTTCTGGCTTCTTAGGTGGATTCTCGGACACGGAGAAACCCGCGAAGAGCCTGCTCTGTTGCTGCTGACCCCTTTCTCACTGCAGAGGTGGCTGCGGACCTGGGTTCTGCGTCACCCCATGGAGCTGTGTCGAGGACAGAGCTTTGTCCCTGTTGCATCTTGAACCCCATGACTAGTGCCTGCCTGTGGCCCGGGAGTGGAGTTCCACAAGTCACCAGAGGGTTGGAAGGTGGTGTCTCCCTACCCAGGACTGAAGAAAGGGAGCCCCTCTGTCCTGCAGCCAAACTGCACCGTGAAGGGACCCCAGGAGGGGGGCACCCATGGCCAATCGCAGGAGTCACAGGGGTGCTTGCTGAGTCAGAGGAGCTCTCCTAATCATTGGAACCCCAAATCTGCAGACTCCTCTTTTAGAAGGAGGGGTGCAGGTGTGATGGAAACCAAATCCATGGCCGGGTTTCGGCAGTCCGTTGGTGGGTGGAGAGGAGCTCAATCGTGCGGCAGCAGGGCTTGAAGTGCACATCAGGGAGCAGCAGGGCAACCTGGCGAAGTGTCACCTACCAACGGTGGCCGGCAGGCCCGCCTGCCCAGCCCGCCTCTGCCTGCAGGGGAGTTGTCTGAGGGCTGAGACCACATACTCATGAAAGAGCAGAGTGTGGCTTGTGGCTGGTGGTTTCCACCAGGAGACGTGAAGCCGAGGAGAACCCACTGTGGTGGCCAGTCAAGCTCAATTCACAGCCTGGAGGCCACCCCCAGCAGGCCTCAGGCCTAGGTCAGGCGAGACTGGGTGCGCCGGCTGGCTTCTGGCGCACTGCTGCTGACGGTGTCTGCTTAGCGCACGGTGCCAGGGAGGAAGTGTGTGAAGCCTGTTTGGAGGACAGAGTGCAGGATTCTTCTCTCACATTGCTAGAATGTTTATGAACTGTTCGATTTCCTAAGAGGAAAATTATAACTTCAAAAACAAAACATTTTTCAGGATGAGTTCTTTTTGAAGACCTTATGTATTTCATTTTGCTATTAATTTTACTTTGGGCAAACTAAATGGTGTTATGGATCTATTCTCAACACTCATTACACATTATAATTTGCATTTTATCACCAAATTACAAATTAAATATTGTCTTTGTTGAAAAATGATTCCTAAGTAGCCCTGTTATATGACCTACTCAGTTTTTTCTTGTATAGCTTGGATTTTTTTCTCATTACAAAGCCAAAACATCAGATTTGTGTTCTGTTGCTGTGTTTCATTTGGTGGTGCGTCCTAAGAAGGCGGTCGCGATGACTTTTGGCTTTTTGTTTTCAGAACAGTCTGACAGCATTATTTCCAATGGGAAGGGCAGGACACCGTAGGACGATGGATGTGTCCTCTGGGTGGACTGTGGTAGCACGTTTCCACCACTTCAAGATTCCTGTCTGGACTATTTGTCTCTCTTTTTTTCCTAGAAAAAATTTCTGACCAGAAGTTATTTTCTTCTCTCTTTTGTGGTGCTGGGGGTGGAACCCAGGCCTTCACACAGGCCAGGCAAGAGGTGCCTCTGAGTTCACCCCAGCCCTTGACTGCAAGTTTTACAAGACTGGACTCCCTATCATTAGCAACGAGGATCCCAGAGCAGTGCGTTTGCTCAGGTGAAAGTCACGGGCACGCCTGGTTATGCAGCCCTGCTCTGTTCCCCTGGTCTCCTGTGTGGTCCTCTGCATCCCGCCTGCCTCCTTCCTGCCCACCCTGTGCGCGTGTGTGCCCAGCAGGTGAGACTGGAGTGTGGTGGTGAGCAGGACAGCATGACACAAGGCCCCGCCCGCAGACCACGCTGTGATGGCTGCCCGGGGTGAGGGTGCAGTGGGCCCCCCAGGAAGAGCTCCTCCGGGCTCCTGGAAGAGGGCTGTAGAGTGAAGCAGAGGGACAAGGGTGGAAGGGCTGGCCAGAGTCCTCCAGGCCAGGGGGCAACTGTGGACATCATCCTCAGGGCCCTGGGAGGCCGCCGCAAGTCACAGCACAATCCACGATAGGGTGGTGTCAGGTGCAGGAGGTGGGGCTCAGGGTGGCGGAGAGGTGGCTGTGGGGTGTGTGCAGGTGCCCTCGCCTGTGGTGGGCACCATGTCCTCAGTGGGTGTGGAGATCCAGGGCGGCACCAGGCTGCAGAGACCTGGGGGCTTCATTCTGAGGAGGGGGAGTCAGACGGATAGAAGCCCAGTGGGCGGGGCTGCAACCTCAGCTTTAGCGGCTGCAGGGGGAAGCGGAAATGCTGGTGAACAGTGCGTGAAAGGAGGGGCAGAGCCTGTGGCTGAGGGGAGGCTGAGGCCACCTCAGAGACCTGGAGCAGGAAGTGCGTGTGGCCAGAGCGCGTCTCCCTGGCCCCTGTGCCGTCTACACACAGGCATGTATGTGTGCATGCTCAACACTGGGGAAGACGTGCACCCAAGGGGAGCCGGGCCCGGGAGACCTGTGCCATTAACCGGAATGTGAGGGCAGGCTGGAGCCAGGAAGCAGGGCTCCGGAGAGCCACTCCTGAGGCCTGTCAGCAGCGTCCATGGTGGGGGACGTCACTCGGGCTTCAATATTAACAGAGAACGAAGCTTGGAACGTATCTCCGACGGCTGTCCTTCATGTGCAAGGAAACGAGTGTCTGGGAAGCAGAGCCTGGCCACTCGCTGGTGGGACCACCCAGGACACAGCGCTCCCTAGAGGCGTTGCCTGAGGAGGGTGCCCTGTGGGTTTCCTGCTCATTTCTAGTTGCTCAGCAGAGTGGAGAGGCGCCCTTTTGAGACCCTCTTGACAGTGCACTGTTGGCCTGCGAGGACGTGAGTGCCAGCAGCTCCTCCCAGGTCCCCGCATGTGGCGGTGTGCTGAGCAGGAAGACCCCCCCCCCAAGAGCCTGAAAGTTCCACTCTGACTTCCAAAGTTTGGCTGCTTCTTTCTTTCCCCAGCGCTAAATGCCTGTTGTGATGCCAACAACTTTGTGGGACCTCCGCTGCTGAAGTGTTGGGGGCTGGAGGGAGCTGCAGAGGCCCCGCGACCGATGGGTGCACACGGGTAGCCAGAGCAGCACTCTCACACTTCCAGGGATTCAAAGAGCGTCTCGGAACACGGGGGTCAACGCCATGGCTTCTTAGAGGTGAGGGATGCAGTCCACGTACAGTAGAAGCATGTTCGGAAGCTACCCAACCTGTGAATGTGTACAGTTGATTCAAGAGTAATAATAAAATCATTAATTATTAATAAATTTGATAATTGATACGAATGATAATAAAAAATGCAAGCACGTCTCAGAAGTTTGGAAGTCAGAGCTGTGTACCATGCTAAGGAAGAGTCTCCCGTTGTTTCCTAATCCTGAGAGAGCCACTGTGGCGCTCTTGGCGGGGACGACGGTGTCTGCCTCTGTGGCATGTCCATCCTGATGGTCTTAGTACACTCTCAATGCATAATTGAAGCCACAAAATCTGGGCCACAGGGAACACAGTGCTACGCCTTGCTCTTCTGTGCAACACTACATTGTGAATGTTTTTCAGGCCACTGACTTTCACAGGAGTGATTTTTTAAAGTTTTAAGATTTGTTATAATCAGTTATACGTGACAGTAGCATGCACTTTGACACATCACACATAAATGGAGTATGACTTTCCATTCTTCTGGCTGTACATGATACAGAGTTACATAGGTTGTGCAATCATATGTGCATATAGGGTGATAATGTCTGATCCATTCTACTATCATTCCTACTCCCATACCCCCCCTTCCCATCACTCCCCTCTTTCTAGTCCAAAATACCTCTTTTCTTCCCTAGGTTCCCACCCCCTTATTGTGAATTAGCATAGCAGAGAAGACATTTGGCCTTTGGATTTTTGGAGTTGGCTTATTTCCCTTAGCACAATGTTCTCTTGCTCCAACCATTTATCGGCAAATGCCATCATTTCATTCTTCTTTAAGGCTGAATAATATTCCATTGTGTAGATTTTCCATGTTGGCTTAGGATCTGACTTCCTTAACAAGACTCCTAAAGCACAAGAAATAAAATTAAAAAAAATCAATAAATGAGGTGGATACAAACTTCTCAGCAAAAGAAACAATCAATAACATGAAAAGAGAGCCTACAGAATGGGAGAAGATCTTTACCACATGCACCTCAGAGACAGCATTAATGTCCAGGATCTATAAAGAACTCAAAAACAAAACAAGAAAACAACAACAACAAAAAATACAAAACCCAAAACCAAAACCCAAAAAACTTAACACCAAGAAAACAAATAACTCAATCAATAAATGGGCTAAGGAACTGAACAGACACTCCATAGAAGAAATACAATCCATCAATACATGGAAAAATGTTCAGCATCTATAGCAATCACAGAGGTGCAAATCAAAACTAAGATCTCATCTCACTCTCGTCAGAACAGCAGTCATCAAGAAGACGAGCAACAATGAATGTTGGCAAGGATGAGGGGGAATATACACTCATATCTGCTGGTGGCACTGCAAACTGGTGCCACCAGTCTGGAAAGCAGCATGGAGATTCCTCAAAAACCCAACGGAACCACCATTTGACCCAGTTATCCCCTTCCTCGGTCTATACCCAAAGGACTTAGAATCAGCACACGACAGTGGTGCAGCCACATCAGTGTTCACAGCAGGACCCCCTGACCCTCCTGAGAGCCAGCAGGACCCCCTGACCCTCCTGAGAGCCAGCAGGACCCCCTGACCCTCCTGAGAGCCAGCAGGACCCCCTGACCCTCCTGGGAGCCAGCAGGACCCCCTGACCCTCCTGGGAGCCAGCAGGACCCCCTGACCCTCCTGAGAACCAGCAGGACCCCCTGACCCTCCTGAGAGCCAGCAGGACCCCCTGACCCTCCTGAGAGCCAGCAGGGCCCCCCGACCCTCCTGGGAGCCAGCAGGGCCCCCCGACCCTCCTGGGAGCCAGCAGGGCCCCCCGACCCTCCTGGGAGCCAGCAGGACCCCTGACCCTCCTGGGAGCCAGCAGGGCCCCCCGACCCTCCTGGGAGCCAGCAGGACCCCTCGACCCTCCTGGGAGCCAGCAGGACCCCCCGGCCCTCCTGAGAGCCAGCAGGACCCCCCGACCCTCCTGGGAGCCAGCAGGACCCCCCGACCCTCCTGGGAGCCAGCAGGGCCCCCCGACCCTCCTGAGAGCCAGCAGGACCCCCCGACCCTCCTGGGAGCCAGCAGGACCCCCCCGACCCTCCTGGGAGCCAGCAGGGCCCCCCGACCCTCCTGAGAGCCAGCAGGACCCCCCGACCCTCCTGAGAGCCAGCAGGACCCCCCGACCCTCCTGGGATCCAGCAGGACCCCCCGACCCTCCTGGGAGCCAGCAGGACCCCCCGACCCTCCTGGGAGCCAGCAGGGCCCCCCGACCCTCCTGAGAGCCAGCAGGACCCCCCGACCCTCCTGAGAGCCAGCAGGACCCCCCGACCCTCCTGAGAGCCAGCAGGACCCCCCGACCCTCCTGGGATCCAGCAGGACCCCCCGACCCTCCTGGGAGCCAGCAGGACCCCCTGACCCTCCTGGGAGCCAGCAGGACCCCCTGACCCTCCTGGGAGCCAGCAGGGCTCTTGTGAATCATCAAGGACTCCGTGGGTCGTGCGAGCTGCTGTGATGACCCTGTTCTCACAGCCCACGTCTGTTCAGGAGCCTTGAGGTCAGAGGCAGCTGTTCCCTAGAGCTGCCTTGGTCACATGGGGACACTAGACCTGGTACATGGCTGGAAACAGCAGAACCTGCCCTCAGGACCACAGGACGGAAGCGGAAAAACAAACTGGGTGAAGTGCCAGGCAGTGGTGCAATGGTTTCCCCAGAGCCACACGGCAGCTGTGAGACTGTGTTTAAGACTACACGCGTGTGCACCTGTGAGGACAGGTGTCTTTGGCAGGTGTGTGCAGGCATTGTGCAAAGTGAGCATGTAAGTGCATGCACATGTGTTGATATGTCAGTGTGTACGTGATGGTGTAAGTGTGCTGTGCGTGTGTGTGGCAGTGTGTGAGTCAGGGTGTGCTGTGTGTGGGTGTGTGTGCACAGGTGCGTGTTCTTCATGCAGGGAAGCTGAGTCCCCTGTGTGGTGAGAGGGCAGAGATCACGCTCCTGGACTCCCACCTTCCTGTCAGCATTTTGGGGTAGGGTGGTGGTGCAGGCCCTGTGGCCCCTCACCTGGCCCCTGACCATATGGCTGGGTCAGCAGAGTCCCCACTGGCAGCTGCCCCCACACTTCTTACTGTGGGTCCAGCATCCCTGGCTCTGCAACCGAGGCCTGCTGGGGTGCTGGGGGCACCTGCAGGTGCCTCTACCAGGCTGTTGAGGTGGGTGAGCAGGCTGTCGAGGTGGGTGAGCGGGCAGTGGGTCTGCAGCAGCCCGGCACTTGTCTGTGCTGTTTCAGCTGCAGACTTGAACTGCAGAATCCCCTGAGAGTGGTCCTGGTGAGGCCCACCATGTGCAGGTAGGTGCAGCCCACCTGGCAGTGGGCCTCTCTGCAGAGGGTAGAGTGCCAGGGCTGGGGTGGGGTGGACCCTGGGTGTGGAAGTGGGCAAGCTTGTCCTCTGTGGCAGAGGCGACCAGGCTGGGCTCGGTCCAGAGCCCCTCAGCCTGCACCGGGGAACCTGGGCGCCTCCAGATTGAAGAAGAGGTGAGACGGGCCGTGTGAGGCCCGAGCTCAGGCTCACAGTAAGCTGGTCCTCCTGTGGGGCTCTGTGCTGGCTGATGGAGCTGCGGGTGGTGGCTGTGGAGCCCCACGGTGCCACGTCCCTCAAAAGTCAGCAGGGTATGGCACTTGCTGGCTTCGGGGGGAAACAGCCAAATTGATCCTCCTTCCAATTTGCCCTGTGTCACCCATGTCCAGCTGCTGCCCTACAGGGCACCCACACACTGGAGGAGGTGCCAGGGTCCACCGCAGGGCTCTGTCTGAAAGTCCAGCAGGGCCCTTCACTGCCCAGACCTCCGAGGGCACCTGCCCCCACGCAGGGCAGGTGCTGTGAGGCTTGGTCTCAGTGGCTCCGGAGACAAAGGTCAAATACAGGCAGTGGCCCAGCGGGGAACATGTGCCCTGGGCCTGGACTCTGGGCTCCCAGATTTGAGAAGCCATGGTGGCGAGGGCACGCCCCATCCGCAGGTGAGCGTGCTAAGGGGAAATGCACCATTTTCTTTAGTTGTGTTTCTTTTCCTGATGGCCACTGAGTTGTTAGGACATAAATAAAGGTGCTTTTCATGTGAGTTTGGAAAAATGGAGGACTTGGTGCTGTGAACACAGCTGCGACTCCCGAGGTTCTGTGGAGAGGAGGCCCATGAGGAGAGGAGTAGGTCGGACCTGCTCAGGCTGCCTGGGGAGGCACCTTCTGGAAGGTCCAAGTAGAGTGGGGGGGAGAGCCCGGCCTGGGAGCTGTGAGGCCAGGCTGTGCGTGGGTGGCTGTGGAAGGCTCCGGGTCCAGGGAGGCTGCCAGGGGAGCGGGGCTGCCCTTTGGACTCTGTCCCCTCGGCACTCTGTTGAGCAGAAGGTGTGGCACGCAAGCCCTCTGCCTGAGAGGTGCCACAGAGCCAGCTCCTCCCTCTGCCCCTGGGCTCACGGCCTGATTCGCCACCCTGGATGCCAGGCTGGATGCCAGGCATGGCACCCGCTCACCTGGGTCCCCGGCCTCATCTGGTCTGAGCTGAGGACACACGAGTGGCTTGGGAAGTGTGGCACTCCAGGCGTGGCCTCTGCCCAGCAGAAGCAGGAAAGACCTCTGCGCCCATCTGCAGAAGGGGTGTTGGGAGAGAAACCTGGGAGCACTGGGCCCGCTGCAGCTGAGGTCTGGGGGTCTGCCATCCGGGACCCCGGCCTCCCAAGGCCCCAGGAGCACCTGGGCAGGCCCCACACTCCACATGCCCGCCTTTCTGCCCCGTGGGGGCAAAGGTGTGGCTGGGGATTCTGCATACAGCCCTGGCCTGGGCCGGCAGCTGCCCCTCGCCGAGTGTCCCCTGTGCCCTGGGAGTGCTGGTGCCGGGTGGAGAGCTGACTCCCGACAAGCCCAGGGCCGGGACTCACTAAGATCTGGGGTGATGAAAACAGGAATGAGCTCAGTTAGCGTCATCGTCATCCCATTATCCGTCACATCATAAAACAGCAAAAATGGGCTGAGTTTTCCCATACCAGCCAGTCTAGTGTGGTCACTAAAAGTCCAAGCCCAAGTCAAGCCAAAATTTGAAAGGGAGGCTGAGAAGCTCTGTTGGTAATTTGAGGACAAGATTTGCCAGGTAAATGAGACCTTTGTGGACCCAAGGTCTACCTTTTGCCACGAGATACCTCTGATTTGTGCAATGTTTATTTTGAGAAGAAAGAAGAAACACTGGACTTTAACAGAGGCAAGAACTGTGGGCAATGGTCTCGACCACACACACCCAGATGCCCTCCTGAGTACTCCTCCAGTGGGTGGCGTCGTGCCTCAGAACCCCTGGTTCAAAGTCTAAGACACAGTAGCCCGTTCCCTGGAAGAAGACCCTCCCGTGTTCCCGACTGGGGACTCTGTTACCCAGGTGATAAATGGTCTCACCATGGACACCACTGGCCATGGGCGGGAATCCTCTGATGCAACGAGAAAGGGCTCAGGATGAGTTTCTGTTCTTGTCCCCAAATTAACTCCATGGCTGACGCTGGCTGGAAGGTAAGAGCTGGACTAGGAACTGAGGTGGTTTCCTGGGTTTCATTGGTATCTACACATCCCTCAGAGGTGTGAGTCGGCTTGGGGTTGTGGTGCTGGAAGTGCCGATTGGCTGTGGATGCCGTAGCGGGTCTTGGGGAGCAGGAGTCCCGTCTGCAGGCCTGCCTGGGCTCTGGGCACAGCTGGTGCTCCCTCAGGGTCACTGCCTCCTGACCCCCAGAGCTGTGGCTCGCCCTCCCGCTCCTGGGAGGTCCCGGGCTCCTGGGTGAGCCTCTTGCTGATGCCAAGGGAGTGGTCTTCCCCGTGTTCTCCAGCGGGGATTCAGGGAGCAGCTCCACAGGGCCAGGGGCCTCTGCCTTGGTGCTGGCGATGGACTGCGGCCCACCTCCTGGGCTCTGCCAGCCTCATCTGTGAACACGGAGACAAGCTAAAGACTTTTCAAGGATGAGGACACGGTCTGCCTGCGAGGCCTCTGGTTGGTGGGCAGGCGAGAGACAGGAGGAGGGTTGGAGCCTCAGGGCTCTGGTCCTGGCCTCCAGAAGCCTTTCCCAAGCCCTTGGGCAGTTACATCCAGCTGGGCCCAGAGCGACACGATTCCAGGCCAATGGCGGGTCCTGCTCAGCCAAACACCCACTCTGCCCACGAAGCCGAGCTCATCTCTCCAGAAACACCCTGAATACCAGAACCCCAGAGTCCACGTAAGCTCTTAAAGCGCTCTTGGCATTTGGTGGCTCTGGGCACGGATCCCCAAGGCCCAGCCCCACACTCCACCCTGTGTTCACGGCTGGTTTCAGGACTCCCTCTCTGTGCAGTGAATACCACTGGCTGCTCCTCAAGGTGACCCTGGATCCTAGGCCATCTGTTTACCTGATCAGTGCTGAGAATACGACCCAGCTACCGTGGTGGTCAGCAGCATCGAGTGTCCTGGTGTGAACTGGCCGCGGTCCTGTTCAGACTGCACAGCCATAGCGGTGGACTTGAGGTGTGTGCTAGTGGGTTCCACAGCCCAGATGCTACTGGATAAACTCCAGAAGCAGAGAAAGGGGTGGAGAAAGAGGGCAAAATAACAGGGCACTTCAGGATTGTGGTGCAGTGTGTGGACTTTGGGGCCTGGGAGCCCGCACCATGCAGCTGGCTCCAACTCCACCAGCAAGGGGAGCCCTCATGTCCCCCTCGTGAACCCTCAGGCCCAATCCCGGTGTTCACCTCTCGGTGCTGAACCGTTCTCCAAGCTGTGAGGCCAAGCTGGATGGCTATCGATTGGAGACCCCCCTACCAGCCTGCAAAAGCCAGTCCTGGGCAAGGAGGGGCAGCTCGCAGCAGGTCAGCAGCTGTGCCGCCTCCGCAGGGCGTCCATCCTGGCATGGGGCTGCATTCAGGGCTCACAGGGAGGAGCAGAGGGAAAGGCACGGCTTCTTTCAGGTGGCCCTGTCCGGGGCACACATATAATTTGAATATTTATCTGCGGGGCGAGGCTGCAGAGCTCTGGGCCTCCGCTGCCCGTGGGTACGGCCCCGGGTGTGAGCCGAGCCCGACCGACGGCAGCCCTGCTGGTGCCGAGTGAATAGCTCGGGGCTCTCTTCCTGAGAAGCCCCCACCACGATGGCAAAACACGCCAGTCTCAATTAAACTCTAAGGGGAGCCGCGATCTCTAATTCTGGGCTGCAGTTACTTATTGTGGAGCCAGTTGCTCGGAATCTGAAGGGGTTTGATGGAGACTTAACCAAATGACATATAATCATGGATTCTTAGAATTATACCTGGAGTGATAAAATTGCCAAATGATGCACCTGGAGCAGCCACTGCTTTCCACGGTGCAGGGGCCCGTCTGCAGAGCCTCAGGGACCCAGGAGGACATGCAGAGCCCGCCCACTCTCTCCCCAGGAGAGGTCCCTGGCAGACGGTGGAGTGCCTCTCAGCTAGGCCAGCATGCCCCTCGGGCAGGGCCAGTCCTCCTGGAGGGGGTCTGCACACCGCGCTGCAGCCCTGGTCCTTCAGTGGTCTGGTCCTCTGACCCAGTGGGCCATCTCTAATTCTATGCATCTTTAAAATTCCGCATAGGATTTCTCAGAAGAGGACATAGGAAGGTCAACAGGCATGTGGAAAATGCTCAGTGTCCCGAATTCTCAGGAACGCCAGAACCACAGAGATGGCACCTCACTCCAGTCCCGATGACGGTTCCCCAGAGACTGAAGATGGAGGGCAGGTGAGGCAGCGAAGGAAGGGGAGCCCTGCTCACCGCTGGGTAAGGAGGGTGGGCAAGAAGGTGGGCTGGTCAGCCATGGGGGAAGGTGAGCTGGTCAGCCATGGGGGAAGGAGGGCTGGTCAGCCATGGGGGAAGGTGGGCTGGTCAGCCATGGGGGTGGTGGGCTGGTCAGCCATGGGGGAAGGTGGGCTGGTCAGCCATGGGGGAAGGTGGGCTGGTCAGCCATGGGGGAAGGTGGGCTGGTCAGCCATGGGGAAGGTGGGCTGGTCAGCCATGGGGAAGGTGGGCTGGTCAGCCATGGGGGAAGGTGGGTTGGTCAGCCATGGGGGTGGTGGGCTGGTCAGCCATGGGGGAAGGTGGGCTGGTCAGCCATGGGGGTGGTGGGCTGGTCAGCCATGGGGGAAGGTGGGCTGGTCAGCCATGGGGGAAGGTGGGCTGGTCAGCCATGGGGGGTGGTGGGCTGGTCAGCCATGGGGGAAGGTGGGCTGGTCAGCCATGGGGGAAGGTGGGCTGGTCAGCCATGGGGGGTGGTGGGCTGGTCAGCCATGGGGGAAGGTGGGCTGGTCAGCCATGGGGGGTGGTGGGCTGGTCAGCCATGGGGGAAGGTGGGCTGGTCAGCCATGGGGGAAGGTGGGCTGGTCAGCCATGGGGGAAGGTGGGCTGGTCAGCCATGGGGGAAGGTGGTCTGGTCAGCCATGGGGGAAGGTGGGCTGGTCAGCCATGGGGGAAGGTGGGCTTGTCAGCCATGGGGGAAGGTGGGCTGGTCAGCCATGGGGGAAGGTGGGCTGGTCAGCCATGGGGGAAGGTGGGCTGGTCAGCCATGGGGGAAGGTGGTCTGGTCAGCCATGGGGGAAGGTGGGCTGGTCAGCCATGGGGGTGGTGGGCTGGTCAGCCATGGGGGAAGGTGGGCTGGTCAGCCATGGGGGAAGGTGGGCTGGTCAGCCATGGGGGTGGTGGGCTGGTCAGCCATGGGGGAAGGTGGGCTGGTCAGCCATGGGGGAAGGTGGGCTGGTCAGCCATGGGGGAAGGTGGGCTGGTCAGCCATGGGGGAAGGTGGGCTGGTCAGCCATGGGGGAAGGTGGGCTGGTCAGCCATGGGGGAAGGTGGGCTTGTCAGCCATGGGGGAAATACTGCAGATTCCTCAAAAAGTTAAAAGCAGAACCACCACACGACCCACATTCCTCTCCTGGGTGTGCATCCAAAGGAAATGGCATCAGTGTGCTGGAGAGAGGCCTGCAGGCCTGGTCAGCACTGAGCCCATCATAGGAGCCCACAGGTGGTGCCACCACGGGGAGTAGGGTGGGCACGTCATGACGAGCATGTCTGGGTCCCTCAGCCACGTGAGGGAAGACTGTCATTGTGGCAGCCTGGGCAGTACTGGAGGTCTTGGTTCACTGAACACAGCACGCGTGTGCCCTGGCCTCCTGCTTGTGCGGTCCAGTAGAGCTGGCCTCCAGAAATTCAGGGCAGGGTGGTCAGCAAAGCTGGGTGAGGGGAGGCTTGGGGACAGCACAGAGGGCTCCCCGAGGCAGCCACAGGAGAGCCGAGCTCTCTGTGTGGTGTGGTCAGTGGCAAGCGCTGGGCGGCCAGGGCAGAGAGGGACATTCCCCTAAGGAAACGGCAGGGACTGTAACATCCACACACTGCTTGCTGCACTGACGCCCCATGGAACCCCACTGAGAGGTACAGTCCTCATTTTATGTACCAGTTAATAAATTTAATTTAAATTAAGAAAGCAATCCCTCAGAGCAGAAGTGCATACACACTTTGTTGAGTCTTGGCTGATAACGACTCATTAAAGGCATTGTGTTATATTTAAAAACAACAAGTACTCAAATACCAAAATGGTGCTTGTAATTCGGGTAGGAACAGACCCTACAAACATTTATTCTTACGTAAAACATAAGAAAGTGGACTCCCGGGGTCCAGGCATGAAGCCAGTCTTCTTCACGATTTAGAATCGTCCTCTGGACGTCCTGCTACTCTTGAGGCTGAGGGAGTCAGGTGGGGCTGGACCTCAGATTCAATCCCAGGTGTCCAGATAGGACCAAGTGGGCTTCAGAGGTGCTGGGGTGGACCCTGGCTCCCTGAGACCCTCCACTGGTGGCACGTGGCCTGGGGGTGGTCTGCATGGAGAAGAGGTGGCTGCACTGTTCAGGGACAGGCCCAGCTTCCTGACCAGTGCCTTTCCTGTTGGAGTGAGGCGGGGACCGGTGTCCTTGTAACCATCAGGAGGGTTTCCAGGGAGACCGTCTGCTCCTTTCTGATAACCTCTGGAGTACAGATGCTCCTCGCCCACAGGGAAGGAGCCCTGAGTTCCGGTGCCTCAGAGGAAGTGAGAAGGGCATGCTGCAGAGCGGGTGGAAGGGCCTGGGATCAGGTGAGGCAGGTGGAAGGACACGGGGCTGCAGCCTCTTGCCTAGTCCAGGGGCGGCCCCCAGGAAAAGGGCAAGCTCAGTTTTCAGCGAGTGTCTTAGGCTGGCCAGTGTCCCTGGGTGTTCCCCAGAGGGCTGTGGGCATGGGGGCTGCCTTCTCAGACTCCTCTGGGGTCTGGCACGCTGGGTTGGGAGCAATGGGTCCACATGGATGCCTTTTGAGACACCTGGGGCCACGTGGGGATGAGTGGAGCTGGGCTCAGGTAATGCCCTTCACACATGCCCTGGCCATGTAGGGATGTGCTCCAGGGCAATGTCCTGCATAGTGGGGGGTGCCGTGGCCCCCAGCTCTGCCTGCTTCTCTGTGTGCACGCTGTGTGCTGCAGGTGTGTGCTGCGGGTGTGTGCTGCAGGTGTGTGCTGCGGGTGTGTGCTGAGGGTGTGTGCTGAGGGTGTGTGCTGCGGGTGTGTGCTGAGGGTGTGTGCTGTGGGTGTGTGCTGCGGGTGTGTGCTGAGGGTGTGTGCTGTGGGTGTGTGCTGCGGGTGTGTGTGCTGAGGGTGTGTGCTGTGGGTGTGTGCTGCGGGTGTGTGCTGTGGGTGTGTGCTGCTGGTGTGTGCTGAGGGTGTGTGCTGAGGGTGTGTGCTGAGGGTGTGTGTGCTGGGTATCTGTGCTGCGGGTGTGTGCTGAGGGTGTGTGCTGTGGGTGTGTGCTGCGGGTGTGTGCTGAGGGTGTGTGCTGAGGGTGTGTGCTGAGGGTGTGTGTGCTGGGTGTCTGTGCTGCGGGTGTGTCCTGGGTGTCTGTGCCGCGGGTGTGTGTGCTGCGGGTGTGTGTGCTGCAGGTGTGTGCTGCGGGTGTGTGCTGAGGGTGTGTGTGCTGCGGGTGTGTGTGCTGCAGGTGTGTGCTGCGGGTGTGTGCTGCGGGTGTGCGCTGTGTGTGTGCTGAGGGTATGTGCTGAGGGTGTGTGCTATGGGTGTTTGTGCTGCCGATGTGTGCTGCAGGTGTGTGCTGAGGGTGTGTGTGCTGTGGGTGTGTGTGCTGAGGGTGTGTGTGCTGTGGGTGTGTGTGCTGAGGGTGTGTGCGCTGTGGGTGTGTGTGCTGAGGGTGTGTGTGCTGTGGGTGTGTGTGCTGTGGGTGTGTGTGCTGCGGGTGTGTGCTGCGGGTGTGTGTGCTGAGGGTGTGTGCTGAGGGTGTGTGCTGAGGGTGTGTGCTGAGGGTGTGTGTGCTGCGGGTGTGTGCTGCGGGTGTGTGCTGAGGGTGTGTGTGCTGTGGGTGTGTGTGCTGAGGGTGTGTGTGCTGTGGGTGTGTGTGCTGCGGGTGTGTGCTGCGGGTGTGTGTGCTGAGGGTGTGTGCTGAGGGTGTGTGCTGAGGGTGTGTGCTGAGGGTGTGTGCTGGGTGTCTGTGCCGCGGGTGTGTGTGCTGAGGGTGTGTGTGCTGCGGGTGTGTGCTGAGGGTGTGTGCTGGGTGTCTGTGCCGCGGGTGTGTGTGCTGAGGGTGTGTGTGCTGCGGGTGTGTGTGCTGCAGGTGTGTGCTGCGGGTGTGTGCTGCGGGTGTGTGCTGTGTGTGTGCTGAGGGTATGTGCTGAGGGTGTGTGCTATGGGTGTTTGTGCTGCCGATGTGTGCTGCAGGTGTGTGCTGAGGGTGTGTGCTGTGGGTGTGTGCTGTGGGTGTGTGCTGAGGGTGTGTGCCGCGGGTGTGTGCTGGGTGTCTGTGCCGCGGGTGTGTGCTGGGTGTCTGTGCTGCGGGTGTGTGCTGGGTGTCTGTGCTGCGGGTGTGTGTGCTGAGGGTGTGTGTGCTGCGGGTGTGTGTGCTGTGGGTGTGTGCTGCGGGTGTGTGCTGGGTGTCTGTGCCGCGGGTGTGTGCTGGGTGTCTGTGCCGCGGGTGTGTGCTGGGTGTCTGTGCTGCGGGTGTGTGCTGGGTGTCTGTGCTGCGGGTGTGTGTGCTGAGGGTGTGTGTGCTGCGGGTGTGTGTGCTGCAGGTGTGTGCTGCGGGTGTGTGCTGGGTGTCTGTGCCGCGGGTGTGTGTGCTGAGGGTGTGTGTGCTGCGGGTGTGTGTGCTGCGGGTGTGTGCTGTGGGTGTGTGCTGGGTGTCTGTGCTGCGGGTGTGTGCTGGGTGTGTGTGCCGCGGGTGTGTGCTGGGTGTCTGTGCTGCGGGTGTGTGCTGCCGGTGTCCTGGGCAGGCTGTGCTTCCTGGAGGCGCTTGGGATCCATTGCAGTCATGGTGGGAATTGAAGCCATGGCTGGTTGCAGGAGGTACCCAGGGAGGAGAACTGGCAGAAGAGGCGCTTGAGAGGGAGCCCTTCCCCCCGTAAAACCTGCTTGGGCCAGTTGGGATCACTTATAGCTCTGGATGCCCTCCTTTCTGGGTGGCTGCATATCTGTCCTGTCCACTTTCCTACTGGACGTGAGACCCTGTGCTGTGGAGTCTGCCTTGCCTGGCCCTGTCTGAGGTCAAGTTGCCATCACTGAAGGGCAGTGGCTCCCCGGTGTGCTGGGGAGGCACCATGGCCCGGCAGCCTGGCATGTCCCTGTGGAGTCCTGCATTACATGCCACTGGGAGTTAGCCCAAGTGGAGATTCTGGAGTCACTGAATCCGAGGGGAGACACCCATGTCTGGGCAGACGACCCTCTGCAGCAGAGGTGGGGTCTCCTCATCTGCACAGGACCCTCTGGGGCAGCAGCAGCAAGTGCAGGCTCTGGGTCTGCACTGACCTGGAGGTCCACCCAGCTCACTGCAGACAAAGTTCAGCCGAGGGTTTTGAAAAGCAATCCAGGCCTGCTTCCTCAGTTACCCTGGGTGTCTGGCCCTGGCCCTTGTTCTCCGACTCCCTCACAGGGACAGAGACCTGGGAGGGAGAAGGTACAGGCTCTGAGGACCCCTCCCCAGCAGGGCCCAGGAGTGCTGGCGCGTGGGGTGTTTAAAGATGGCGGGTGCCAGCAGGTGCTCCCTTCACACCCTGAGCTTCCTCCCCACTGCCCGTGGGAGCCTGCCTACACAGACTGCCAGGCTGGCCAGCGGGGGAAGGGGACTCCCTGAGGTCCCTCCTGCAGGGCTCTTTGGTCGGTCCTGGGGTCACGGTGGCTTTGGGACAGGGAGAGTGGGCAGTTGAGTGGGGACCAGCCAGCCCAGGCAGGTGGTCCCCCTGCCTTTCTTGTCACAGGGCCCTGAGCTTAGGACCACAGGAGACCAACAGCGCCAAGCGGTTCCAAGGTCTGGAACTGTCAGCAACGCCCAGCTCCAGGCTGCTGTCACGTACGGCCAAGACCCCAGGCTCAAGCCCCAACCAATGATTGAAAAAGCCAGTCACCTCCCTTTTCTGCCCAGGGACACTCGGCCCCGGGGGGCACCTTGCTGTCCCCAGGCGAGATGCAGAATTCTGAGTCTCTTCTTTCACTTTTTCATAAACTCCCTGTCACTTGCTGACCTTGGGGTTCAGCTTCGTGGGGTTCATTCTTTGACTCTGGGAATGTGGAATGACCCCACCCTGTTGTGGCAGCTGGAGGCCTCCACGTGGCCACACAGGGTGGCTAAAGAGAAACAGGCCCTCACGGTGCCTGGAAGGAAGGTCAGAGGGCCTGGGCACTCCTGAGCCCCAGGGCACGGGGCGTGGCCTCCACAGCAGACACAGCCCAGGGCCTGGTGTCTGACCCTGCAGAGGGGGAGTGGGAAGGTGCCGGGAGCCGTGGAACGGGGAGGTTCTGGACACATTGGGGGCCACCAGTTCTGGATTCATGTCACGTCAGTGACGATCAGAGAGGGTGTCGCTGAGGCAGAAGAGCTTTTCCTGAAAAAACCCCAGCAAAACCACGGGGGCGGGGCGGGGCGGGGGGGGGCCTGCAGAGGAACCTGTGGTTTTCACACACAGCACCTGCGATTCCAGGGTGCTCTGGGCCTGGGTAGCGGCAGACGGCTGAGCCGCCCTCCGGAGATGCCTTCAAGTTCAACCCATCTGGAAAGCAGGAGGAGGCGGCCAGAACCCGAGTTGGCCAAGGTGAACTCTGACGGCAGATCATGAGCCCATGGACACTGTCAGACGCCCAGAGCCCCCAGAAATCAGGCTGGGTCCCCCCAAAAAGAAAGGAGGTGAGAAGAATGGGGATGAGGCCCCAGGGTGGCGGTCTTCCTGCCTTGGGGATTGTCAAAAGTCACTGTGTGTGACGTGCAACAGCCTGGCCCCCAGGACAGGCCCCTCGTTCCCACTACCCAGTGTCCCCCAGGCAGCCCCGTGCCTGGGACTAGGTTGGTCGGGCCCCACCCCAGGTTTCCTCCAGGACCATCCTGTAGCCTAACGGAGCTCCACACAGTCCTGCCAGGTCCAGGCACAGGGCACAGACGTCACCTCCAGCACCTAGAGCAGTGTGGGGACCCCTCCCACTCACAGGTCTGCCTGCTGCTGACCACCGGCTTTGCCCCGAGAGAGGAGCTGCGTTCTTCAGTTCTGAGTTTTCCAAAAGACGGAACCCTGGAGTCATGTGAGCAGGCTTGTCTGTGCAAGGGCTGCTGAGGTTTCACAGAGATGCAGCCTGCCTCCCAGGGTCGCACAGGTGGGCAGTGGCCAGTCTGAGAAGAGCAACCTGAGAGAGGACACAGGGCACAAAGGTGCGGCTGTGCCCCCAGAGTCTGAGTCTGTGCAGCTTGGGGCAGGAACACCACCGTGTGTCTCTGCCCTCTGATGTTGAACACAGTGCACCTTCTCGGGCCGGGGGGCAGCTGGCCAGGCCCACAGGCTGTGCAGCAGAGTGCTGTAGGACAGAGCACCAGGCCCCGGGGGCCAGTGGCTGGACTGCCTGTCCTCTTTATGGAAAGGAGCCTGCTGGGTAGCATGAGAGAAGCTTTGAGGGCACCGGCAAGGCTGTGTCTCCCCACAGCCGGGTCACGCCTGTCACACGGCAAGGCCCTCTTGCTGGGGCTGACACCTGCTTTCCACCTTGGAGCCCCCAGCAGCAGCCACATGCCACACAGAAAGCCTTTGGCTTTTCCTTCCTGGTCCCCCCCTCAAAGAAACAATCCTTAAAAAAATGCCCAGTTCCCGGTCGAGGGTACCACATCTGCGATTCCTGGGAGTGGCGAACACTGAGTTGGCTCCCGGTGCCAACCCCAGGAGCTTGCTCTTACCAACCCCAGGGTGGTGGTCCTTTTTAGAAGAATCTGAACCCACTCGGAATGGCTGTTGTCCATCACGGTGGGGCCCCTCACAGGGCCGAAGCACCAGCCCAGCGCCGCAGTCCCCCTGGGCCTTCTGGGGAGGACTGGTTCACAGGCTCTGCCTCCCGACGGGGAGCTGACTGACGAGATGGTCTGAGCTTAGAGGATCTGCTGGTGTCCCTGCCATTTCTGCCCCGATTGCCCTCCGAGTGCCGGTGGCTGGAATAGTCCCCTCCTTGGCTGCCCAGCTCTGGGGGATGAAGGTGGATACCCAGGGAGCGTTCTCCCAAGAGCTGAAGATGGACACAGATGATGGCCACTGTGCTTCCTGTGCTCTGGACTGTGAACCAAGCTCCTGACCTGTGCTACCCAGGCAGCCGGGTGGACAAAGGCTGTGCTTCCAGACACCTGGGGTGTGGGTGTCCATGTCCTGGGCCTCCTCTGCAGGCAGCTGGACCCCAGGTAGGAGGGAGGGGTGCCTGGCCGCCTCCACGTGGGATGCCATGCTGCCTGGAGCCAAGGCGGCCCCGGTGGTGAGCGAGCCTGTACCTGTTCACGTGCAAAGCCTCCTGCTCAGAAAAGAAGCATGTCTGTGTAACGGGGAGGGAGGCTGTGGCCAGGGCAGGGCTTTAGGTAAAGCCAGAGCAAACAGCCCCATTGATTCAGCCCTGCCTCCTGCCTCTGGAAGCCTCCTTCTCTGTTTACCTGCAGAGCTCTTCCCACGCTGTGCTTTGAGAGGATGCTGGGAGCCGCTGGCGCCCGGGCACTTCCTCCACCACCCTGCACTTGAGGGGCCCCTGTCAGAGCTCATTGTTCTGCTCTGTGCATGGACCAGAGGATGAGTCAAGAAGCACAGGATCCAAGCAGAAATTATTATTGATTTAATCACATAATCAGCAGCAAACACTTCAGGCTAAGATAGCAAATCCATAACCGCCTGCCCACACAACCACCCTTACAAATTCGCCAGCAAACCATGGCGCACACTTAGCAAACAAGCAGAGCAGGGGTCACCTTCACTCGGAGGCAAAGTATTGACATTCCCAAAGCTGAAATATGTTTTGAGTTAAGTGTTATCAATCAGCGATAAGAACGGCACGTCTGTTAACATAACTGCATTGGCAGGAGGATTATGGATGCGTTCTTGCCATAATCTAGAAACATCTTCCAGACAAAACTCTGCTTGAAATCAATTGTTGTGCAGAAGCTGCCTGCTGCGGCCCCTCGGCCCCACAAAGCAGGGCGCCTCTCCTTGCTCAATCTCCAGAGCCACTGCCCGATGAGACGGGCTCCAGTTCCTCTCCATGTCTCACTTAGGCTGCACACTCTGCCCAACAATGTCTGCTGGCAGCCACGGAGCTGTGTCCTCATGGCCACCAGCCCTGGCATGGCCCCTCAAGTGAGTCCTCTTACTTCCGGGCAGCCACTCGGCTGTCCTCTGCTCCTGGTGAAGCCGGTGGAGCACAGGGGTGGTGCAGGCCTCCACCGCGTGTGTGGCCTCTGCCAGGTGCAGCCTTGCTCTGTGAGGAAGCTGGCAAAAGCCGGGTGCTCCCTGTTCCAGAAGAAAAGAGATGCCTTAATGACCTTCAGAAGCTGGCCACCTGAGCCAGCTGGAGTCCCGGGGCGGGCTGGGGGGAGTGAAGACGGGATGAAGAAACGGTGGTGTACACACGATGGAGCACACTCAGCATCAAGAGAATCACACCACGGCATTCGCAGGTACAGGGATGAGGCTGGAGAATACCATGTTGACGAAGTCAGCCAATCCCCCAAACAAAAGGCTGCATGTCTTCTCTGATATGTGGATGCTGATCCGTCATGGGGATGGGGGGCCATGGGAGGATTGGAGGGACTTTAGATAGGGCAAAGGGGGGGGGAGGAGGGGGTGGGGGGTGAGAAAGACAGTGCAGTGAGATGGACATCATCACCCCAAGTACACGTTTGAAGACAGGAGTGGTGTGACTCTACTTCCTGTACCACCAGACATGAAAAATCGTGCTCTGTGTGAATGAAATGCATTCTGCTGCCATGTACAACAAATGAGGACAAATAAATACATTTTAAAAAAGGTAGCTCAGGTTGCCTGGTACGTCCTAGATCAACGGACAGGCCTCTTGGGGGTGGCTTCACAGGGGCAGAGCAGGATCCCAGAGTGGCTGGTCCATGAGGGGTCCACTTCTGTGCTTTGCTCAGCCGACCTGGACAGGAGGTGACCCCAGGGGGGGCATTGTCCCCAGGACTGTCTCTCAGTGCAGAGTCAGCCGCCTGCCCTACCTTGGGTTCTCAGAAGGGGTCCCCACTAATTTTTCAGAAAACAGAAAAGACAGGAGTAGGGTTGGCAGCCTCCTAGGCAGGCTGGAAGGAAGGGCCAGGGTGAGGTGGGGTCTGCCTGGCCCCACCTTCCGGCTGCTGCCCCCTATGGGCACCTGGTGGGAGACACTGGGTTGACACCAGCAGGTCCCTTCTGACCCTCAGGGCCACTCTGTTTCCTGGGATGGAGACGTGAGGTCCCCAGGGTCAGGTGGAGGGTCAAGGTGGCAGGTCCCTGGACTGCAGGTTCATGGGTCACGGGGTCCTCAGTTGCAGGTCTGTAAGTTCCTGGTTTATCTGACTGTCGTGGCCACATCTTGAGCTGGTCCTTCTGCAGGCAGGACAGTGCACTGGACACTTGGTGGTGAGTGGAGGACACGCAGGCCTCAGGTGGTGCTCTGGGATCTACCCTGGCTGGGCTCCCTGGGCGGCCGCTGGCTTGGCCTCCCACACCAACCCAGCCAGGGCTGCTCCCTCCTGCTCACGGCCATGAGTGCCCATGTCCACGCGCCCCAGCCTCGAGGGCAGAGGGCAGGCCCAGCAGGCAGACTACTCCAGGTGGCGAGGCCACAAGGGGAAGGCAAGAGGCCCAGCCTCCACCCACGGGGTCCTGGACTGCCAAGTGGACTGTGATGTGCTGTGGGTAGAGGCCACGGCCCCACAGCCCTGTTCCCAGAGGAACAGCAATGCAGCACTTCTGGGGACACTTGGGCTGGGCCACAGCTGCAGGTCCTTCTGACTACTTATCCTTCTCTCACTGTTTTGTTCCTGCCAAACCACCCTGACCAAGCAGGTCCAAGAAGGCTCTGGTAACCTGTGTCTCCTCTCCTGTGAAGTCGTCCTTGGGGCACAGGGCGACAGCTGCAGGGCACTGGGCGAGTCCACCCCTTCACACACCTGGGTTCTGCATCCTTCTGTCCTCTCACCCGAAGGCTGAATCCCTATTTAAATCACCTGCAATCCCAGCTTCGGGAGGCCGAAGCAGGAGGGTGGCAAGTTTGAGACCGGCCTCATGTTGGTGGGAAACACTCGCAGAGGTGGACACACTGTGACCTCTCCAGAAACCCTGCCCCCTCTTCCCTGTACTTCATTCAGCGGGACCTGGTGTCAGTTCACCAAGGGCCCATTCCTCCTCTAAGGCAGGAGGGGACGGTCAGTGCTGGGCCCTGCGGCAGCTGGTGCCGTGTCCCAGCACAGAGCTCGCGTGCAGCGGGGCGGGGGGGCTAGCAGGGAAACTCTGGTCGCAGGTAAGTGCTCACCTGTTCAGTGGCCGCGTGGGGCTTGCTGGAGAGCTCGGGACGCCTTAGGGACTTCCACTCCAACAAGCGAAGAGGAGGGTGAGGAGCTTCCTTGAAATGCCGCCTCTGCCCAGATGCCCAGATGACTCGTCCCCGGACCCCTGTTTCCATGGCTGGCCCCCAGTGGCGGTGGCCTGGGAGGGGTCCGTGTGCCCTGGCCCAGGTCTCCTGGCTCTGTTGCTGAGCTTCCAGTCATGGGGCGCCAGCAGGTCCCGGTCCTCGACTTCCCGTCTTCTCCCGGAGCGGAGGCTGTGTGGTGGTCAGGAAGGAGCGCAGATGGCTCTCCTTCCAGGCGTGGAGGCCGCGGGGCTGGCTCCCTCGTCTTCTCCAACACGGCGGGGCCCAGGCAGGGCTGGGTCCCGCATCTCGAGGGTGGGCAGCCTCCGCCAGGCAGGGGCGTGGAGGTGGCGCTTGCCCCTGGCGGCTTCCCTGTTCTAAAAGCTGTTTCTCAACATGAACATTTCAGTACCGTGAAGACTTTGAAGCCCCCAACTTGATTTGTCCTGCCCTGGGATTCTCCCGTCTGCTGAGCCGGTCAGTGCACCTGGGCTGGTGCAGGGTTTCCACCGGTCAGAGGGGTCAGTGTGCAGGCTCCTGCTGGGTCGGAAGGTGCTTCCTAGATGGCCATTCATCAGAGACAGGAGAGGCGCAGGAGGCCAAGGAACCGGCAGGAGAGCTGCCCTTCCATGCGACTGTGGAGGAAAGGGAAGGGACGGGCTTGGTCCCCTCTGCTCCTGAGGACAGCTGTCTGGGTGTGCACGGCTGTGGACGTGCGGTGGGAGGATTTTACTCCTTGAAATTTGCTTCAGGAAATAGATTTACTTCTATGAATCCTTTCCTCCTATCAACAAGCACCAGAAATGAAGCTCATGAACAGTTTTGCTTTACTGTGAATCACTTTTATTCATGAATTACGTCATGTTGCTTATGCTCATAGAGAGCGGAAGATGGGACCAAACTTTCAGGAAATGTCGTCAAGTCCCAGCTGAAGAAGAAATTGGCTTCCTGGCTCCGCCGCCACGGCCCACCTCTTGCCTACGAGCTTCATGCCCTCTCCCTCGAGGTTGGGAACAGAAATGCCATCTCAAAGTGCCGCTTGACGTGTGGAATGCTTTCTTTTTAAAGAAATCAAACAAAATCATGTTAATAGCATCATTTCTTCTAGCCATTTAAATGCCCCATGTACCAGGGAAATGGAAAGACTCAATTCATTAGGAATAAATTATTAACTTAAATCTTCAAAGGAAAAGCTTAAAAAATGCTCACCAAATGCACAGAGAGGTGCTGCAGCGAGAGCCTCGTGCCCTTGTTTGTGTATTATTACAGCTATTATGGCTAATTGATGCACTGGCAGTTAATTAGTAGCCTCGATTCCCCAAAAGGTTTTGCAGGACAATTACGCTGTGCTGCTTTCAAAAGGCTCACGTTCGAGTGCGGAGTTTGGCTACCTCTGCTTTGTGGTGCTGTGGCCGCCCAGCCTCCCCTGGCGAGGCAAGGTAAGCGTCTGTGGGCCCCGGGACCTGCTTCCAGCCCGTGTTCTCTTCAGACACAAGTCTGAGGTGGCTTCTGTTTATTCCTGGGCTTGGAGAAGGTGGGAAGAGAGACGAGGGAGAAAGACCGCCATGCCGCGCTGCAGCGTGGGTCTGAGCCGTGCTGTGCACTTGTGTTTGTGGCCAGAGCCTGAGGCCAGGAGCTCCAGCAATCTCCCGGCGGGATCTGGTGGGAGCCGGGCGTCCTGCGCCCACCCTGCAGAGACAGCGCGTTTCCCTGGACGCAGAAAACGCGGGCACTGTGATCATTTTCTCAGGGGTTCCCATTTTGTTCCATTTCGGTTTTGGTCCCATGATTGCACCTTAGACGATCTCCAGCGGACTCGTGAGCCCTGCCTGAGGACCAGAGGAGCCGCATGGACCTGGGCCCAGCTGGGAGGAGCAGGCTCTCTTCCATCCCCAGGAGTTTCTCAGACCTCGTGTGCCATCCCGGGCGTGCAGGGGGAAATCCGGGGCGCTGTCGGCCGGCTCCGCTCTGCTGCTGCTCTGGCTTCCAGGGGCAGCAGTGTGGACTGGTCCAAGTTCTCCTCTGCAGCCCGAGCGAGGCCTGCGTGGCTGTTACGTGCGACGCCCACCCAGCTGCACTGCGCGGGGTCCTCCGAGGCCAGGATCCTGAGCTCCCCTGTGTGGCTGCACTTAGAGGAAAGAGTCCAGGGGGGAAGGTTGGGAATCCTGCCTGTTATGAGGAGGCCCTGGAGGTCCAGCTCCCGCGTTGGCAATGGAGGTGGGTTCTGAGTGCACTGGGCACGCTCCCCACCTCCCCTGCCTCCCAGCCAACAGGCGTCTGTGGAGGAGCATGGCCTGGGCCTCTGGGATCTCTTTTCTCTTCAGGGCCCTGCTGCAGTTCACGCAGCTCCTCCACCTGTCTGACCCGAGTCTCCCCACCTCGTGTTTCCCAGGAGCAGACTCCTGAGCGCCACAGGGGCCTGCGGCCATCGGGCCACATCTTTGGGTGCTCACGCCTCTGCTGAGCAGTCTATCCCTTGAGTCAGAGAGCGCCTTGTGCTGGGAGCTTGCTGACTACTTGTCCAGAGACGAGGAGCGCAGGGCAGTGGCCAGGGTGTGCACCTTGGTCTGTCCAAGCTGTGGAGATGCACAGGCTTTGGAGTCAGACTTGACATCTGGAAAAGCTTTGGTGGATGCCCAGCGGAGCCTGTTCTGAAGGATGAGCAGGAGTCGGGTGAACACACTGGGGAGGACATTTTAGGCAGTGGGAACAGAGTTTCAAAGGCAGGGAGTGAGGAGGGACTTTGTTAGGTGGGTGCGTGTTTGTGCAGCTGTGCTGGGAGATGGGCAGGGGTCTGAGTGGGGTCCCTGTGGAGGAAAGCAGGGGTGGGATTTACCCTGAGGGGCCAGGGAGTCGCTCAGGGACTGTGGTTGATAGGAGGGGAGCTCAGCCTGCTTCTCACCCTGACTGAGGCGGAAGAGAGCAGTCACCTGCTGGACCGCCAGGGCCAGGCAGCCTCCCTCTTTTCTGGGGGCCTGTTCTGCTGGCCACTCTTCTGTCGACGGGTGTTTGGTCTGGGTCCTCACCGTGGCTGTGGTGGATGGCGCAGTGTCAAGTGGAGTGGGGTCTACACACCTGGTGGTGTGGCTGTCACATGGCGGCTTCTCTCTGAAGTTGAGGAGCCTGCTCACTGTCCTCGCTCTGTCTGTGCCCACTGGGGTCCCAGCCAGCAGCACACCAGGGTCCCCTTCTCCAGGGCCTCGCTGCGGCTGTCTTTCTGCTTCCCCGACCTGCGTGAGGAGGTGCCTCCTCGTGGCTCTGATGTGACCCTGAGGCTCAGTGACGCTGGCTGATCTCCACTCGTGGCCGCTGGAGTGTCTTCTTTTCAGAAAGGTCTATTCAGGTCCTTTGCCCATTTTCAAAGATTACTTACCTTCGTGCGTTGAGTTGTGAGCCCCTCGCACTCGCTGGCCTGGACCCTTACCAGATGCCTGGTCTCGGCATCCTCTCCGTTCCCTGGGGTCTCTGCTCTGTCTCCCTCGCTGTGCTGCAGAGGTTTAGTGACTCGCGATCCCATTTCTACGGCGCTTTGCTGCTGGCTTTGGGGACACTATGAGAAAAGTGTTGCTCAGATGGAGGCAGAAGAGCTTCCTGTGTGTCCTTTTGTGCTGTTGACATCTGAGGTTCAGGTCTTTGCTTCCTTTTGAAGGGATTTCTTCGTGAGTCTGCTGCACGTGGACCTCGGGTTCCTCCATGTCATGTGAGGAGACTCCTCCCCAGCGGGTCTTCTTGGCAGCTTAGTGGACCAACTGACCACAGACCCCAGAGCTGCTCTGTGGCTCTCAGTTCTGCCCACTGGCCCGTGCTGATTATCATCGCTTTCCAGTGTACTTTGAGGTCAGCCCGTGGGGTGCCACCGACTTGGCTCCTCTTGCTCCAGCCTGCTTTGGCTCCTCAGGGTCCTCTCTGGTTCTGGATGAATGCACTGGGGTTCTGGTGGGATTGCACCGGGCCTTAGCTCACTGTAGGTTGCACAGACATTTTAGCAATGTTAATTTTTCCAACCCATGAAAGCAGGATGGCTTTTCATTTATTTATGTCAATTTCAATTTCTTCTTCTTCTTTTTTTTTTTTTTCTTTTGGTACCAGGAATTGAACTCAGGGCACTCGACCACTGACCTATATCCCCAGCCCTATTTTGTATTTTATTTAGAGACAAGGTCTCATTGAGTTGCTCAGCGCCTTGCTTTTGCTGAGGCTGGTTTTGAACTTGTAATTCTCCTGTTTCAGCCTCCCGAGCCACTGGGATTACAGGTGTGTGCCGCTGTACCTGGCCTCAATCAAAATTTTACAGTTTCCATTCTGCAGATTGTTCACCTCCTTGGCTAAATTTATTCCCATGTTTTTATTTACTTCTGTTTGACACTCTTGTAGATGGGATTATTTTCTTGATTTCCTTTCTCGATAGTTTGTTGTTATTGTATAGAAACATGACTGCCTGCTGATTCTGTATCCCACGATGTTACTGAACTGTCCTAGCAGGTGCTTTTGGAGGAGTCTTCCTACTCTTTAGCCTCTTAAGAGAAAGAAATCCTATCATTTGCAACGTGTCTGAGCTATGCTAAATGAAACACACCCGGCAGTCAGGCAAATGTGCAGGGTTGCTCTGACAGGTGGGGTCTGAACAGGCAGGAGCACAGAACCAGGGGCTAGGAGGGGGCGCCCAGGGTTGTGGGCGGAGGCCCGTGTGGGGCACAGAACTCAACAGGAGGAGTATGTTCAGGAGATTTGTAGCACGGAACAAATCTGTGCTTGAATGTTGCTAGGGGAATAGATCTTAAAATTTCCCATTGTGAAATGTCATAACTATGTGACGTGATGGACACCTGTCAGCTTGATTTCACGTTTCCACAGTGTCCACCTACATGAGATGTCATGTCTATTGGGCCAATTTATATACAGTTTTGTCAATCATACCTTAAGAGAGCTTGGGGGAAAGGTCAAGTGCAGATGCAAGATGAGGCCCAGTGGTTAGAGGAAAGAGGGGGCATGAGAGGAAGCTTGCCAGCACCTGGAGATGACTGAGGCTGCCCTGTGTGACATCATGACAGTGCACGGCAAGGGTGGCTAATGATCTGGAGTGCCTCACTCCTTCTGGTGGGCAGGAGTCCCTGCAGCTTCACCATGCCTGCCCACCTCAGGTGTGCCTGCAGCTTCACCATGCCTGCCCACCTGGGCAGGAGTAGCTGCAGCCTCACCATGCCTGCTCACCTGGGCAGGAGTACCTGAGATTTACCATGCCTGCCCACCTGGGCAGGAGTACCTTCAGTTTCACCATGCCTCCACATCTGGGCAGGAGTCCCTGCAGCTTCACCATGCCTGCTCACCTGGGCAGGTGTGCCTGCAGATTTACCATGCCTACTCACCTGGGCAGGAGTCCCTGCAGCTTCACCATGCCTGCCCATCTGGGCAGGTGTTCTTGCAGGTTCACCATGCCTGCCCACCTGGGCAGGAGTCCCTGCAGCTTCACCATGCCTGCCCACCTTGGAGGTGTGCCTGCAACTTCACCATGCCTGCCCACCTGGGCAGGAATACCTGCAGTTTCACCATGCCTGCCCACCTGGGCAGGAGTACCTGCAGCTTCACCATGCCTGCCTACCTTGGAGGTGTGCCTGCAGCTTCACCATGCCTGTCCACCTGAGCAGATGTGCCTGCAGCTTCACCATGCCTGCCTACCTGGGCAGGTGTGCCTGCATCTTCACCATGCCTGCCCACCTGGGCAGGTGTGCCTGCAGATTTACCATGCCTACTCACCTGGGCAGGAGTCCCTGCAGCTTCACCATGCCTGCCCACCTGGGCAGGTGTGCCTGCAGCTTCACCATGCCTGCCTACCTGGGCAGGTATGCCTGAAGCTTAACCATGTCTGTCTACCTGAGCCAGGTGTACCCTACAGAGTTGCCCTTCCTCTGTCCCTGAGCCAGGTGTGCCTGCAACATCATCTCTCTTCTCAGAGGGCACTGCTTGTCTATCCTCTCTGTAGAGCACCTCCACCTGCTGCTGTGAGCAGGCCCGTGGCTGGAGGGTCTCCTCGGTCCACCGTGTGGGTAGCTGCTAGCTGCATGGAGCGTCAGCTCTGCCCTGTCCACGAGGCCCTCCTTCCCACCTGGCCAGCCTAGGCCACAATGATGCTGCCCACCACAGCCCTGGGAGGCTGGCTGTGGGAAGGTGATTTCAACAGGAGAAGAACAGATTCTACCCGCAAAGTCCGTACTGCGATGATTCGGTTTATCTCAAGAAAGGGCTTTACTCAGAAATCGTCAGTGATATGATACAGCTAATTAAGGCATGCATGGTGCTTGCAGATTCATTAGAGGGGGTAATATTGCACAAGAAAAATAAGAAATCATTATGATGGATGTCCCAACATTACATTACATGTTAATGAAGTGTAAATGATCTAATTATTTTTGAAAGAATACAGATTCGATTAAACTGTCGGAATTAAATTGGAAAGGACAGCCCATTGTACTTTTTATGTACAGACAAGTTAACGTTAATTAGGCACAATCTACAGGAACAAATGAGGCACGACCCTCGGTGAACAACCATGGGTCCTTCGCTCAAGGCAGGTCTCATAAAGAATTATATTAGGGAAAAATTGTAAGTCAATTAAAGACAGGGCTGCAGCAGTGGGAGGGAAGGGGGTCTCAGCTCCTCCCTCTCCACTCTGGCTGGGCTGGCAGGGAATCTCAGCCACTGGTGCTCCTCCACCGACTTCATGAATCCTGCCCCTGCTCCTCAGAGGTGGCCAGAGGTTCCCAGGGTGTGTCCTGGAGGAGCGTCCAGAGGCGGAGGCTTGGCGGACAGTGCTCCCCCTTAGGGACAGGCCTCTGGAGCCGCCTTTCCCAGTGCCGACCCCACCCTGGGAGTGCTGTCTGTCGATAGACCCACCTGCTCTCCTGCGCCAGGACTGAGGCTCTGAGTGGACTCCCTGGCCCGGCCTCCATGACCTGTCACACCCCCAGAGGAGGAGACAAGGACCCTTCTTAAGCAAACAACCAGCGTCTGCAAAACTTTTTTTCTCATTTGGAAAAGCAGTTTAAAGCATTTGAACGTTTGTCATCCAGCTTGGTACCTATGTGGTTCTCGTGTTTTTAGAGTCGATATTGAGATGGCATGAGCTTGTCTGCTTGAAGGAGGAAGCTGGTGGAGCTGGGAGCCTCTGTGTCACTCAGCTCCTGACCTCCATGCAGCTGCGGTGAGCCAGACCAGTCATGTCATGGGGCCAGCTGTGCAGGGTGCCCCTGCTTCCCGTTGGGGGCCAATCTGCCCCAGGCCCATAGTGTAGGTCTTTGGGCCCCTCCTGCCCGGAGGCAGACACTGCTGTTGGGGGAGGCTGGTTAGCTCACTAGGGTTGGTGCCTGGTTTCTGTCCGAGGCCGGCCTTTTCCTCAGGAGGCTGTGCCCCTGGTCAAGCTGCGTTCTCTCTGTACCAATGTCCACTCGAGCCCCAGGGACGCTAGAGGGTGACTCCTACCAGAGTGCTCTATGCTTGAACAGCCTTGTTGCTGGGGCTTGGCTAAGTCTCCTGATTCACTGGAAATAAGGCACCGTGGGCACAGTATTCCAAGAACATACTTGTTCCGTAAAACAGGGTCAGCCATGTGCCGTCCCCTCCCTTCCTCTTCTCAGGGAGGTTCAGTGGGGGAAAGTGGGAAGGGGGCCATGACCTTTGGTGTATAGGAACAAAAATATTTCCTTTTACACTCAGCTCCAAAACTTTAGGGTAATTATTAATAATTAGAATTGAGAGGGGGACCCACACCAAGTGTGCTATTCAGTGTGATCTGCAGTTAACGACAGCTTTTTCTTGGAAACCTTGGGACTCAGAACAAGGGAGCCGCAAGGCCTTTTTGTTTTAATTTCTGGCAGCTGAAGGATCAAGACTTTGAAAAACCATGTAGAGGAACCGCACGCTCGAGCATGAGCGGAAATCAGGAAAGGCACATCAGCACCACGAAAAGCAATGTGTAAAATGCTGGAATTTGGGTTTGAAGTCTGTTTGGTGGGTGCTCACAGAGGGGCCAGAGCAGCCGGCCTTTGTTCTAGGAATTCTGTTGTGTGCTCAGAGAGCTCCAAACAGAAGGGCAGTCCTCAGCAAGCGCACCCATGTCCTGGAAACTGCTCTCCATAAGGCACTGATGACCACTGGGCAGCAGGTGATGACCTCCAGCACCTGGTGCGGATTGCTGGGTACCAGGTGATACCATCAGGTGCCAGGTGCTGACCATGGATACCAGGTGAGGACTATGGATATTGGGTACTGACCGTGGATATACAGTAGTGACCATGGAAATTAGGTGATGAGCAGAGGCGCCAGGAGCTGGCCATGGATAGCAGGTGATGAGCAGGGGCACCAGGTGCCAAATATAGATACGAGGTGCTGACCAGGGATCTGCAGGATGACCGGGGATACCAGCTGCTGGCCCTGGACAGTAGGTGGGGGCCGCCAGGCTGCAGGAGCAGCCCTGGCAGAGCATGGCAGCAGGGTGGGGGGCAGCTGTGCTGGTGCCCTGGGCAGGCTGAGGCAGTGTGCCATGAAGCCAAGGTTCCTGGGGACCCAGGGAGGTGCTTGTCGGAGCCCGTTTTCCTCTGTGGCGGTTCTGTGTTCCCAGCCCAGCGTGGCCAGCGGTGCTGCAGGGTGCTCCTTGCCTGGCCGAATCTGGGAAGTCCAAGAGCATGATAGCTGGCCTCTGGAGCCTCCGCAGAGACCAGGGGGCCACGCTGGGTGCTGGCTGTGGACTCTTGAGCAGAGCAGGTGCAGACCCAGGAGCGAGAACCCAGACTGGCAGCAAGGACAGCCAACCTGGAGAGCGCGGCTCATCTGGGTGGGAGACCGCACTGGCCAGGACGAAGCACAGATCTCAGCTACAGAGAAGACCCTGCAGGGAGGCCCAGCTGGGGAGGCAGGGCACACTGCTGGGTCCCGAGGTCTTTCACGGTGCGAGTCTCCACTCTGAGAAATGGAGCTGAAAACACTGAGACCATGCGGGGGCCTGGCACCGTCCACCAACAAGCAAGGGATGCCCGTTGCTGCCTTGCTTCACACGTGACCGAGTGACAGCCGATCAGGGCCTAAGCTCGGAGGCCTGCCAGGTCTGCAGCAGGTTGGAGCCTTCAGATATGGGAGGTCAGAGGGTGCAGGGATGGTGGCCAGGCAGGACCTGACTCTCAAATGCGATGGACATGACCTGCAATAGAAGCCCCAGCTTATTTACATAGTCTGTCTGAGGAACTGACACTCCCACAAGTCGAGCAGTGTCCAACTTGCACATATGTACATGGAGGCTGCATGTTAAGGCATCAAACGACACACTAAGAAAAATAGTGTAATTAACCAGAATTAGGTAATGATGTGTGGGGAGAGAAACTGCAAAATGGAGATGCCCTAAATGCCTTCTTTCTTGTTGTGTGAGTCAAGAGGAGCTCCCTAAAAATAAATAATGAGTGAATTATATAAGTTTTAGTCATCAAAGATACAGCCAAAGGAAAATGTAGCCCTTTCTGCCTGTGGAAACACCCAGGAAAAGTCAGCTCAGAACGTGCAGCGAGGGAACAAGGGCAGCAAGGACAGAGGACTCGCCCAATATGACCACAGTGTGTGGGAAAGGCCTCTCCCAGCACCTCTCTCCGCAAGTGCACTCAAGTGTCCCAGAACATTCATGACTGTGTCATTCCACGCTGATAAATACAGAATAAAGTGAGTAAGAGTGCCGCCAAGGGTCAGCAGTGGACAAACTGCAGGACAACAAGAGCAAGAGTTGACAGCCACAGTGGAAGCCAGCGAGTTATAAAGCAGGAAAAACGAGAAACAAGTTCACAGGCAGCTCCCGGGGGTTCTGGAAAGGCAGACCACCTGTGGGTGTGGACGGCCCTCGACCCACAGAGCCATCCAGGAGGCCCGGCTGCTGGGCCCAGGGCAGGTGCTCAGGGAGCCCAGCTCCACTCCCAGCAGCCCCCCCGTGGCCAAGCCTCAGCCTAGGAGTCCCGTAGGAAAGGCCCGTGGACCAGCCACGGAGAAGCCAGGGGACAGGGGTGGGGCTGGCTCCAGGGGAGGCTCTGCTGGGCCAGAAGAAACTCACTTTTCGCCCTGTGGACTCGTGTCACCGGCACTGTGTGCTTCTGTGGCCTGGTCAATAAAAGTGACCAGGCTGTGGTGGTGCAGAGGGAGGGGAGCCGGCTGCGACTGGACGCTGCTGGGCCTGGAGAGCCTGGTGAGCACGTGGGGAGGCTGCTGTCCCTGACTGTGCTTGCCCTATGAGAGCTGGCTTGGAGGCCAGAGAAACTCTCTTCAGGAACTCCCAATCCCAGCTGGGAGGAATGTGGACCAGGTGTCAGGCGTGATGGTTTCTGATGGCCACACGGTGGGTGGCTGATCTGGTGCTGTGACCTCCTGCAGCTGTGAGCACGTTGGGGATCTCCCTTATTTACAAATGGGTTTTCTGCAGTGGTCTTATAAACGAAGGACTTAGCCGTGGTGCATTTGTCAGATTCTTCCACACAGACAGAGTTAGTATAGACAGAGAGATAGATGACAGGTAGATGGGCGAGAACTTGTGAGGATTTGGCTCACTTGGTTGTGAGTGGAAGTCCTACCAAAGGCCATTGGCCAGTCAGACCTAGAAAGGCTGCTGGTGTGGCTCTGTCCAGGGGGGCACCTCAAGCTGACTGTGCAGGCTGGGGTCCCAATGCCCAGGGGTGTCATGCTGCAGGTCCCGAAGACCCGCACATGGCCACAGAGCCTGGAGTTGAGTGTCCGAGGTCAGGAGAAGGGCAGCTGGCATCTTGACCTGTGAAATGGACTTTGGGCTTCGGTTGCCTGGAATGGTGTTTGTGTTGGTGGAGGCTCGAAGCCTGTGGGGCTTTGTTGTGGTGGTGGTAGACAATGACACGGCTGAGGGCCTTGAGCCCAAGCCAGGGACTTCCTCCCAGGACCTGCAGACCTCGGCGGCACGGCCCTGCCTCTTGGGGAAGGAGAGCCTGCCTGTGGACAGGAGGCTCTGCGGCTCAGTGGTTATCCTGCATGCTGTGCTCAGCGACTTGGGCAGAGACCTCTCAAAACTGCTGTGGAGGTGTCTCTGAGGATTATCGACGCGCCTGGCCAGAGCTGCCCGCGCCTCTCCCCCACAGCACCCGTGAGTCCTGCAGCAGAGGCGGCCGCGTCCTGACCGCGGCGCTGAATCTTCCGAATATGATACGTGGCTTTGATTTTCCGTCATGGGGCTGGTTGAGGACAGCAGAGGGGCCGAGCGGATGTGCGGGAGGGAGCGCTTCCTGAGTCCTGCTGACCGGGCGTCAGCCGGGGGCCTGTGGACGGCACGTGGGCCTTCTTAAGGACACACAGGTCTTCCGCAGACCTAGGCTTCTCCAGGCCCCGCGCAAGGGCTGCCCAAGAGCTCACCTTCTGCAGCGCCTGGTCTGCAGGGTCAGGTTGCTGGGCACTCGGGCAGGAGCAGGGCACCCTGTCGCTGCCGTCTGCCCGTCTGTGTTCTGTGCCTGGGTGTGACTCCAGGGATGCCGCCGGGCCGCTGAGCACGGTGGGCTGGGGTGGTCAGGGCGTGTGGTCTGCGCCTGGGTCTGTCTGTGCTGCTGCACTCCAGGTCGTCCTGTGCACGTGGACATGCAGACATCCTCCCAGTGGAGGCCAGACACCACGGAGCACGGGCTTCAGTGTCACAGAGGGCCGCTGTGGGCGTGGGCCGTCGGGGCTGCATGGAGGTAGGTGGTCCTAGCGGGTTGGTGAGGGTTTGCTGCTGCAATTCAGATTTTCTCTCAGCGCCTTCTGGGCAGCTGGCCTCTCAGAGGTGAGTTCCCTGACCCCTGAGGCCTGGACTCAGGGTCAGGTTATTTTGGGCTTATCCCTCTTTCCTCAAGAGCATAAAGAACCGAGTCCTGGTGTCATTCCTGCTCCTTCATCTTCCTGCCCCTTCAGCCACCCTGATCCCACGAGGTGCAGCTGGGTCCCCCTGGGCCTACGGGAAGCTCTGAGGAGGACCTGGAGGAGGCTAGCTTGGTGCAGGGCTGGGCGCGGGCCCTGGTTTGGACGAGGACCCAGGAGCGGAGACCTGCAGGCCCCAAGGTGCGGGCTGAGGGCTCAGGCGCTGGCACCAGCACCCTGCCATGCCACTGGCCGCCACCTGGCACACGCAGAGCATGGCCAAAGAGCAAGCGGCTCAAGAGGGGGTCTGGGTGGCCTTCCAGGACCGTGGCTGCCCCCAGGACCGTGGCTGCCCCCAGGACCGTGGCTGCCCCCCAGCACCGTGGCTGCCCAGCCTGAGCACACACGTGAGGTGGGGTGAGGTCACGTCTGAGGGCAGCACTGGAGGACAGAGCCAGGTTGGCCGGGGTCTGTCCCTCCTGGAGGCTGAGTGTGGACCGCAGGGTGTCCGTGAGAGAGCGGTGCCTTGGCCTGGTGTGGCCCCCAGGGGCAGTGAGTGGTGTTTCTCCCGTTGGCTGTCTGGCCACAGTATCGGGGAGAGGGCACCTGGCCTCCGGGTGGCACGTCTTTGGTCCACTGCTGTTGCCGGAGCCCAGGACGGGAGGCGGCAGGCGTGGAAGCAGGGCTGCCTGGCCAGCTGCACCGTCTTCCTCTCCGCCCGCCCTGGAGCTGCGGCTCTCGCCCCGGGCAGCTCTGCTTCTCCTCATCTCCACAGAGGTGCACGTCGACGGCCTCTTGCCCTCTCTCTCCGGCCTCCAGGACGAGGCTGTGCTGGGTGATCCTCAGCACACGTCCTCCCTCCCGATGTGGTCTCACCTGGTGACTAAGGGATAGTTAGCAACTGTGTCATTCCTTAAAGAAAGGAGAACTGGGCAGGGGAGAGGCCCACTCCTGCAGGTGACTTGCTACCCCACTGAATGGTCACAGCAGGAAGGAGCTGCTCACCATCCCCTTGAGGAGGACGGAGCGGGAGTCTGCTCCACCCTCTGCAGCACTGGGCTTCTGAGCACAGGCCCCTGCTCTCCAGGTCCCTGCTGGGCCTGCTGGGCCTCCAGGGAGGGCTGGGAATGCGACGGCTGTGTTCAGTGGACAGGTGGCCACAGGCCAGGACCCTCTTCAGCCCCGGGCCTGCACTTTCCCCAGAACTGCTGCGTTTCAAGGCCAATGACTTAGACTAACGTGCACCAGCCAAGGGCCTCCCCGAGAGCCTCCGGCACGGCACGAGGGTGTGTGAGTGAAGAGGGAAAGCAGCAGTGGACCCACACGTCCAAAGGCAAGTTCCTTCCTGCCCCACCTGGTGACGGGACGGGCAGTAGAACTTGGGTCCCCGTACGCAGCTCCTTTCTCCAGCCCACGGTCTGTGAACCTGCACAGACTTGGTTCTGCAGGCGGGTGGCTTTGGTGTGGCTTGATGACACTGTCTCCCATGCTCTAGGAGAAGGGCAGCATCCTGGGAGGGGGCGGTGGCCTCAGTCAACCCCGAGGTGCTTTGAGTCCCTGTGTCTTCACGTCTCCGAGTCACCATGCTGTCCCCTGCGCTCTTCTGTCCACTCCTTTGTCTCCCTACTCACAGACCAGAGGTCCCCTGGCTCCGTCCACTCACACAGGGGGTGCAGCACCTCAGCCCGAGCCTGGCCTGTGAAGGCAGTGGCTGCGGACAGGGAGTCGGTTTCTCTGGGTGAAAATGTCCAGCAGCAGTGGGACCAGTGCTGATTCTCCTCAGGCTCATGCCACTGTGACACACACTCACGTGGCTTTGCTGGTACTTACTGTGACTTCAATGAAAATGTCAATCATGTTGGAAAAATGCTTCGTGTGTGTTCAGATGGGGCAGGTGTCCTCTGGATGTGGCTCATTGGCAGGGCACCATGCAGCTGTGAAGAGCCCCCGTGTCTCTTCCTGGGCACAGTGGACACTCCAAACACTCCCAGGAGAGATGGGCTCTCCCCACGTATTACAGAGGAGGGCTGCCGAGACCCCTGGAGCTCGGCCCCTCTGCTCACAGTCAGTGTGTTTGGGAGCCTGGCTGTGGGAGAGTGAGGGGAGTGGACTGATGGGGGGGCGGGAGGAGGCAGGGAGGAGGCTGCAACGCAGTCCCAGTTCTCCAGAAGGTCCCAGGCAGCGGGGATGGCAGAGGGTAAGGGGTGGTGTGGCTCCCCATTTGGCAGATGAGTGGTCGGTGTTTGATGGACAGATGGGTGCATGGGTGAAGGAGAGAAGAGGGAGGGCTGGTGGATGGGAAATGCTTGGCTGGTGAATGGATGGATGGAGAGATGATAAATGGACAGACAGCGGATGACAGGTAGACGGGTGAACGGTGGCGGATGGGTGGGAGGATGGGATGGAGAGGTAGACAGGCTTCTTATAAAGAGTCGCTCGTGGGAAAGTGGAGGCTGAGAAGAGCCGAGACCCGCAGCTGACAAGTTGGAGAGCAGCAGGACTATCGGGCACTGGGGCCTTCCACCTTGATCTGCAGCACTGGACAGAGCCGTGGCGGGCAGGACAGGACCCTGGGTCCACGGCACAGACACGTGGGTAAGTGGCCGGGACTGGAGGTAGGGAGGCTGAGGTGAGGGCAGCAGTGGGCGTGGATCAGGGGTGCCAGTCCCCAGGAGTGTGCCCCTCACTGCTGAGGCCACGCCCACAGAGCCAAGAGGGGGATGAGGGACAGGACAAAGGGCGACTGGCCTGCCGAGGGGGAAGCAGCTCCTGCTCTCCAGGGCGACTTAGCGACTGTTTCTGGCTACTGTGGGACACGGCAGATCACCCTGACACAGGGGCTGGAAATGGCCACTTGATTTGGCTCTGGACCTCCAGCTCAGGAGCTCTGGTGGTGCGGCTGAGCGGTTCTTGATGAGTCTCGTGGGGGTCACCGGGGCAGCTGTACCCCAGCGCTTGGGAGCTGAACGACCTGCAGGGCCCCGGGAAGCTGCCTGGCTCCTGGCGGGGAACGCTGTGGGCCCAGAGTGCCTGCAGGTGGCCCCTCCACGGTCTCAGGCTCAGGGCATTGGACATCTCTTTTGGTTGCTGCTGCTCTCGGGGATGGGAGTCCCAGGAGGCCCCGACAGAAGCTGCATGGCCCTCTCTGAGCTGCCCTGGAGCCCGGCCAGCATCAATTCCCTACACCCTTTGCTGAAGCAGCCACCCCCTGCCCTGACTTAGAGGATGGGCACAGACCCACCTCCAGTGGGAGGGGACGATGTCATGGAGGGACAGTTTGCCAAAGGAAGGACAGCTAGGTGGAGAGGTTGGGTGCCATAGGCCACAGAAGACAGGTGCAGGTCACTTGGTAGGTCTGTGCACACACTGCTGGGCGGGAGGGAGGGAGGGTGGCTCCAGGACAGGGTGGAGGGACGGTGCTGCCATCTCGGAGGCCGCGTGGCTGAGATACCGGGAGGTAGCTGTGATGGGTGGGTGCCCCCAGGGCCAGCACGGCCGGGGGGCTCTGTTCCTTCAGCAGGCAGAGAGCCACTAAAGCAGGCTGCTGGGATGAGGGAGCAGGCAGGCGGAGGCCGCACGTGGCTGGCCCGGGCGGCCCGACATCGGAGGTGGGAGAGCCGCTGTCTGTGAGGCTGCCCGGGCGTCAGTCAGCTCTGCTCCTGATTCGTAAGGAAGGAACTCACAGACCCAGCTGCCCATCGGATGCTTCAGACCCACAGGGACCTCCGCACAAGACCCAGAGGGGACGGGGACCAACCAGCTGGGCTCACAGCGGGGTGGCTGTCCACTCTCCCTTTGACTCCCAGTGACCCAGGAAGAGAACCTGGAAGTGTGGGTGAGAGGCTGGGGCTCCTTGGTGCTTCTGGGCAGTGCTGTGGGCGCTTCGTCCTCCCAGAACCCATTTCGTGCATGCAGACGAGAGCCCAGAGGACCCCTCACCTGGCCCAGGGAAGGATTGTCTCCTGTGACCCCTGGGCCCAGAGATCCCCATGCACTCGGGCTTCTCCCTCCTGGCACATGGACAGGCACGATGCGTGGCTGAAGGTGCTTTTCACCAGGAGGTGTGATGGCCCCAGGGTCAGCACGGGGGCCTGGACTGTCCTCCTGTCACCTCCTCAGTGGACCAGGACCCATCCTCCAGTTCGGCCCAGGGGAAGGTCAGTCCTGGGGGCCCCGAGGCCACTACTCAGCGAGTGGTGCCCTCAGCCTGGACAGGCCTGGGCCAGCGGCTCGCCTGTCTCTGCGGGCTCTCTCGAAGGACTCCCAGCAGGCTGCGTGGGGCATGGTGCTCTTGTTCAGTGAGCAGGGTGAGCACATTTCTCAGGCGGAAAATATTTATTGATGGGCTCTTTATCACGGATGTCACCTGAATAAAATAATTTTCCAGGATCCAAGCTGACTGAAATACAGGCGCCAAGGACAGACGCCAATAATTCAATGGAGGATATTGATAGCCACACAGGGTGCTTTCCGTCTGCAGAGGCGGCATCCTGTGCGAGGTGCCGGTGGCCATCTATCATCCCTGCGCACTAGGGAGTCTGCCATGTCCCAGAATTGCTCTCTGATGTGCGACCCTGCTGCTGGCCGAGTGGCAAATGGCTGCGTTCCCTTTGCTGCCCGCCCCGCAGCTGCTGACAGAAAGCCGGGCTCTCTGGCTGCAAGGTGGCTCCCCACCGGCCTGGGCGAGGAGCCCACAAGGCTGCGAGGTGTCCTGCAGGTGTGCCTTGGGTCCGCCTGGCAGGGAGCTGTGTGTCCTCCCAACGTGTGTGTGTGTGTGTGTGTGTGTGTGTGTGTGTGTGTGTGTGCTGGGGCGTCTGCCGGGGCCAACCTCTGCCTGGAGCCACGGCTTTCTCCCTGAGGAACGCCTTCCTGCATGCTGACCGTGCAGCGTCCTGTGTATGTCTGTGTAGAGAAGCACGCTCCCTGTTCTTTGAGGGAGAGATTGGGAGGTGGCCACCTTGGCCCTTGGGTCCCTGGGCCAGCAGTGCATCCTGGCTGTCCTCCCTTCTCGGCTGGCCCAGGGACTTTCCTGTGGCTGTGATCGTGTTAATCAGAGTGAAGAAGGAGGATGGTGCACCCTTCCCTGCCCCTTCCTCTGGGGGAGGTGGGGTGGGGAGGACCCTGGGGGAGCTGGGCGCCCCTGAGGCTCGGAAGCTCTGCAGCAAGGCAGGCGGGCACCCTCGCGGGCACCTCAGTGTGAGAACCTGCCTGGTTCATTTAAGTGCCCTGGTCTGGGGGGGCTTGGCCCTGTTTGTGAAGTTCCTAAGAGGGGCGTGATGCCCGCTCCCCAGGCCTTTTGCTCCTGGGCAGGTCCACTGCGCTCTGCTCCTCCCATCCAAGGGTCAGGACATACTGCGAGCAGACCTGCTGGACCACATGTGCCATCACCAGGAGTGTCTGAGACCACTTGGGGGAGGGGGCAGAGGATGGGCCTGAGGGTGGCCCAGGGGGAGCAGGAGACCCAGGGTTTGAAACTCGGTCCCGGGAGGACTCCTGGGTGCTGCTCTCCAGCCTGTTTCCATTCCTGTAGGTGGGTTTGCTGGACGAGTTCATGCAACTTTGGAAAAGCCACCGCAAGCAACACAGGTGCAGAAAGCTCCCGGGGAGATGGGGCCCGAGGTGCACCCGGGAAAGCTGGCCCGGGGGCTGGCTCCTGAGCTCTGGTGGGCCATGGCGTGAGTGTGACCATCACATCAACTCACTGGGCACCAGGCCCTTGCCAGGTGGCCACAGGTGCTTGCACAAGAACACCTGGGCTCTAGGCTGCCTGTCAGTAAGACTATGACTGATGATTCTCAGAGCCGATCCTGGCTTTTCCTTGAAAAAAACAAATGAAAACAGTAATTATAGATTTCTAGGTGTGAGACGTCTGTCTTTAGAAGAGAATCTTCACTGCATGGCTCAAGGTCAGCAGATTGACTCCAGCTGATAGAGACGCCAGCTTCCACCTTGGGGATGGCCAAGCACACCTCGCACAGGATTCCCCAAGTCCTGTCCCGGGGCTCTGAGTGAGCACAGGGGTCGGCTCTTCGTCTCCGACATCTCCACCTCCTTGGGTTGATCTGTGTGCTCCCGACTTCAGGAGGACGCTGTCAGAAGGCACAAAGTCCCCGATCTGGGCCAAGGGTGGGGTTGGAACCACACGTTGCAAGTGGTAGGAGGAAAAAGCTGGTTCACAACCTCAGCTCCTGGGAGAGAGGTGCACCCCCTGGATGAAGGACGGACTCCAGGACCACCCGACTCCGAGACCCAGAGGGCGGTGGGCGGTCCTCCACACAGGCTTGGAAGGGCTGTCCCACCTCTCGGGCATGTGAGCGGCCATCTGCAGTCCAGTGCCCTGCCGGGGGGCGCACGTGGGTACCCTGCACCCCGTTCAGGTGGTGACGCCCAAAGCTCAAGCCTGCCGTGATTTCCGCGAGGCAGCGATCCTGGACCCGCTCAACTCTGGGCTCCTCCTGAGCTTTGCAGATGCTCCCGCAGCCCTCAGCTCTGCCAGGGTTCTGCACATCAATGGAGATAGATCTTCCAGCTCCACTGATCACGACGAGGTGAACAGGAAGAAATGAACGCTGCCCCTCGCGCGGGTTGCACTGGGGGTGCATGGGCTGGTGCCGCCCGCTGAGGACCTCACGCCTGTGGAGGCTGCGGCGCTGTCCCTGCACGGTGCCTGTCTGTGGCTGCCCCAGCTGCCAGCTCGCGGCCCATCCTGTGTGGCGCTGCCTCCTCTCCTGAGAAGCCAGCCTGCACACGGCTCTCGGGTGGACCAGGAGCCACACCCTGGTCACCCTCTGAGAACGATTAATGGTGCTTTTCATCGTCCCGAGCACAGGGCGGCTGCGTCCGTGGTGGAGATGAAGCTTGGAGCACAGAGCAGCAGTGAATTCTCACACTGTGGTACGATTTGGCACAGTCCAATTTAGTCATGGTCTTTAAACAATGGAAGCCGAGGCGCAGGCTGACTGAGCGCCAGCATTAGCCAGTCCCAAGGAGAGCCACGAGCTGATGAGATTATTTTCTAGGGGGAGGAAAGGAAGAGACTACACAGCCACAGTCTGCTTCTCAGGCCGGCCTGTGGAGGAGAGCTACCCCAGGACCTGTGCACAGGCTGGATTCCTGCTGTGCCCGGAGGGGAAGCGGCTCTGCTGGAAGCCAGCAGCTGACCCCAGCAACCTCTTGGAATTCCCTGGTCAGTCCTCATCTCTGAAGTGGGACTCATAAGCCAACCAGTGAGGCTGCTCTGAGTTAAGTGTGAGCGTGAACTGACACAAGGGTCCTCCGGTGAGGGACACAGTGCTCAGTGTGTTGCACCGACAGTGATGAGCCCTAACCAACAAGACTCTGATCACTCCGCCCGACTCGCCCCCAGTCCCCTGGCGCCTCCTGCAGGCTCCCCCAGGCCCATGCCACCCTGGCTTCCGCTGCACGTGAAGCCACGATTGAGGAAGCTGCTTTCCCTCAAAGGGTCAGCGGTCAGCGGTCGGGGCAGCAGGGTTGGGCCTGGACCCACGCCGCTCAGGAGCTCCGGCCTCTGACGCACAGGTCACCTCCTGTGCACAAGGATTGTCCACCCACGCAGAGGTGTCCAGGGGTGTCAGATCCAGACTCCAGCCCCTGCCTGGCCATCCTTGGCCACTGCCCGCCGAGACCTGGGCCCAGGGACCAACACCCTCGGCTACCGCGTGGGCTGAGGCTTGCTCCGCGGCTGTCGTGGGCCTGGGGCTTTGGGCTGTGCACAGTTCTTCTAATTCTGAGCTCCATGTGGGGGCGGGTCCTCTTCATCTGAGCCTGACCGGGTGGTGCTATGGGCACCTCACCTGCCTGTGGCAGCCAGGGCTGTGCTGGTGGCCCCGAGGGGCTGACGTGGAACATCCGCGTCCGCCACCCTCAGTTCCTTCCGCTGCAGCCCAGGTGGCTGTCCTCTCTGCTCTGAGATACACACAACCTGGTGCTCACAAGTGTCCAAGAACGACCTTGGGCGCCCTTGAGGGAAAAAGTCAGGTCGCGTTGGAACAAAAGTGTATTTATTGAGCTTGCAAACCCCAAATAGCTTTGAAATGAAGTTTCCTGAAGCCATTCAAAGCTGAAGTAGACAGAATTCCTTTTCGTTGTGTGCCTGAATTTAACAACCAAACCAAACCAAACAAACAAACAAACAAAAAGCAAAAATCTAAAACTACCCAGCAAAGTTTGGGGTAGAAAAATTAACCCTGGGAAAATCTGAAAAGCCCAAGATTATAGGAGACATTCATCCTCACGCTGAATTTTTTTTTTTTTTTTGTACAATCCTGTGTTGTGTTCAAAACAAAAATCTGAGAATACTTCTTAAAGAGGAAAACAAAGCCCAGCCCCGGCCATACATCTGTGAGTTTTGAAACAAAGGTCTGTTTGTGTGCCTCAATCACCCTCTCCCATGAAAGCAGACCCTCACTTGAAAAACTTTCCAGGGAAACACTCTAAACCAACATCCTGGTATAAATTTGCAAAACGCAATACAGGCCTGATTGTTTTTGGAGTGGATGCAGGCCGCATACGAATCGCTCTTTCTGAAACGTAATGTTCTTTGCACGGCTCAGTGGCTAATGTACAATAAATCAACAAAAGAGCGCTTCAATAAAGCTATTGGGCAGCAGCAAGGCCACTGTTATTTTATCTTTTTACAGTATTTAATTGGAAGGTTTTTCCTGAAACTTTAGCCAGCCTTCAAATTACTAGACTCCATATAAGAAGAGATTGATAAGAGAAATTTTTTTTTCCAGGATTTTTTTCCTTACAAGAGAGCAAGTTTTTGCAGAGGGAGAATAAAGTTACAAGTGTCTGGCGTTTTGCTGAGAGAGAATGAAATCAGATGCTGAATGGAGCGGATAGGAAAGGCTGGGAAAATGCAGGGCTGGCAGAACTGCCAGGTCAGTGCAGAGCCCCACTGTCCTGCTCTCTGCACCAGGTGTCCGGCATTCAAGTGACACTATTATTCATAGATGGAGCAGAGTATTAAACTCCCCCCAAAAATCATTTGCAACTGAATAAAGATATAATCCTGGAAATATAACTCTCCATTAAGGGTCCCCATCAGCAGCACAAGAGCCCCATTGTAAAGGAGTTATGTATATTTATCAAGTTAAAAAAAACCTTGTCTTAGTGCTTACATGTTAATAGAAAACTTTTATAGCCCTGGTCTCAGAACTAGTTATGCACAAAATGTAAAGCATCTACTATTCTCTGGCAAACTCTTTGGTTGGACAGTGAATGCTAACACATGAATAGTCTCTGGCAAAGGGATGCTTGCCTCTTCCTGGCTGGGGGAGGCTGCCTCCAAGTGGAGTGGGAGGCCTGAGGCTCCGGTGTTGGCGAGTCCCGCAGGGAGTCCAGCCTTCTTGGCTCAGGGCTGGGCTACCTTTCCGTGGCTGTGGCTGAACGTGGCTTGGGTGGTTTGCCGGTGACCGGTGTCTCCCAAACACCCTGGACAGGTGTGGATGTCACTCCTGTCTGGCAGTGGAGGTCAGGTGGAGGTCTCTCCTGGCTGGTGGCAGAGGCAGCTCCTCTGCAGACCCACTCGCTCTGGAAGGAGACTTGATGGCCGGCCTGCTGCCCACCCACCTGCTGCATCCTCCAGAGCCACAGTGCCGCATCGGCAGGAGCTCCGGGAAGAGGAGCAGCCCACACAGGCAGACCTGGGGACAGGGCAAAGCCACTGCATTCTTCAAGGAGCGTCCCTCTTTCCCGGCTCCTCTCATTTTCACATGCGAACGTGACGAATGGCAAAGCCAGATGGAGATGCCCTTCCCGACACACCGGACCCGGCTGTCGTAGCCCAGTGCCTGCTTAAGCCAGAGCTGCCGCCCCTGGGCAGGGTGTGTGGGGGCCCCCAGCAGCGTCAGCCGCGCTCTTTCCAAGGAGAGAGCTTCTAGGCCGGGAGTCTCCCCGGCCGATGGGAAGCAGCTCAAGGCACCACTCTGCCTTCAAAGCACTGTGTGCCACTGACTGGAGCCCCACACGCGGCGCCTCTGGCTGCAGGGCCCTGGCTCCTTTGGCGTCCCACACGCGGTGACTCCCAAATCCTGTGCTGAACACTCCCCAGTCCCTGTGCCCATGACCTCCTTTGAAATAGGGTCTTTGCCGACGGAGGAGCTGAGAGGCCCCTGGAGTGGCCCTGAGCAAACAGGAAGGGGTGTCCAGGGGAGGGAGGCTTGGCGGTCCAGTCAGCCCCCGGGAGCCTGTGTGTGGAGGGAGCCAGGTGCGCGGGAGCACCGCCATGGTCAGCGACCACCTGGGCAGGAGAGGCCTGGGCGGGGGGGAGGGTATCTCTGTGCTGGGGTCCCAGGCAGGTCTCAAAACACCCCTTCCTCCAAGATCCTCCCGTGCTTTTGCCAGAGGCCCCAAGTTCCTGAACTGCAGCTGCAAGCCCAGCAGGTGTCTCCCGCCAGCGGTCTCTCCCTGGGGCCAGCAACTGCAGGGGAACAGAGTCTCTGGGGTCTCTGGCCCCATCTCAAAATCCAACTGACCCAGACAGTGGTGGGGGGAAGCACAGGACTCCTGTGACGGCAGCCGTCAGATGGAAAGGTGGGCCTGAAGGAAGGGCAGCTGTGCGCGGTGCGGCCCGTGTGCGGTGCGTCTCTTGGGTGGTTTGCAGGTGACCGGTGCATCAGAACAGGACGGCTGGCAGCGCGTTGGGCAGCAGCGGGCTGCAGGCTAGAGGTCGCGCCTTTCCCCGTGTTGGGAGGTGACTCTCACCGGGGGTCTGACGGCCTGCTCAGGAAAAGGTCTGCAAGTCCCCGCAGGCCAGGACCTGCTTCAGGGAGGAGGATGGAAGGGCACCGTCACCTTCTGGCTTCGGGCATTTACTCAAATAGCAAGGCCCCATGTTTGGGGGTGGTGTCACCTGAACTGTGGGACAGCGTCTTCCCCTGAGTCCTCAGAGACGGAGCCAGGCCACACTTGACACTGACGTGCAGCTCAGGGCCCGGAGGCGCTGATGCCCCCAGGCCTCAGGGTGGGACATTCTGGTACTGAACCCCAGAGGCCAGGGACTCCCATAGATGTCATCCCCCATCTCGAGGAGGTCCACTCAGAAGTCCCCAGAGCAGGACACACACAGGCCCGCACAGAGACCCCCAAGAGGAACATTCTTGGTAGTTGGAAGACCCTTGCCTACAGAGACCCACCTCACCCAGCATGGATGATGGTCAAAAAGTGTGGAGGCACACCCACACGGTGTGGACGACCCTCACCCAGCGTGGACGACCCTCACCCAGTGTGGATGCATCTCACCAAGCATGAACAACCCTCACCCAGTGTGGACAATCCTCACCCAGTTTGGACCCACCTCACCCAGTGTGGACAATCCTCACCCAGTGTGGACGACCCTCATCCAGCGTGGATGAATCTCACCAAGCATGAACAACCCTCACCCAGTGTGGACAATCCTCACCCAGTGTGGACCCACCTCACCTAGTGTGGACAATCGTCACCCAGCGTGGATGACCCTCACCCAGTGTGGACGACCCTCACCCAGTGTGGACAATCCTCACCCAGCGTGGACGTACCTCACCCAGTGTGGACCCATCTCATCCAGCGTGGATGACTCTCACAAAGTGTGGACACATACCCACTCAGTGTGGACGCACCTCACCCAGCGTGGACGACCCATCTCACCCAGTGTGGACCCACCTCACCCAGCCTGGAAGACCCTCACCCAGTGTAGACCCACCTCACCCAGTGAGGACCCACCTCACCCAGCGTGGACAACCCTTACCCTGTGTGGACGACCCTCACCTGGCGTGGACGATGCTCACCCAGTGAGGACCCACCTCACCTGGCGTGGACGACCCTCACCCAGTGTGGACAACCCTCACCCAGCGTGGACGACCCTCACCCAGTGTGGACGACCCTCACCCAGCGTGGACGACCCTCACCCGGCGTGGGCGATGCTCACCCAGTGAGGACCCACCTCACCCGGCGTGGACGATGCTCACCCGGCATGGACGACCCTCACCCAGTGTGGACAATGCTCACTCAGCGTGGATGCACCTCACCCAGCATGGACGCACCTCACCCGGCGTGGACGGCCCTCACCCGGCGTGGACGATGCTCACCCAGTGCAGAAGCCCTGGCCCTGTGGGAGGCGGCATCCTCATAGGCATGCTCCCTGTGCAGGAAAGAGGCTTGCCTCCCTCCCTCCCGCAGACCCTCCCGGCTGGCCCACAAGCCTGCAGTGCTCCCTGCCCACGCCCCTGTGCTCCAGCTAAGGTGGCTGCTGCTGTCCTTGAGCGCTCACGTCGGAACCTGCCACCGTAGTCAGAGAGGGCTTCTCGCCTTCCCTTCAGGGAGGCCGACGGCGTGTGCCGCACACCCTCCACCTCCCGGCCCAGGGCTGCAGTGCCGCTCCTGGAGCTGGCAGAGTTGGTGGGCACCTCCGTCCAGTCAGGGGTGCCCCAGGGACAGTGCGCCTCTGGCTCCTGTGTGTGGTCCTCCGAGGTCCCCCAGGCCTGCCTGGCAGGGCCTCCCTGGTGGCTGCTGCAGCTTGCTGCTCGCCTGGGGAGCTTCTGCCTGCACAGTAGTGGTCATTGGTAAGCAAGGCTTCCTTGGGTGGGCCACTGCAGCTCAGCCCAGCCAGAGGCACAGATGGACACACGCCCATTGGGCCGTCAGTGCCGAGCGCCTTCATCTGGCACGAGTGAAAAGCACTCCGAGCCCCAGGGAACGTCCCAGGCCAGGCAGGCGTGTGCCTGGCAAGCTGTGGCTGACCTCCTGCAAATAGCTGGAGGGACCTCGATGGCCGATGGCTGCCCCCTGAGGCGCTGGGCACACCAGCAGGATCTGTGCCGTCACTGTGGGTTCTGGAGGCAGCGCACCTGCCTTGAGAGGACGTGGCCTCTTGGACCGGCTCTCTTTGGGAGGGCACACTCATTTGGCCACCTCCATGCTGTCCGTGTCTGCTGACTGTGCCACAGGGCTGAGGTGTGGCCCTGGACAGGCATCTGCATCCATCTTAACCCACGGGCATCCCCTCCTCTTCTGTGGTTTCTCAGAAATAGAACCAGCTCAATGCACAGAGAGCGAGAGGGAACAGGAGGACGTGGAGGAGGCCCAAGGGGACGCTCAGCCCCCCTGAGGACGGGTGGCTCTGGGTTAGTGCCGGGCCCAGTGCTGTGAGCTGCCCACGAACTCCCCACTGCCACCCGCTGCTCAGGAAGACGGGCTTCTCTGGCTGGAGGAGATCGGGCAGGCTGGGGAAGTGCCCCTCGAGGGTCCAGGCTACTTCTGCACCCAGGACCTGGCAGAGCCAGCTCCCGGCTAACGCCAGAGCCGCAGGTGTCATGCCCGACGTCAGGGGCGTCCGCGGAACCAGGCCCCAGGAGAAGCGCCTGACTGAACTGGGCTGGCAGAGTTCGCTGGAGCAGCCAGGTGGCACCTAGCCTCTGCTCTGGCCTCTTGGGGTGGAGGCCAGAGAGCAGCAAGAAGGAGAGGACACTCAGACGTTATGGGAAGTGTCCAGCTCCACGGCGGCTTGCTGCCAGAGCACACAACCGCGAGCAGCCGAGACACCTGGTCTGTAAGTGGAAATAACAGACCTCTGGAGACCGGGGCCTGCTGGTGGGACTGCACTGGTCCCTGGACGGCAGTGCCCGCCTGCGCCCAGCACTCCCCAGCTTCCTTCCCTCCTGCCTTTCTGCTCCAGGGAGTGAAATGGGAAAGACGTCTTGTTTTTCATTCTCCCTACTCAAAAGTTCACAAGCTCTGCTGGGAGCTCCAGGGGGAGCGGTCAGCAGGGCGCTGCCCCAGGCTGGCTGCACTCTCCACTCAGCCCTCAGCTCGGCTGTTCCCGGGCGCAGCCACACTGGAGCAGGGTCTTACTGCTGACGTGGTTCCTGTGGTGCACGTACAGGTTCTGGGGAGGAGGCCCCCTCTGTGCACAGAGCTGCTCCTCCTCCGCCCGTCTTCCCCAGGACCCGGCCCTCGAAGGCGGCTCAGCAGCCCCGTCCTCATCCTGCCATGGTGTGCTGAGCCCCCTCCCAGGTCTCCCTTAGCTCCGACCCGCAGGCAGATCGCACTCCATCTTTCCAGCACTGTGGGAGGCTGCCGCCTACCCCACTTTGACAGATTCAAACTCGGGTCTGAGGGAGATGCTTCCACCACCACAGGGCAGAGCTGAGCGGTGGCCCAGGGTCCTGCGTTAGGGACTCACCGAGCAGCTGAGATGGTGCACCGACTGGGGCCAGCCTCAGCACTGAGTGAGATCCTGTCTCAAAATAAAGATGACAGGGTGCGGCTCAGGGGTAGCGAGCCCTGGGTTCAATCCAAACAGAAAAGGAAGTGAGCAAATTCTGTGGTGAACTGGCAACCAGAGTGTCAGGAGGGTGGGAGACCACAGAAACCGTGGCGCAGGAGAACCGTGGGTGGGGATGGACACACTTCATGCCTGAAGTCGACGATCTTTAAAGGAAGGAAGTCTATGTGGTCCCCATAGCTTGGGCTCGCGGGCAGATGGCTTCATGGCAGGGGTGTGGGAGGACAGGTGGCACGTGGGTCAGGGGGCCAGAGGGAGCTGGGGCTCAGGTCTGTTACTCCCCGGAGCAGGGTCCAGGAGGACTCCAGCCTCTCCTGAGGGAAGCACCCTGGCCTGCTCCAAGACCCCACCTCCAGGTCCACCGCCGACAAGTGGCTGTACTGGGCAGCAGCCTTCCAGCATCAGCTCTGGACAAGCCAGGTCCAGCCCCAGCAGCTGCTGCTCAGTCACTGGGCGGCTGTTTCCACCTCCTTCAAACTCAAGAGGTTGAGTGTAGATCCTGGGCTTATCCTGCTCGCCAGGGGTCTTTGGAAGGCATTTGACACTGGATTTTTGTTCTGGCTGAATGGATTGTGGCTCATGTAGGCACCCACTCAGTCACAGGTGAGGGAGACACTCTTTACTGTGGACACTGGCATCGGCAACACACCCGTGATGCTCCCAGGGCCCGGGGTCCACTGAAGAACACTTGTGAGCCATTTAATACTAACACACAGTCAAGGGCTTCATGGTCACTTCCTGTGAAGTGTGTGTTTTCAAGAGGGTCTTGGAATTCAGTGACCTCGTATCAGATGCAGACATAAAATCAGCATATCTAGATCGCCAAGGCTATACCTGTCCTGTGGATCTAAACTGTACTACTAGGTCCCACGTCTGAGAAGGTGGACCTGACACTGTAGTCCTGGGTCCCACGGCTGTGCATGTGGACCTGACACTGTGGTCCTGGGTCCCATGGCTGTGCATGTGGACCTGACACTGAACTCCTGGGTCCACGGCTGTGCATGTGGACCTGACACTGTGGTCCTAGTTCCCACGTCTGTGCATGTGGACCTGACACTGTACTCCTGGGTCCCACGTCTGTGCATGTGGACCTGACACTGCACTCCTGGGTCCCACGTCTGTGCATGTGGACCTGATACTGTACTCCTGGGTCCCACGGCTGTGCATGTGGACCTGACACTGTGGTCCTAGGTCCCACGGCTGTGAATGTGGACCTGATACTGTACTCCTGGGTCCCATGGCTGTGCATGTGGACCTGACACTGTGGTCCTAGGTCCCACGTCTGTGAATGTGGACTTGACATTGTACTCCTGGGACCCACGTTTGTGAATGTGGACCTGACACTGTACTCCTGGGTCCCACGTGTGAGAAGGTGGACCTGACACTGTACTCCTGGGTCCCACGGCTGTGCATGTGGACCTGACACTGTACTCCTAGGTCCCACGTGTGAGAAGGTGGACCTGACACTGCACTCCTGGGTCCCACATCTGTGCATGTGGACCTGACACTGTGGTCCTAGGTCCCACGTCTGTGAATGTGGACCTGACACTGTGGTCCTGGGTCCCATGTCTGTGCATGTGAACCTGATACTGTACTCCTGGGTCCCACGGCTGTGCATGTGGACCTGACACTGTACTCCTAGGTCCCACGTGTGAGAAGGTGGACCTGACACTGTACTCCTGGGTCCCACGGCTGTGCATGTGGACCTGACACTGTGGTCCTAGTTCCCACATCTGTGCATGTGGACCTGACACTGTGGTCCTGGGTCCCACGTCTGTGCATGTGGACCTGACACTGTGGTCCTGGGTCCCATGGCTGTGCATGTGGACCTGACACTGTGGTCCTAGGTCCCACGTCTGTGCATGTGGACCTGACACTGTACTCCTGGGTCCCACGTCTGTGAATGTGGACCTGACACTGTACTCCTAAGTCCCACGTCTGTGAATGTGGACCTGACACTGTGGTCCTAGGTCCCACGTCTGTGAATGTGGACCTGACACTGTGGTCCTAGATCCCACGACTGTGAATGTGGACCTGACACTGTGGTCCTGGGTCCCACGTCTGTGAATGTGGACCTGATACTGTGGTCCTAGGTCCCACGGCTGTGAATGTGGACCTGACACTGTGGTCCTGGGTCCCACGTCTGTGAATGTGGACCTGACACTGTGGTCCTAGGTCCCATGGCTGTGAATGTGGACCTGACACTGTACTCTTGGGTCCCACGGCTGTGAATGTGGACCTGACACTGTACTCCTGGGTCCCACGTCTGTGCATGTGGACCTGACACTATACTCCTGGATCCCATGGCTGTGCATGTGGACCTGACATTGTGGTCCTAGTTCCCACGACTGTGAATGTGGACCTGACACTGTACTCCTGGGTCCCACGTCTGTGCATGTGGACCTGACACTATACTCCTGGGTCCCATGGCTGTGCATGTGGACCTGACACTGTGGTCCTAGGTCCCACGTCTGTGAATGTGGACTTGACATTGTACTCCTGGGACCCACGTTTGTGAATGTGGACCTGACACTGTACTCCTGGATCCCACGTCTGTGCATGTGGACCTGACACTGTACTCCTGGGTCCCATGGCTGTGAATGTGGACCTGACACTGCACTCCTGGGTCCCACGTGTGAGAAGGTGGACCTGACACTGTACTCCTGGGTCTCACGGCTGTGCATGTGGACCTGACACTGTGGTCCTAGTTCCCATGTCTGTGCATGTGGACCTGACACTGTGGTCCTGGGTCCCACGGCTGTGAATGTGGACCTGACACTGTGGTCCTGGGTCCCACGTCTGTGAATGTGGACCTGATACTGTGGTCCTAGGTCCCACAGCTGTGAATGTGGACCTGACACTGTACTCCTGGGTCCCATGGCTGTGAATGTGGACCTGACACTGTACTCCTGGGTCCCACGTCTGTGCATGTGGACCTGACACTGTGGTCTTGGGTCCCACGTCTGTGAATGTGGACCTGACACTGTACTCCTGGGTCCCACGGCTGTGAATGTGGACCTGATACTGTACTCCTGGGTCCCACGGCTGTGCATGTGGACCTGACACTGTACTCCTAGGTCCCACGTCTGTGAATGTGGACCTGACACTGTGGTCCTAGGTCCCACGTCTGTGCATGTGGACCTGACACTGTACTCCTGGGTCCCACGGCTGTGAATGTGGACCTGACACTGTGGTCCTAGGTCCCACGTCTGTGAATGTGGACCTGACACTGTACTCCTGGGTCCCACGGCTGTGAATGTGGACCTGACACTGTACTCCTAGGTCCCACGTGTGAGAAGGTGGACCTGACACTGTGGTCCTAGGTCCCATGGCTGTGAATGTGGACCTGACACTGTGGTCCTAGGTCCCACGTCTGTGAATGAGGACCTGACACTGTGGTCCTAGGTCCCACGTCTGTGAATGTGGACCTGACACTGTACTCCTGGGTCCCACGGCTGTGAATGTGGACCTGATACTGTACTCCTGGGTCCCACGGCTGTGCATGTGGACCTGACACTGTACTCCTAGGTCCCACGTCTGTGAATGTGGACCTGACACTGTGGTCCTAGGTCCCACGTCTGTGCATGTGGACCTGACACTGTACTCCTGGGTCCCACGGCTGTGAATGTGGACCTGACACTGTGGTCCTAGGTCCCACGTCTGTGAATGTGGACCTGACACTGTACTCCTGGGTCCCACGGCTGTGAATGTGGACCTGACACTGTACTCCTAGGTCCCACGTGTGAGAAGGTGGACCTGACACTGTGGTCCTAGGTCCCATGGCTGTGAATGTGGACCTGACACTGTGGTCCTAGGTCCCATGTCTGTGAATGTGGACCTGATACTGTGGTCCTAGGTCCCACGTGTGAGAAGGTGGACCTGACACTGTGGTCCTAGGTCTCACGGCTGTGAATGTGGACCTGACACTGTACTCCTAGGTCCCACGTGTGAGAAGGTGGACCTGACACTGTACTCCTGGGTCCCACGTCTGTGAATGTGGACCTGACACTGTGGTCCTGGGTCCCATGGCTGTGAATGTGGACCTGACACTGTGGTCCTAGGTCCCACGGCTGTGAATGTGGACCTGACACTGTACTCCTAGGTCCCACGGCTGTGAATGTGGACCTGACATTGTACTCCTGGGTCCCATGGCTGTGAATGTGGACCTGACATTGTACTCCTAGGTCCCACGGCTGTGAATGTGGACCTGACACTGTGGTCCTGGGTCCTATGTCTGTGAATGTGGACCTGACACTGTACTCCTGGGTCCCACGTCTGTGAATGTGGACCTGACACTGTGGTCCTGGGTCCTATGTCTGTGAATGTGGACCTGACACTGTACTTCTAGGTCCCATGTCTGTGAATGTGGACCTGACACTGTGGTCCTGGGTCCCACGTCTGTGAATGTGGACCTGACACTGTGGTCCTGGGTCCCATGGCTGTGAATGTGGACCTGACATTGTACTCCTGGGTCCCACGGCTGTGCATGTGGACCTGACACTGTACTCCTGGGTCCCACGTCTGTGAATGTGGACCTGACACTGTACTCCTGGGTCCCACGTCTGTGAATGTGGACCTGACACTGTACTCCTAGGTCCCACGTCTGTGAATGTGGACCTGACACTGTGGTCCTAGGTCCTATGTCTGTGAATGTGGACCTGACACTGTACTTCTAGGTCCCACGTCTGTGAATGTGGACCTGACACTGTGGTCCTGGGTCCCACGGCTGTGCATGTGGACCTGACACTGTACTCCTAGGTCCCACGTCTGTGAATGTGGACCTGACACTGTACTCCTGGGTCCCACGTCTGTGAATGTGGACCTGACACTGTACTCCTAGGTCCCACGTCTGTGAATGTGGACCTGACACTGTGGTCCTAGGTCCCATGTCTGTGAATGTGGACCTGACACTGTATTCCTGGGTCCCACGTCTGTGAATGTGGACCTGACACTGTGGTCCTAGATCCCACGACTGTGAATGTGGACCTGACACTGTACTCCTAGGTCCCACGTCTGTGAATGAGGACCTGACACTGTGGTCCTAGATCCCACGACTGTGAATGTGGACCTGGCACTGTGGTCCTGGGTCCCACGTCTGTGAATGTGGACCTGACACTGTGGTCCTAGATCCCACGACTGTGAATGTGGACCTGACACTGTACTCCTGGGTCCCACAGTCTGGTCGTGTGCAAGTGGCTGCAGCCCTGGGTTTGAGTTCTCTGTGTTCACAAGAGCAGCGTCTCTCACTGGGCTGTGAGGGATGTTCCCGTCCCCCAGGGCATCTGCTGTGGAGCTCAGTCCTGCACACCACCTGTCCAGTGGCCCTCCTCATGGTTTTTCCTCGTTACTCTCCTTCCCTTGCCTGGAGTAAGGACTGTGTTCAGGATCTTCCACTTCAAGCCATTGCTCTGAGCCCAGTCTCTGGGTCTGCAGTGTGAGCCCGCCCAGCGAGGATGCTCCCGCCACAGGCTGCTCAGCCCGTTGCCACCAGCAGCGGCAGGCGCTGGGAAGTCTGAAGGCTCCTCAGCCGTGCAGCGTCCAGGAGCACAGCAGGCAGGTGCCCCTCGTGGGAGCTGCTGATTATTTATGGCTTTCAGAGACTTTTGGGTTTAACTGGTGGGAAGTTTTATTCCGCTCACATGGAGGAAGCCCCGCCCTCGTCTGGCTGATTAAATCCAATTGTTGCAGCACAGGGCAGGCAGAGCGAGGCCTGGGAGCCCAGTGCCTGTACCATGGCGACGGGCATGCAGCTCGGGAGAAGAATGCGGGGCAGGAGAGGGCAGGGTCCCCTGCTCCCTCCTGCGGTGTTGTCCTCCCATCTGCCCTGCAGCCAGTGCGCCTGGCCTGGGCTGATGCCCACCCTGCTCCCACTGCCCACGCTTGCTCAGGAGTGGCTGGAAGGTGACATGTGGTCTGTTTAAGCCTCGAGGACGTGGATGAGCAAAGCTTCCCCACGAATCACCGAGTCGGTGGGGGCCGCGAAGCAGGCACGGCGGCTCATGGGCCACCAACACCCTTGGAGTCTGCTGTCCAGAGCAGGGCTCGGGGGCCTCTGGCCTGAGGAAAACCATACCAACAGAGGCCGAAGGCGTCCTGTGACACACTGAGAAGCCAAGGGACCTTCCTCCCAGCTCCCCAGAGTCCAGTGTGGCTTGTGGTTATCTGAAACGAACTCTCTTTCTGCTTGGAATCGGGATCCCTGGGCCCTCCACTCCCTCATGGCTGTGCCCATCTGGTTCGGCACTCCTTGGGGACATGGGACAGGATCCTGCTACTCCAGGGGTTGAAGGAGCAGGAGCCTCCAGGACCAGGGACAGCAGCTGCCTGGGTGGGGCATTGCTCCCTGGGACACCCACATGCAGCAGCCCGCCTTCTCTCCCCCCTGGGCTGTGGGTGTGAATCCCCGGGTTTCTTTCCTTCTACCCTCCCCTAGTGCGGCATCCAGGGCTCGTGTGTCAGTGGGTGCCACTTCGCCAACCTGGGGGCATTGCTGACCCTGTTCACTGACCTCCTTGTCTGGAAAATGAAAATAACAGCATCTGATTATTGTGACGGTAAGGGAGGCCTTTCAGGAGAGCGCTTCAAGCGTCTGAGGCACAGTGGGGGTCGTGGTCACCACAGCTGTGTGCCCGGGCTCCGGCTGGCTCTGAGACGATTTGGACTAGCTTCTCATGTGAGTTGAGCTCTTAGATTCCACGTCGTTCGCGACCCACATATGTGCCAGGCCGCTCCGTGGACAGAGGAGATGGTGTACTTACTGGGTGAAGATGGACACAGAGGTGGACAGCCCTGCAAGGAGCAGGAGGCTCTATGTCCACCTCTGCAGATGCCCAGTGACCACCGTCTTGAGAGCCTTGGTGGCTCTTCAGCCGCTCTTCCCGTTCCTGCTGGTGAGTAGCCACAGGCTTCGTTGTACCATTATTTCGAGGGTCAAGTCTCGCAGTGTTGTTCAGAAGGATCAAGGACATCGCGTTTGTGATCGCTGCTCGTGGGTGGGCTCTGGTGAGGGCCCGCCTCCAGGCTGTGATTGGCACATCTTGCTGTGTCCTGGTGAGAAGACTCTCCTGCCGTCTCTGACGAGGGCACTGGCCCTATCCAGCAGGGTCCCACTCTCTTGCCCTAGCCGACCCCACACCCCTTCCTAACGCTGTCCTCTGGGATCGCTGTGGTGCCCCAGGAATCCTGGAAGCACAGAGACGTTCGTCCAGCCCAGAAGGAGGAAGCTTCAGGATCCTGTCATGCCACCTGAAGGTCAGGGCTGGATGGTCAGCTCCTCCCAGCTGGAACGCGGCACAGGTGAAGTGCAGGAGGTGTTGGTGGGAGTGGTCCCCTGCACTTTTGCTGTGGGATGGAGAGGTGGTCGGGCAGCTCTTGGCAGGGTGCGCTGTCCTTCCCTCTGCAGGTGGCGGGCGGGGACTCTGGGACGCGGTGGCGGCTTGCTGGCCTGTGAGGTGGGCTGCTGGCCTTGCCCCTTTCCTCCTCTGAGTGGCTCTCTGCTGCTCACATCCTGGTGCCCCTCACCTGCTCCAGACTTGACTCTGGGATTCTCAGAGGCTCCTGCCCTTCGCCTCAGGTGCCTCTCCTCCAGCAGGAGTCCCTCCTCCGCCTGCACACGGCCAGCGGCCCGCTCCTTCTCCAGGCCAGCTCTGCTGCTGTGCTGAGACTGGGAGGACGTGGGGCCTTGCACTCTCTGGTGGGCTGCGGGGGGCAGGTCCTGGCCCAGGGGTCCTCCACCCTGTTTCCCGGCTGCCTGGGATTCACATCTCACCTGGGGTCTCTGTTTCCAGCGGCACAGAGACCTGGGATCCTTCCCTCCTGACCTGCTCTTCCGTGGTTTGGGCACAGAGTTTACCCAGAAGCCTTAGTCGTGGATTAGACACCTGCTGAGCGCCTTCTGTTGGTGCATCTATGTGGCTCCAGATTGTTCTTCTATCTTTGGAGTCTGCTTCCTGCAGGGAGCCTGCCCATGTCTGGGCCTTGCAGGGTGCCAGCCAGGTTCGCCCCTCCCACGTTGCCCTTGGGCTGTGTTCCCCTAGGCCACGACCCCCCGTGGACTCTTTGAAGGGAGGGCTCTGTCTACACTGAGATCAGGGCTTGTCCTCCTGTGCGGGGTGCGTGATGAGCCCTGCGACATCAGCCTGCCTCACCTAACTGGTGTCCCCCAGGTAGCGAATCGGCACAAAGTCTCTGTATGGGAGCCTGTAAGATGTCTTGGTCACTGCGAGGACCTGGTCGATCAGGAATGGATGTCTGCAGCTATGACTGCTGTTGGCCTGGAGCTGGGCAGAGGCGTGGCCGGTGGAGCCACTCCACACGAAGTGGAGCAGACACCTGTTCTCCTGGGCTGGACTCGCTCTGGGCATGGAAGGTGGGCTCAGTCAGCAGCAGGCCGTGGGCACTGTCTTCCAACAGCAGGCGCAGCCTCCGACCTCTCAGGAGGCTCCCACCGCACAGGTGGCTCCCCCAGGAGCAGTACCGCAGGTTCTGGTTCTTACAAGAGGACGAGGGGACGGCCTGGCGGGAGCAGGCCACTGCCCTCCTGCCCACCTGACTGCGGGCGTGAAGGCTGGTTCTGTCCATTGGGGGGCATTAGACCAGAGGCCACCCAGACGCTGCTTGGAAGAAGGGCTCTGTGGGGCCGCTCCTGTGCTGGTGGGCTGGCAGGGGACCTCTGGTGGGGGGCAGGTCTGTGCAGGTGGGACAGACCATTTGGGCATCCAGGAGGGATGGGTCTGGGTAGACTGGGGTCGGGGAGGGGGTCGGAGGTGGGCTTCAGGGGCCCCTGGATCAAGAGGAGAGTGGAGCCCACGGTTTACTCAGGTGCCTAAAGCCTCTGCCCTTTCTCCAAGCGTCTCCGAGTGCAGGGGCCTGCTTTGGATTCCTGATGGTGCTCGCCGCGGTGCCGCAGCCTGGCCGAGCGTCTCCGGTGGGAGGGTCGTTGGCAACGGGGTGGACCTCCTGTGCTGGGGAAGACGTTTCGTCATGGAGCTTCGGTGATATCGAGGAGCACTCTGACCTTACTTGTCCAACACCCCGGGCAACCCTGCATTGCCTGGGGACATCTTGGAGCATAGAGGCCAAGGATGCTGCGCAGCACCCCGTAGGAAGAGCCGTCCAGGGAAAAGTGTCATTTATGTCCCACGTCAACGCTGCTGAGACCTGGGACTCGTCTTTGAGTTGGATCTGCCTCATCAGAGTCTCTCCTTTTGTGGGTCAGAAGTGATGACAGTGCTCTGGCTCTGGTCAGGATGGAGCAGCCCCGTCCATCCCACTTCCTCTCTCCTGGCCACACAATAAGCAAGTCCAGGGGGGCTCTGAGAGGTGCGGGGGGGGCGGGGGCTGGAGGCTGAGCTGGCGGCTGAGGTGGCGGCGAGTCACCAGAGCAGGACTTGCTCCACCCCACCTGCTTCCTCCCTGGGTCTCGACAGGCTCGGGAGCAGGGCTTTGCCCCTTCTCATTCCTACCCCCTTCCCACGCTCCAGGTCAGCCTGGTGGCGTTCTCCCGGCTGAGTGCAGAACTGACTTCCCCCAAATCCTGGCGAGCAGAGCTGGTGATACCTCGGGTCTTCTGAGAACTAAAGAGAAGAAACGTCTCCAGGCACCAGAGAGCTGTGCGCCCCCTCTCAGCAGGGTTCTGTGCCCCTCTCCCTCACTGTGGAGGGTGTCCGTGGGGAACAGCGGGAGGCGGAGCCTCCGGGTGCCAGTCACCCTCTGCCACCTCTCTCAAGTCTTGTAGGCCCCCCAGGGATGAGGGCAATGCCCCATTTTACAGAGGGGAGTGGTAGGAGTCGGCACCCCACTTTTTCTGGGTGGCATCAATGAGCCACTCCTATTCATGTTTGAGGCTGAGTGGGTCACAGAGAAACTCATCACACACCCACCTGGCCCTTGTGCTGAATCCGTCATGGGAACCGCCCACCAAAAATCACTAACAGGATCTGGAGTCATGACACAGAACGAAAAATATCCAAGATTCTACCAGAAATTGCTTGCCGCACCCCAAACCAGGAAAATCTTAATTCAAAGGAGAGAAGTATAGCCACCAACACTGAGATGAACCTGATCTTAAGAAAACAGATAAGAGATTTAGAGCAAGGACCATAAAAAACAGTCCAACACAATATTACAGATTCCCTTTATACAACGGGAAAGAACGAAAACATCAGCAAAGGAAAGGAAGTCATAAAAAATCAAATGGAAATTAATAGAATTAAAAATACAATCACCAAGACACGGGACAGCGCAGAGCAGCAGAGTGAGAGTGAGGGGGGACAGAGGGGTGACCAGGACAGCCCAGAAAGCAGACTGGAGCATGACCAGTATCCGGTGCCCACAGCTCGGCTCATTGGAGGGGCAACGTGCCTGTCCTGGTTCCCAGGAGAGGAGAGGGTGGGACTGAAAACGAATTCAAAGAAATAACTGCTGAAAACTTCCCGAGTTTGGCCCAAGACAGGACTACAGACGCCAGGAGCGAAGCACCCAGGGAATCTGGTGAATCCAGAGGAACACGCGTGAGCCATCGCGACTGATTTTCTGAGAGCTCAAGAGGAGAAGAGCCTCAAGGCAGCCGGAGAGCGACGCGTACCCCTCAGCACAGGGTCTGTGCCTCCCGGAGCAGCGAGGTGGGGGAGCAGCACTGCCCGTTCCTGGGCCCATGGGAAAAGGGCTGTGGGCCCAGAGTCTCACCCCCACATCCTGCTTCAAAGAGAAAGCAGGAGAGCGAGCGGGCCTCAGGCCCGGGTGCCTCTTTTCGAGGAAGCCTGCCCTTGAAGCTCAACGGAGGCCTCCAAAGAGAGGCCAGAAGCGGGGAATGAAAGTGGACATCCCACCTCCTGGGTCTCTCCGACCACACGCAGCTGCACCCTGCGGGGTGTGCTGCCCGGGGTGAGGAGGAAGCCGCCGGTCCTCCTGGGAGAGGCCTGCAGGAAGCGGGCTTCACTTCATCGGGACAAAGGCGGAGGGCAGCAGACGGTGGGAGTCAGTGTGTGTGCTGCAGGCCTGAGGAGCAAGCAGCCAAGTGCACACAGTGGTGCTCTGAGCACGGCAGACAGGCCGGACGCATTTCTGCAACCTGTACAAGTGGCCCCAGGAGAGCAAAGGGGAGCAAAGAAGCAAGAAATGGCTGAAAGGAACAATGAAATATCAAGCAACACGCCCCCCCATGTAAAACAGCTGTTATAAACTAGAAATCCCCCTCAATGCACCAGGCCCAAAACAGCGTTGAAAGGCGACGTTAAAAAGCAATGGCCACGTATCAGAGAAAAATCTGGCCTTTGGATTTGGGGATTGGCTTACTCTGCTCAGCATGACTTTCTCCAGCTCCACCCATTTACCAGCAAATGCCACCATTTCACTCTCCTTTAAAGCTGAGTGACGTGCATTGTGTCTACACACCACAGTGCTTTACCCGTTCATCTGCTGAAGGGCGTCTAGGTTGGCTCCACAGTTCAGCTACAGTGAGTTGAGCTGCTCTAAGGGGAGGGGCGGGGGTGGCGCTAGGGAAGAAGAGAGTTACTTTAGGGGAAGGGGAGTGAGGGGAGAAAGGAGGCCCGGGGGTGGGAAGGACAGTGGAAGGAAACAGACATGTTACCCAGGACACGTGTGACTGCATGCCCAATGTGATCGTCCAACGTGCACAAGAGAAGAATGAGAACTCATACTCCGTGAGGCATGGTGTGTCAAAGTGCATAAATGCATTCTACTATCACGTATAGCGCATTGGAGCAAATGAAAAAAATCTAAAAATCGCAATGGCCACAAGACGAGGCACCAGCCTGTAGGGAAGGAACTCCGTGGAGCACACCGACACAGGGGCTGGAGGGAGAGGAGGCTGTCTCTTGCAGCTGTTCTCTGCCTGTGTTGTGCCCAGCAGCTGCACCCTAGGCCTCACCTGCAGAAGAGAGCTTCCACGTCCTCGTGAGACCTCGAGCATGTGTGCCCACAGTGGGTTTACAACTGGAAACAGCCCGCTGTCCTCCAGCAGGCGAGTGGAGGACAGCCGTGGTCTGTACAGACCGTGGGATGCCGTGTGTTGATGGAAGTTGGGGCTGCCCATCCTGTGGCATTGTGGATGGACCCCAGAGGACTGGTCCTGAGTGGAAGGAGCCAACCCCAAAGGCCACGCATGTGTGAGTTTGTTCCCAGGGTGTTTTGAAATGACCAAATTGGCTGATGGAGGACAAGCCAGTGCTTGGCAGGCGTGGGGGCTGGGAGGAGGTGGTTGAGGCTCAGTGGGCAGCTCCAGGTGCTGGTGAGAGCGCTGTCCTGGGCCCTGTGGTCAGGTGGATGTTCTCCATGGACGCCTGTAAGCAGGGAATCTTCACAGGTCCGAGATGCGCCCTTTGTGTCCTGGCTGAGATGCTGTCCTGCAGCAGGCAACCTGTTGTCATCGGGGGCCAGGGTTCAGAATCTCTCTGTGCTGCAGTTTGCCATGTGATTCCACAGTATCTCAAAGAACAATTCGAAACATGGTAATAAAACATTTTAATGTTTTTGCACAAAATATCTGGCCACCTTTGTGTTTTTTCCAACCCTGTTCATGACCTGTCCATCAGGGGACAGCTATTCCTCAGGTGCCGCTGGTGCCTGCTGTGGTCTTCGCCCACTCCAGCGGGCCCATCCTGCCTCCATTATTCAGCCGGCTTCCTCCAGGGGCCTGAGAGGGCGGCTGCTTCCCGAGATGGGCTGTATGCAGTCCCCGGTGCAGTGCCTGGGCAGCCAGGCTGGTCAGCACCAGCCGTGCTCTCACACTCCAGTCTCCACCACCTACCTCTCCTCTTGTGTCAGCCTGGCCGACAGCCTCCGCCCGCCGGGTCCGCTACAGCCCAGCAATCAATGGTCCTGCTACAGGACTCTAAAATCTCGGCAGGGAAAGTGATGGGACAGCTCTGCCACGTGGAACCTGCAGGGACTGTGACCAGCTCTGAAAACAAGTCCCGCCCAGCTCAGGGCGGGGGTAATGTCATCATCCAGGACCTGGGACCCGGTGTGGCGGCAGGCCTCCACCTCCCTGGGGCGTGAGGAAGGTCACCGAGCGAGCTCCGTGCACTTGTTTGTGCCCTTGCTTACGACAGCAGCATCCGCAGTTTGCTCAGCCCTGAGGTCTCCCTGGGCCTCCAGACTGGTCCCCATCGTCAGCTCCCAACAGATAAGGGCTAGAGCCAGGGTCACCCACTTCTGTGAGATGTTCCCTCCAGCACCCAGAACGATGGCATCTCAGGAAACTGCCGAGTTCCCCCTTCCCTCTAGGGGCTTAGAGTCCGGATGCATCGTCAGGGGACACGCCCATCCAGCCTTGCTCCCCTGGCCTTTCCTGGGCACTCAGGGCGGGGAACTTGACCAGCTCACGGCCTTCCCTGCCCAGCAATGCTGGGCTAGGCAAAAGAGAGGTCCGAGCCTGTTACTCGCATGCGTGAAAGTAGACCCTCAGGAAATCCTGTGCAGCCCAGCTGTTAAATGTCACGAGACTGAGTCTCCGATGGTCAGAAGAGTCACGTCACCAGGGCCTGCTGGGCTCTGGACAGCAGACTGAGAGGATCGTGTGAGCTGGGGGGTCCCCAGGCACGAGCTGCCTCCTGGGGAGCTGAGGAAGACGCTGCCCACTGTGCACTCGGTGTGTCCCTGGACTCTTGGGTTCAACACCTTCATTTCTCTTTCAAGAGGCCCAGGCACCTGAAGAGTCACTGTGGACTTGTCCCTGCTCCCTCCAGAACACGCACACGGAGGGCCTCTGCCTGCTGCTCCTCTGGGAGTCACTCTGGGCCTTTCTCCTTGGTTTCCAGCTTTGCCAGAGCCACAGTTCTTGGCCCTCGGAGGCCCTGAGTCCCTCAGCTGCTGCCGGACTCCACTCTTGGGCTCTTATGGAGTGAGTGGAGGGCTGCTCTGTAGGCACGGCCAGCCGGGGACATGGGGCGGCCTGCCGCAGGTGGACCGTGACCTGCCCAGAGCTGTGGGCACCCAGCCAGGTGCCCCAGGACCCGAGGTGTGGCACAGGCCTGCTTCCCTGCGGCTCCCTGGGGCGACCTCCCTGTCTCCAGCTCACCTTCCGCAGGGACCTTGAAGTGTCTGTGGGGACAACAAGCCTGTTTTCTCCCCGAGTCTTAACTCACCCTATTGCTTCACGGCTTTGTTCCTGCAGGTTATAACTTGAAATATCAGGACGTTTTCCTGCAGTTCGTGAATGTTGGTAGATTGACTTGACCACACACGGCATTCACCATGACATTTGTCACCGTGCAAAGGTGGATCATGCGGCAACTTCTGTGGTCTACTGTGTGAGTCTTCTGTCAAATGTCACACAAAAACTCATGTGCATGGGCAGAGGCCAGGCGCTGTGCTGTGACTACCGCCAGCTCAGGGACACCTCTGCTGAGACCCTCTGGGGCCCAGCCCTCCTCCTCTTCGTCTTTATTGCCGTGCTGGGGTCAGGCGATAACCCGCAGCATGACCATGCTGTGTCCCAGAAGGCCTTCGCAGCGCCTAGCGCTTCTATGTCTATGTCACCAATATTCACGTGTCCACGCGTGCGTGTGTGTGCACACACCTCTGTGGAAATACAGCAGCACAGAGGTAGGGATTCCCCACTGACAGAACTTGCCCTGACCCGGGCTCAGCTGGGCACTGGCCAGTGCATCAGACCTCAGTGTCTGAACCCGCATCTCCTTGGGAAGCCATGCTGTGCAGCGTCTCCTGGTTTTTAAACATTGATTTTAGCCCTCTTTCCTGGGGTGCCAAACTCACATTGTGCTCAGGCCCTTGTGTAGCAACGCGTCGGAGCAGGACCGAGGCGGAGAGGGGTTTTGCGAGACGCGGCAGGGGTGTGTGGGGGATGTGGGGCATAGCCTGGAGACCCCGTCACTGCCTCCAACAGGTAGGCAGCAGCTGGTGCTGGGGTGAGCGAGGACCACGTCATCCAAAGTGCTAATCTCTCTGTAAAAATAATACCAGAACCACAGTTTTTAAAGTTCCCACACTAAGAAAATTCAGGAGAAGCAATTTACAAAAAAAAAAAAAAAAAAAAATCTCTTTCACTGCTCTAAAGCACTTTTTTTGGTAATTTATACTAAGCTCTTTAGAATGTCATATTGGTCTTTTATTAGTAACCTTGACAATATGATTAGACTCCAAAAAATGTCTACTTGTTAGTGAATAGCCTTCATACTCTCAGCTTTAAAGAGGCCACTCAGCTATGACCGAGGCAGCCCTCATTTCTAATTTTTTTTTGCAACAGAAAATCCCAGATGATAACGGGACGTGTTGGGACCCAGTTCCTGTGCACATACGTGCTCACAGCTGGGTACTGTGGCAGCTCATAGACTTATTCCAACAGATTATTCGATGCCATAATTTGGGCAGAGTTCTAACTTTCACTTTTTGAATTAAGAGCTGACTAGATTATAATTCCAAACACTCTTTGGTTAAAATTAGAGCAAATGTTTGTCCTCATCCCTGTTACGTGGTAAATCCTATTTACTTCTTGTTGACACAGAGTGTGTGAAGACAAGTTGCTAAAGTTAAAATAATTCAGACAAATCTTTATTTTTATTAAAGGCCAAGAAATCATCAGCCACATTAATTGAAACACCTTTTGACAACATTGATTGAGACTGAGATGCAAAATATGCAAAAGCAACATAAGAAAATGGAGGAAAAAAGCCAAAACAAATCCCAAACACCACCTACCCACAGAAATCAAAACTCGAGTTGACCCTGGGGAGCGCCTGGCGCTGTGTGGGAAGCCCTGCCACCCCCGGCCCCTCCCAGGCCCCGCACTGCCCATATGTTATTTAAATGCTGATGATCTTGCTCCTGGTAATTTCAATGAGCCACTGCAGACATATAATGCTTCCTCTTTTAATAGGTGCAAAGTGAGTTACTGTCACAAAGCAGATATGAAAGAGGGTGTGAAGAGAGTCTCGCCTAATCCTGGCTGCGGGCTCGTGAGGTGCTAACACGGTCACCTGAATTATGCATGGCTATTGTGCTCAGATTTCATAAATCGGTGCATGAATACCCTCCAAATCATTTTCAGTTCGTGAACATTTATATACAGAGCTCTTGAGCACTGCAAAGACAATTAGTCATATTTGTATGCCGGAATTAATTGAGAGTGAGAAGCGGGAGGCAGAACGAGAGAACAAAGAATGCTTTTTGTCAGTCCTTCCAACTGACAGGGATAATTAGATATATGAAATTGAAATTCCTCAGCAGGGGGCTTCTGTTGACAATGGATTTCCTTCTGATTCTGTTCTGTTATTCTTTTATGCTGTCATCTGTGGTAATTTGTTATTCAGCTTGAAGCTTAAAAAAGCAAAGCATTCCGCTTTTATGAGTAGATGATGTCAGTTTGTACACTGCTGGGAAATAGATATTAAATGTAATCTTTAAACTAAAAAAAAAAAAAAGAAAAGAAAAGAAATAAAATAAAATCAGTTAAAGAGACAGTGCGCTGTTTACTAGCCTGCAGGAAGAAACTTCCCGAGGAGTTGGAACTTGCTCAGTGTGGGAGTTGCTCAGGCCCCGAGAACCGCGGGGCACCCCAGCCATCTTGCTGGGCTCAGCGCTGGGAGAAGTGGTGTGGCCACGGCTCTGGCGGGAGCGGCTGCAGGACACTGCTGTTGTCTTGCTTGATCTACACGCATTATTCACAGGTGGCCGGTTCCGGCTTCCGTCTGAACCGAGTGCTGGGCGTGTTGTTCTGAGGGCGAGGAGGAGAAGAAAGCGTCACTCCTGCCCCTTGACGTGTGGCTCAGCCCGTCTTTCACCCGGTCTTACTGGTGAACTTGAGCAGAACACCTCACTGCTCCCAGGGTCGGATCACGGCACAGGATCGGCAGCTCGCGACTCTGGGCCTGTCCCTGGTGTTGGAGTGACGTAGGCCCTGGGCACAGTTCCTTCCTCCAAGGGCCCTTCTGGGCTGTGGAACGGCTCTCACTCGCTAGGCCTTTCTGTGCTGGAAGGACTCTGCTCCTGCCTGGGACAGGCTGGTGCCTCCCAGGCTCCGCCTCCTGCCCCTCCTTGGCAGGGTCCCACCATCTTAGGCCCCGCTCACACTTGCACACGTGGAGCTGCCGTGTGCAGGCTGCTAAAACGCCTGTGGCGAGCCTCGCTCTGCCTGGTCCTGGGGTGGAGCCGTGAGGGTGGTGGAGATGCAGCTGGCGGGGCTTGGGCGTGGGGTCCCCACAGTGCTCCCCGTGTGTTCCCCACAGTGCTCCCCGTGTGGTCCCCACAGTACTCCCCATGGGGTCCCCACAGTGATCCCCGTGGGGGTGGTGGAGAGGCAGCTGGCGGGGCTCGGGCGTGGGGTCCCCACAGTGCTCCCTGTGAGGTCCCCATAGTGCTCCCCGTGTGGTCCCCACAGTGCTCCCCATGGGGTCCCCGCAGTGCTCCCCGTGTGGTCCCCACAGTGATCCCTGTGTGGTCCCCATAGTGCTCCCCGTGTGGTCCCCACAGTGCTCCCCGTGTGGTCCCCACAGTGCTCCCCGTGTGGTCCCCACAGTGCTCCCCATGGGATCCCCACAGTGCTCCCCGTGTGGTCCCCACAGTGCTCCCCGTGAGGTCCCCACAGTGCTCCCCGTGTGGTCCCCACAGTGCTCCCTGTGAGGTCCCCACAGTGCTCCCCGTGGGGGTGGTGGAGAGGCAGCTGGCGGGGCTCGGGCGTGGGGTCCCCACAGTGCTCCCCATGTGGTCCCCACAGTGCTCCCTGTGAGGTCCCCACAGTGCTCCCCGTGTGGTCCCCACAGTGCTCCCCGTGTGGTCCCCACAGTGCTCCCCGTGGGGTCCCCACAGTCTCCCCGTGCTGCCTGCGCTGGAGACACCCACTGTGTGTGCTTCCGCACAGTGTCCTGGGCTCTCAGAGAAGACGTCCTTCAGACCATCTTGGTGGCTCTGTGGCACAGTGGCCCTGGGAGGAGCGTGCCTTCCTTCGTCATGGGCGGCTGCAGGCTCTGAGGACGGGTGGTGTGGGGTTAGCCTGTGAGGTGCACAGGGTGGTCAACACAACGAGGAGCATGCCTGGGTCAGCACTCGGCGTCCCTGCGCACACCTGCTGAGCCCGGCCAGAGTGAGGTCCAGGGACGTGGGGCAGGGTTCAGTGTGGGTTTCCACATGGGGGAGAGTGGAGTCGGTCGCCTGTGGGCGCAGGGGCTGCTTCCTTCTCAGGCGCCTCTCCACGCACACCACACGGGGGGGCTCTGGACAGTTCCTCCCCTCCTGTTGGCTGCCTCCCCCTTTCCTTCCGACTTGAAGCTTTCCATTAAGCTTCCTGAACTTTCCTCGGCTTCTGTTTTTCCATTTCATCCATTCCAATCTCCTCAGAGTTTGGTTTGTTTTCCCAAAATGAAAGTTCCCTAATCAAAATCAGCGTCCTGGAGACTGAATCAAAAGGAGCAACAACACAGAAATCTAATTTTCGTCAAAAACAAAAATCTCATGAGGTGTTGGCCAACACTGTGTTCCAGCTCACCCCTGTGCGTGTAAATACGCCATGTGGAACCTCACCGGATGAGACCACGTGAGTTCAAAGGGCCTCTTTTAACCAAGGAAACCTTTTATGCAAATCTAAGGAGAGAAGGCCAAGAAAAGGAAAAGGTCACCCATTGATTTAGGAAATCGTCGGGATGGAGAGCCTGGCGGAGCACAGCCTCTGGAGAAGTACTCAGGAATTTAAAGCCAAAACAAAAGCCATATTTCTTTTTAGGACTGCGTTCAATTGAAGATCAGTATTTACCGGCTTCTTGCTGTGCCTTTCTCCAACGTGCCCAATCAGCACCTCCGACTTCCTTCAGACAGGCCAGTGGTTTGGTTTTGTTTGTCATCTCACGCGCTGGAGTCCTGGGAATTTGGGTGGGTGGAAGGCCTCAGCCTGGAGAATCGCCGGTCATTTTCTAGAATTCTCTGGGCAGGCGTGGCTTGTTGCTTGAGAGGCAAGTGAGGCCACGTGGACCGGGAGCAGGTCGGGTCCCTCTGGGAGAGGACCAGCACTGCCCACAGCCCGGGCGAGGCTGGGCGGGGCACTCTTGGTAGCCCTTCCTCCCCGGGCTCCTTCTGTGGCCGAGAGGCCGCCGCAGATTCCGTGTGGACCAGCCTGCCCAGAGCGGACCTGGGTGAGCGTCCCCGCCAGCCCTTCCAGGATCAGCCACGGCCCCTCAAAGACCAGATCTGAAATGCCAGTGCCCAGGGCCTTGTTGGTGGCCATGTGCCCGTGTCCAGCAGCACATGGAGGGGAATGTGGGAATCAGGGGCAGGTTGGTGCCACGTGCGCTTGGACTTTCCTTGCAGCACAGTGGGCACCGAGAGTCTGGCATGGTCTCCTGGCTTGCAGACGGCGTCCTCAGGTTTCCTGCCCGCGTTGGGAGGCACCTGTGAGGGAAGACTCGTTGGCGCTGGGTGGGCGCTGGGTGGGTGCTGGGTGGGCGCTGGGGGGCCCTGAGGAGGTGGGGCCAGCATCTCCTCTGGCTGCTCGGGCTTCTCGCTCTGAGTGTCGGGCCCTCGGGAGCAGGTGAAGGGCTCCAGCAGGGCCTGTGGTTTGGGGGCCTCCCATCTCCACATCCGACTCACGGAGACCCGTCTTCCTCCAGGAGTCGGCTTTCTTTGCTCTCAGGACCCCTGTCCTCTACCTACCTCTACCTACCTACCTACTCTCTGTTGGTCACCCACCCTCCCATCATCTGTCACCATCCGTCAATCCATGGACTTACTTAGTCCATCTTCCACCAGGGTCATCTATGGCCTGTCCACTCTCTATTTACCATCTACTATCTATCCACCTACCCCCCTTTCTTCATCGCCGGTCATCCGCCTACCCACCTGTCTGTCATCCACCGTCCACTCATCTGCTCGATTGTCTCCTGTCACCTCCCAACCATCTGTCCATTATGCTCTCTCTGTCTGTCTGCCCGCCTCCACCCGTGGCCCTCTTCTTGTCTGCCGTGGAACTCTTTCACTACCACTTTTCCATGCACGTCTGACGTTGTGCGCACACACGGCCCACTCTGGTAGGAGCTGACCACGCACAGGAAGAAGGTGACACCACTCACAGAGCCGACCAGGCCCGACGAGGTCAGACCCCAGCTCGTGGCTCGGGACGGCCTCCATCTCCCTCAGCCGGGTTCTCGGTGTGCGGCCTGTGTCAGGGGCTTGCCCTTTAGAGCTCACAGGGCTGTGGTGCCCACTGACCCTGACATGGACCGGGACAGTTACGATGGGAGTAGAAGGTCACTTGGATCCATGACTCGGGCTTTATGCTGCAAGAGATCCCAGAGAGACCAAAGGGTAAGCGGAACAGACGAGGCGTGGAGCCCGAGGGGGCCCTCAGGGGCGTGTCTCCAAGCCCCTTGGAATCAGGGGCTCTTGAAGGGCCAGGGTTCCTGGGCACCGGTCAGCTCAGCTGGGCCAGCCTCTCCTTTGCTTTGTGGAGAGCAGTGAAACCTGGCAAAAGGCCGGGGCTCATGTGTAGATAAGAGGCTGATTTTCCTGATACACGTGGAGCTCCCACAAATCCAGAAGAATGGCAGGGCCCCAAATTGTCCTAAAGGACACACAGGGGGCTCTGGACACATGGCGGTACTGCACTCCTTGTGAACCGGGGAAGCCCGTCTCCGCGGCACTGAACGAGGGCTCTGAGCACCCGCCTGAGACCAGGGACACGGTCGGTCCTCGTGTTGCGGAGGAGTGCAGATGGGTACGACCGCTAAGGAGGGCTCTTGGCAAGGTCTGCAGACCCTTGTCCTGAACTGTTACATGACTTACCCACACAGTGACCTCGCTTCTAAAATGTCCCCTGCAGATACGGGGGTGAGCGAAGCCGCCTTCTGTTTGTGGGAGCACAGGTGAGGAAGAAGTGGCGCCCCTCCTGGAGGCCTGCTAGGTCCCTGGTGCCACCCAGCAAGCCCGATGTCCCTGCAAGGGACATCACAGTTGACCAGATGAGAGGTGTCCTTGGGGCTGCAGGAAGGACTGCAGGGTGTCTGTCACCACGGGGAAAAGCCAGGCCAGGACTTGGTGGACAGATAAGTGGACAGGCATCTGTTTGACAGAGAGGTGAACACCTGGGTGGACAGAGGAGGTGGACAGGCACCTGTGGGCAGAGAGGTGAGCACCTGGACAGAGGGGTGGACAGAGAGGCGGACAGGCATCTGTTGAATGAGAGGTGAGCACCTGGGTGGACAGGCACCTGTGGACAGAGAGGCGAGTACTTGGGGTGGACAGAAGAGGTCGATAGGCACCTGTGGGCAGAGAAGGGAGCACCTGGGTGGTCGGAGGAGGTGGGCACACACCTCAGGATATTCCCAGGACAGCCTGAGGGACATGGCGCTGTGACCCTTGCCCCTCTGGAGGAGAAGCAGCCAGCACAGGATATGGGGAAACTACACTGCAGCCTTTGGCTCCTTTTGAATTTCAGAATATGTGAATCATTATTTCAAAAGATAAATTTTAAAATCAGGAGCAGAGCTGTGGGCTGAGGCTGCACCCCCGGCTGCGCCCCCCCATGCCACTATCCTAGGCCACGAGGCCCCGACGGTTTTTCAGTGCCAGGAGGGCTCTCTGTGAGAGTCACCTGCATCCTGGATGTGGACATGGTCCTCGAGAACCTCCAGTCCATGATAGGCAACAGGACACGGGTGGTAAGGTGTCATCACGTGGGGGACAGGCTGTGCACTGAGATGATTCAATAGCTCATCACGAAAACCAGGCGCACGGGGTCCTTCGTGGGCAGGGTGCTCCAAGGGGCGGTACGGGGACGAGCCACGCAGTCGCCCGTTCACTGGTGTTGATCAGGCGAACAGTCGCACACCACCTTGCCTGTCACTCTCACCTGTCCAGGGATCAGCATGGCCCTTTCCTCCTCAGTGTCCCTTGCCAAGGTCTCTTACCTGCGCCCCCAGCATGGGGCTCTGACTCCCAGACAGATTTAAATCTGAGCTCTGTCCCCAGCTGTGCCCTGGGGTCACTGTGGGCATCCACAGGTCAGGGAGCCCTGGCGAGGGCAGGAGCAGGGGGCTCTGTGAAGTCAGGGAAGCTGCAGGGACACTGGCCGGCCACTCATGCCTGGCAAGCAGGCCCTGGACAGGCAGGGGTGCAGGCCAGGTGGGACTGGGGCTGGGGTGGGATGTCGTGTGCCTTGTCATGGAGCAAATCTGACCTGTGACCGTCACCAAGCCTCTTGGGCGAGACCCTGTGGGCAGGTCGGGGGCAGAGGGCAGGATCCCTCTAACCCTATCCCCGTAGGAGGAACAGAAGCAGCGGTGCAGGATGGGCAGCGTCCTGGTGGGGCAGGGACCCAGCTCCCCCGGGCTCTGGCCTGTGGCCGACGACCAAGTGACCTGGGACCCGAGGACAGCGGGCAGCATCCAGGAGCAGAGCCGTGGGCTGAGGCTGCACCCCCGGCTGCGCTCCCCAGGCCGCTGTCCTGGGCTGCGTGGCGCCCGATGGTAGAGACGTTTCTCCTGATCGGGAACAAATGCCCCTAGAAGCGCAAGTTGGAGTCTGCAGCCTCTGAGGAGGGAACAGCGAGCGGGCAGCGAGAGCCACGCGTCATCTGCAGAGTTGCCTGGCAGTCACACTGAGGTGGGGGCACTTCATTAAAAATACATGGCCAGGAGAAAGGGACCAATTATCGTTCACATGATATGAGTGATCAATATGATCAAGACGTGAACTCCCCATAAAAAGACGGACGAGCAGTCTGTCCCAGCAGAAGCGGAATTGTATGGGCTGATTAAATATTTACCGAGGGTGGAGGCTCCGTGTGGGATGAAGCAGCCCTCAGACCAGGCTTTGTGGCTGGGGAGCTCTGCCTAGTGTGCACGCTCCGTGCCCTGGCAAGGTGGGCAGAGGGGCCCAAGGCCGTGGGACAGGCGCCCTCTCCCTACCCTCCTGTCTCTGTGCCCACTCTCCTGCTGTAACACTCCATTAACTAAACAACCTGGTGAATTTCTTGCAAACCCGCTTCTTGCTTGTTCTGCCTTCTTTGGGTGCAAAACTGTAAGGCTGAGTTGCTCCAAAGGAGGCCACACAGGGTTCTGTCCTCTCCGGATCTGAAGTGGAGATGGTGGGAGGACAACGTCTGTAATGGAGGACACACAGAGGTTCTAGGACGGGGGCACCAAGTTCGGGGCACCAAGTTCGTGTCCTGTATGAGCCAGGAGGGCTGCAGCTGTAGCCAGGCATCTCCAACCTCGGCAGCCGTGTGCCGTGGTCTGACCCGTCATGGCGCCTGGCTGGGTGGTGCCTCCTGACCATGGCAGCACGGGTCTTTGCTCCTTCTGTGTGGGGCCTCCTTGGAGTCTGCCCGGGGCTTTCCCTTGAGGCAATGGAGGAGCAGGGGTCTGCAGATCACCCGAGACACCAGAGTCAGGCCCCCAACACACCGAAGGTGACTCTGCCTCAGGTCCCATGAGCAAAAGCCAGGTGCTTGGTGACATCAGAGGCTGGGGGGCGGGCACTCAGTGCCAGGAGGGCTCTCTGTGAGAGTCACACGCATCCCGGATGTGGATCTGGTCCTCGAGATCATCCAGTCCATGTAGGCACCAGGACAGAGGTGGTAAGGTGTCATCACGTGGGGGACAGGCTGTACAGGCTGTTTCCTGGACCATTCTCTGCTGGAGTTTGGAACATGGGACCCCGTGGGAGGAGCCCTGGGGGCCAGAAGACACACATGGCACCCTGCTCCTCCCTGTTGGGCAGCGGGGACAGTGGGGACAATTGCTTACTGACTGTCCCGTGGCGGCGGAAGCTCAGTCTCCTCTCTGAAAGTGTGGATTCTGCAGAGTCAAGAAGCTCTTCCGATGGCCAGGGACGCCACAGCAGAGCTGGGCACCAGAGCTGGGCAGCAGAGCTGGGCACCAGAGCTGGGCAGCAGAGCTGGGCAGCAGAGCTGGCTTTGCACTCGGGGCTGAGAGACAAATGTGGCCCTGGATGAGCGGCAGGGATGGGTACTGGAGGACTGCTGCAGGGGCCCATGCTGGCGCCCAGGACGGGAACTGAGTCTCAGGTAGAGCCGGTGACTGGGCACCGAGTCGGAGGCTCTGCCCAGCAGCCGTCAACGACAGCACCGTCCGTGGGAGAAAGTGCTTCAGGAGTCTTAGTCGACGCAGGGCAAAGCCGACTTTGCCCAACAGCATCTGTTCCAAGGGTGGGCCCCTTCTCCTCCGTGGAGGGTGTGGAAATGGCCTCAAACATCAAAAGGGTGCGTTTTAACCCAACAGAGACGTTTCTGATGAAAGGTGGGAACGGGGCACAGGGAGATGGTGGCAGGCAGGCTGGGGAGGCGCTGAGGCGCCCTGAGGGGAGCGTGTGCCCTTCACCCACTCTGGAGGAGACGTGTGTGCAGGGTGTGGGGGCTGTGTGTGGCGTCCCCCGCCTGCCACTATTGGGGACATCAAGGTTACTGCACAGTTTATGGCTGCTGTCCCCAGGGAAGGTTATGGAAATAAGATGTCTACCTCAGAGGTCTCTCACTGAAGAAGGAGATGATAAATAAATAGAAATAAATAAATAAATCTCAAAAAGTAACTCGCAAACATTTTTGCAAATATAAAGTGCGTGAGCTATTGTATCCCGAGGGTATAGAATTAACTCGCACAATGATAATTTATATTTTATGTGAGTTTTATTTTTATACACCTGCTTTTCTTTGCAATTCATGAAAAAACATATTGATATCAAGGCAATTGTGCTGTCACAGAATTCATAATCCTAACTGGGAGCCGTTGTATGAGGATGACACGTCTCTTTTATGCTAACTCCAGCAGTTTAGAAAAAAAATACAGGTTATAAACAGCTAATAAAACTTCCCTATTTGTTAGTCTGATACATTTCCCTCGTTTAGTGAGTGAAGAAGGTCTTGCTGGCTTTGAGAAGAAGCAGCGTCGGGGGCACGGGGGCTCACGTGTCCAGCAGGAGGAGTGGCTGCGGCTGCTTCTTGGCTGGTTTTGGCGAACTTTGCCTTGAGCCAGTTTGGGGGCTTTGGACAGTGGGCTTCAGGTCCAAGTCCACAAAACACCCACAGTCTGACTCGAAGCTTCGGTGTTTGGGGCCCACGGTCCAGGGCCGGCACAGAGGCCCTCGGCGTCGAGGTTTGGATCTGGAACGTTCTCCAAAGGCTCAGGTGATGGAGGCCTGGTCCCCGTGCAGAGCGTCCAGAGGTGGCCCTGGGGAGGTGACTGGATCTCGGGCCTGTGACCTCCCTTGTGGATTGATCCACCGATGGGTTCAACCTGAGTGGACGTCGGGGAGGAGGGGAGCCCTGGGGGCGCTGCCTGGAGGAAGCAGGTGCCCGGTAGAGGCCGTCCCCTGGGGACTGTAGCTTGTCGGACCCTTCCTCTCCACCTCTCTGTGCCTTCTGACCCCGTGCAGTGAGCAGCCTGGCCCACCAGGCCTTCCCACCATGACGGTCTCCCTCACCACAGGCCTAGAAACAGGGGAGCGCTGGCCACCACCAGAGCCTTGGAACCAGGAGCCACACAGATTCCCCCCCTTAGTTGGTTTTCTCAGGTATTCTGTCAGTCAGAGAGCTGACCAGCATGGCCGCTGTGCTGCGCAGGCCAGCTGGGCACTCCGAGCAGCGCGTGGGTGTGGAACTGGCTGAACTCTGACGACTTCACTGCTGTGAAGCGCCATTCTCCTATGAATCTGGAGTGAGCATTTCAGCCACAGGTGGCGGGAGGCCAGGCCAGCCTGGCGTGGGTCCTGCCTGAGGCGCTCTGCAGCCTGCTCTGGTCTCCTGCGCCTGTTCCCCCTGTGGGTGCAGTGCTTACTGACCCCCTTCGGAGGCGCTGCTCTGTCCAGCTGGGGAACACCCGACGCTCCGTTGGACACAGAGGTGCTGGGCCTCAGGGAGGGCGTGTATGGAGCACTGGGTGTGGATTCGGCGGGGGCAGGTGGGCAGTGGGCCCTGACCAGCATCGCCTCTTTTGTGCACTGGACTCTGGGAACTCCGGGAACCTCGGCAGTGGGGCTGTAAGATGCCGGGGGAGGAGGACCAGGCTGTGGGGTGCTTCTCCTGGCTTTCTGAGCTGGTGTCCCGGCCTCCTGTCCTCTCAGTGCCCTGTGACCATGAGGGTCCTCTTCCTGCCCTTGCTGGGTCTTGCTGTCCTCGAGGCCTGTCCAGCTGGGCCCAGCTTCCAGGACCTCCCTGACTCACTCCCTCTCTCCTGCTTCCAGGGTGGGGCAGGTCTGCAGCCTGGGAGGGGAGATCCGGGAGGACAAGTGTCCTGGTGGGCGCCCAAGACACCCCGAGCGAGGAAGGGGCGTGGTGCAGGCAGGGCAGTCCAGCAGGGTCACCGGGATGGGCTGTCAAAGTCTGCGTCCTCCCATCCTGCCCTCGCCTCGCCCTGACACTCACACGTCAGGCCTCCCCGGGCGCCAGGCTCACACTTTTCCCGCTGAGGGACACGGAGGGAAGGTGGGTGTGGCCACCACAGTTGCACGCATGTGGAGTGTGTGCTCCGTGTCGCAGGGGTGCTTCTCACTGGTCACTGGGCCTGGGATGCTCCTGTGGGTTAGCTGCCCTTGGACCTGGGTGGCTTGTCCGCAGACCCAGGCCTGTGGGACCTGGCCACAGTGCCAACCTCTGCTTCAGGAGGACGAGAGGCTCCACGTGGCTGCCTGGGACTCTAGGGAGGCCAGAGAGCGGAGGCTGGAGGCCCTCCGTGGCGAGAGCCAGGCCCCATGTTCTGTTTTTGTAGATACTTTATGCTTTGTTCTCTTCCATTTGTGAACTCAGACAGGCACGGATCCCAGAGCTGAGGTCCTACACGGGCAGGAAGGAGCAGGTTGGTGGCCGTGGCTCTGGGTCTAACTTAGGTGGAGGCTCTCTGGTCTCAGGGTGAAATCAGCTGAACTGTCTTGTGGGGTAGTAAAAGCTTCTTCAGAAATGCTCAAGTAGCACAGGGAGCTGGCGCTGGCCACCTGGAGCCTGGGCTTTGGAGCCTGAGCGTCTGCAGGGCTGGATCCTCAGCAGCTGGGAGGGGTAGCTGAATCTCTGCCTGTGCCCTCCACGCTGTCCCAGCGAGCATCTGCGTGTCCCTCCTCAGTGGCCTGAAGCCCATTCCCAGCTCGGCTGTGCTGGACACCCCTCCGTTCTGGTCCTCCTGGGCTCTGCCCTGCTCCCCACTGTCCTTCCTGAGTTGAGTCTGCCCCCAGCCCTCCGGTTGGCGTCCTGCAGCCCGAGCATGTTTGCTGTATATGCGTCAGCTCCCCAGCACCTGAGGCTGGGCCTGGGTCTCACCCCCAGGTCAGGCAGTTCATCCCCAGGCACTGGCCACTCCCACCCGAGGGCTGCAAACTCTGACCCGAGTGGACTTCGTCACACTGACCTCCGTAGCGCTGAAGCTCTCACGGAGATTTTTGTCATTAACTGTCCTCTCTGGGCCCCACTGGGGCTTCTCCATGGACCTCCCTGGGGTGGACACGTGGGCTGATTTCCAGAGACTGTGTAGGGTCCTGTCCCACAGGATGCACCAGGGGTCACGTGGGTTAGTCGACGTGTCCTGTGCTCTAGGTCCCTCTTGGCACTGACCTCCAGTGGTCTCTTTCTTTTGTAGGTAAGAGATCTGAACTGGGAACACAAGGCTGGCCCTTGCCTTGCGAGTGTCCAGTATAGTCCTGCTGGCCTCTGGGGCTGTGAGTTGGTGACTGCTGTGCTTATGGTGCAAGGGACTGCCTGTGAAGTCAGGGAGAAAGTGGGAAGGAGGACCAGTGAGAAGACACTCCAGAGGAAAAGTCCCAGAGATCAGGGAGGGTGCAGGACCGCTGGTGGTGGGCTGGCTGCAGAGCTTGGCCTTGCCCAGCGCTTCGTCTGACCGCACACTATCCTGTTGGGGCTGGAGGGTCCGCAGGCCGGGAGCATGCTGCCCGCCTGCTGAGCTCCTGCTCCTGGGCTGACCCAGTGCCGGGGTGGGGATGACAGTGAGCAGCTTCTACAGGAACGAAACGCAGCCCTGCGGCATGAATCTAGCACTAACTGTGACTTCCCTGGAGAGACAAAACCCAAGCTCAACTCTTTCTTTAGCAGCAGGAGAGATGTGCTTGGGTTCGAGGTCAGAAGACCTGCCCAGCTTCCGCCTGTGCCCTGGAGACGGAGGCCCCCGTGCAGCCAGCCTGCCGCTCCCTGCTGCACCACCTTGGTTGCTCAGCCCACAACGGGGGTCCAGGCCAGGGGCTTGGGGAGCCACCCTGGAGCCAGGGCACCGCTGCTGCTGCAGACGGCGAACCCACCAACCAGCCCTTTCAGGATCACAACTTTTCCCCTTCCCAGGAAAGAACACTGTTGTTATTATATTTTTAATTCCCTAATGTGTGACCCAGTGGCCCGTATCATCTTACGGGGAATGAATGGGAAAGCGAGGGCCAGGCTGTGTGGTCAGTGTTTTCAATATCCCCCCTGCTAGCCATTACATCACCCAGCTACTCTCTAAGAGGATTTTCAGCAGGCTTGGCTTCGTTATTAAAATAGTAATTAATTTTTTCCTCTTCACAAAACCCAGGGGCCTTCAGACGGCAGCCTCGGGAGAGAGGGCGATCCCCTTTTGAAAGTGGCCTTTCTGGAAGCCATAATCGGCTCTCCAGCCCACAGTACACATGTCCCCAGTAAATGTGATTAAAGAGCCACACAAAAACCCCTTGCAGAAAATTAATTCAGTTTCCAGAATAAAAAGTCTGATAAAGTTGTGCGATGCTCCGATGACATCGCATAATAGACGGGCAGGGTTTGATCCCTCGGAGGATAAGTGAGCGGCCAGAAAGGTCTGGCGGTTCCCAGAGTAAAAACATCTGCTGCGGCGAGTTCACTGCAGCTCTTGATTGTGGGGTTCATTAGCCACATCAGGCGGTGGTGTTGGCAGACGCCTGCCAGGAAGTCCAGCGTCTCAGGCTGGACGCCCTGCGCCTCCTTGCCCTCCCTGGGCAGGGTCTGGCCCTCTCCAAGCTGGTGACAAACATCCTCCCAGGGCACCTGGCGGTGCCACCTGCTGTGCTGGCCACGTCCTTCAGCTCTGGGGCCGGGTCCCTGGTGGTCACTCCAGCCTCTGGGTGGCAAGGCCCAGGCTGGCCCCCGGCCCCACTCAGCTCAACCCCATGATCCAGGCTCAGGCGTCTGTTCTGTGACGTGAGACACTGGCCCCCCTTTGAGGTCACAAGGGCTGAAGGAGGCGATGGTGGGATGAGGTTGATAAGAGCTCAGCAGTGGAGTCGGTGGAGCCTGGAGGGGCTGGGCAGCAGTGGAGGAGCCCAGGCTCTCTCTGGGGCAGAGACCCCACTGCTGGGTGGGCATGTGGTCCCCAGAAGTCACCCTCAGCTTCAGGGTTTGACTCACCTGGAAACAGGTTGCTGCAAATTTAATGATGTGAAGACCTGGGTGACATCGGGTCTGGGTGGCCCTAAGCCTAATGCCTGCGGTTCAAGGAGAGGTCCAGGACACCAAGAAGACCAGGCAGAGTCCAGCTGATGGGGCCACAGGTTAAGGAGAACCGGGGAGTTGTGGGAGGCAGAAGGGGTCCCCCTAGCACCTCCAGGACTGCACAGGCCTGTGCACCCCTGGATTCTGGACTGCAGCCCTCCCCGCCGTGAGGACCTGGTCCCTGTCGAGGGGACTCCTCTTCTTGAGGACTTGTGCGGTGGCCGCTGCAGGAAAGCAGGATGTGGAAGGTCAGGAGAGGACTGAAGATCCTGCTGGGTCAGCCCAGGGCCTGTGGGGTCGCTCCCTGAGGCCTGGTGGGCAGCACAGTCCAGTGGGCACATCTGTCTGAAACCTCTGGACGTGGTTAGAACAGAGGAGCTGTGAGCTGTGCTGTGCAGACCCACAGCCTCACGAGGAGGGTCCGTTGCTCTGTCCACGTGTGTCGTGGCCTCTCGGCCCCTCTGCTGGGCGACGTGGCTTCAGTGAGGCCTCTGTCTGAAGGGATGGCGGCAGGGGGTGGGGTTTGCACGGCAGGCTCTGAGCCAAGGGGGCTCAAGGGAAGGGACAGAGAGAGCCGGGCCAGCCGGGGGGCAGCCACGACTCCCCACGGGCAAGCACAGGGAGTCTGGGGGAGAACGCTCTGCCCAGGGAGGGCACGTGGTCCACAGAGGAGCTGGCGGGCCCAGGCCCTGGCTGAGCAGAGCCCTGAGGCCCTGTGCCACCCACCACAGGCCCCGGTGCCACCCGTCGCAGGCCCTGGAGCACCCAGCGTCTGTTCTGGGTGCAGGGGCGTGGGAAGCACTCCTGGTGGACGCTGACCGGTTTGCCATCGGCTTCCTGCCACTGTTAGGCTGAGAGGAGCTTTGTGGCCTTCACAAGGACAAGCTGGGGCACCCTGGAAGGTGGGGAGGTGGCCTTGGGCGCTGGGGAGCACTGGCCAGTTCAGGTGGACAAGAGAAGTCCAGCCCTGCAGGCGGAGCCCTGTGTGGACGGGGCCTGGGAAGCCTCAGCAGGACAGGCATCTCCTCAGGTCGGGCGCCGGGACCCCTGGGGTCTCCGGTTCCGCGTGGACTCACCCCGTTTGTGGGGCAGCTTCACTCTGAAGCAGCAGTCCACCCCCCTGCGGCCTCCGCCCTGCCACCCCACATGTCCAAATGCAAGGGCCAGCAGCAGCCCCTCTGGAGGTGTCCCCCAGCCCGCCAGGGAGACGTGCGGAGGTGTGTGCACATGCGTGTGCTGTTTCGGTCACACACTTACATCTGTCGCAGGCTTACATCTGAGCTGGGCATCTTGGAATCCGAGGATCTGATGTGCGCCTCACAGTTGGTCTGATAGATCAGCGGCCCGCCGTGAACATCTGTGGGCTCACCCCTGTGGCCGCCACCTGGGCGAGTGCTCTTGGCTGCAGATGTGACAGCTGAATGCCACATCAGCCAGCAGCGTGCGGCTGAAGCCTCTCTGCCCCCGGTTTCCAGGGCTCGTGCTGGGGCCTCGGTGCTCCAGGCCTTACTGCAGCACCGCCTGCCTGGGCGTCCTCTCCCCGCTCTCCACCCTCCGTCCTGCACGCCTGGCCTCGGATGCCGCAGTGCAGGGCCTTGCCCATGGGGCTGGACGACTGTGGCCCTCTCCCCAGGTCCCAGCCACTGCCCCTTCTCTAGCTGCCTAATCGCCACAAGCTGCTCTCTACCTCCTGGAGGCAGGGGACGGACGGCGAGCCGCATGGCGCCTGAATCCCGGGAGCACTGAATTCATGCTGTTTGCTATTTTAACGCGCTAGTACCTCCGAGTATTCCCACCTTCCACACTTCATGTGGGAACCTCGCCAGCTCCCTTCCTTACTAGCACGCGGCCTGCAGAAGGAAGCTGCTACTTCCTGGGTTCTCTTCCCGTGACGCAGAGTCGAGTCAGCCTCACTGCTGGTCCATGCTGCGGTCAGAGGCAGGGGGTGTCCCTTTAGGACCATCCCCGCCACTGGAGCAGCCTCTGTGCAGGCCTCCAGGTACAGGGCTAAGGGTCCAGTTACTGCGGGCAGAGATGAAAGGGCAGGAAATGGCTGTCACAGCCCTGAGGAAGTGTTCGCAGAGAAAGGAGCATGCCAGACAGTAAGTACTAATTAGTGCCCACCGCACGGAGAAACGGACCACAGCAGCGGGCAGCACCGAGCCCCTTCCCGTGGCCAGTGGACGTGTGGGTCAGTCGCCGTGTGAGAACCACTGTTCCTTACTTTCACGACTGTGCCCCCGTGTTTGTCACTGGAGCGAGTGGCTGTGCGTGTGGAGGGACGTGAGGCACAGCGGTGCAGATTCCGGCCTCCTCCCCGGTACTCCCCATCTCCCTCTCTCCTCCGTCCTTTCCCCCCACTGCTCCCCTTGATTTCTACGAGGTCCTCCCCTGACACACCTCTCTCTTCCTTTCCTCTTGAGCTTCCATAAACCAGAGAAAACACATGACCTTGATGTTCTGAGTTTGTTAACGTAACGATTTCGAGTTCCACCCAAGGCCCTGCAGATGGCACAGTTTTCTTTAGGGCTGAATACGACTCCACTGTGGAGATGACCCAGGTTGTCTTTCTCCTCATCCGTGGGTGGACACCGCCTGGTTCCACAGTCTGGCTGCTGTGACTTGTGCTGCTGTGAGTGTGGGCAGGTGTGCGTCACAGCAGCGAGAGGACTTTGGTCCTTCGCACACATACCGAGGGCTGGGGCAGCTGGTCACAGGTGGACCTGGGCCTCCTCCTCAGAGGAGCCTCTGCGCGGCCTCCTGTGGTTTGGAGACGGTGGGATTCAGCGCTCGGCACTGTCCCCTCCGAGTGTCGGCTCCAGGCTAACTCCCCAGGACGGCGCCTTCTGCTGCCCCTTGGGGCCCTGCACTGGGGTGAGCTCGGCTCCACTGCTGCTCCAGGTTCTGTCCAGGTGCCTGTAGGGGGCATCGGGGGGAGATGGCCAGGCCCTGGGACAGCCTGTGGCAGGACACTGACCTGGCCCTAAACGTCCCGAGGGCTCACTGGGACTTTCACATAAAGTGCGAAGGAAACTGTGCTGGTCAGAACAACACGGAAGCTGGCATTCTCCACCCTCCCATGTCTCAGTGGAGCGGCTGGGGGGCCAGGTCCGGAGGGGACGGGGGCAGGGCTTCCACAGTTCACATCCTCATGGCCACAGGCAGTGCCTGCAGACCCAGCATCAGGCTGGACAGAGGCCTTCTCTGGGGCCAGGCACCCTGGAGCCTCGAAGGCTAGGTCCTCCCTGGAATCTCGAGGTCACCATCTGCCATGGCGCACCCCTCAGCCCTGAGGGGGAGAGGTCCCAGTGCCTGGCTCCCCTGCTGGCTGGGCTGCGTTGACCCCCAAGTTGGCGCATGGAGGTCGCGCACGGAGGTAGCCTGGCGGCCCAGCAGGGCTGAGCCCCAGGCTGGGGCACGGAGGTAGCCTGGCGGCCCAGCAGGGCTGACCCCCAGGCTGGGGCACGGAGGTAGCCTGGCGGCCCAGCAGGGCTGAGCCCCAGGCTGGGGCACGGAGGTAGCCTGGCGGCCCAGCAGGGCTGACCCCCAGGCTGGGGCACGGAGGTAGCCTGGCGGCCCAGCAGGGCTGACCCCCAGGCTGGGGCACGGAGGTAGCCTGGCGGCCCAGCAGGGCTGCAGTCTGTCTCTGTGCCATGAATCCTCACGCTGTTGAGAGCGTCTGTGCCCAGCTCAGTGGCAATGCCGTGTCTGCTGCCTACAGTCGGTCTCCACCTCTGACTAGATGGGCTGCCAGTGAACAAAGGCAAGCCTCCATTAGCGGGAGCGTCGCGGTAATTATTTCTGGTGTGAGCATCGAGAGTCGCGTCTTCAGGTAGACTTTTTGGGAGGGGCTGATGAGTGAATGCCAGAAATAATAATCTGACATTAAGCCTTTGTGCTCTGACCAAGTGGATGTCTAAGAAGAGAATCTGGAGAAGTCAGATTGTGTGCTATTTCATGAATGCTTTTCTTTTAGAATGTAAATGACAGAAAAATTATTCATTCATACCTATAATCAAACTACAAGTTTAACAGATAATGAAAATGCACACAGAAACTATCAAAATGACACCAGAAATATGGCTCCACTCTGCAGACTCGAGGCGCTCACGGAGCCTGGAGAACGCCAACAAAACTGCTCTCACGCACTGATGAGGATTGAGAGCCGCAGCAGTCACTGTCTGCAGATACGTTGGGAGAAAGCATGTTTTAGGAGGAGCGTTCTTACACAGAGCTTTTCTTGAGTAGTACAAGGGAAATGGCCACGCAGCTGTTCAGGAAAACCCGCTGGGGAAGTGAGGCTGCTTCCCAAGATGGGCTTGGCCTGAGCAGGGGAAGAGCTCAGTCCCCTCTGAATCCTCTCCTCTCCATTGGCCTTAATCAAACCTTTGATCTGCTACTTATCTCCTCCCCCATCTGCACATTGTCCAGGGGAGTCTGGGCTGGGCGGCAGCTCCTTGAGTTTCCTGACAGCCTAGGAGAGCAGGGAGAACTGACGGCAAGCAAGTCCGATCTGGAGGCAAGGCCCCTGTACAGTGCCCCACGGTATGCACATGGTCACTCTCCTCCTGTGTTATCTTTCTCTGGCCACGTGTTGTTCTCTCTTCATCTTACCTGACATTGCAGAGTTGGGTGGCAGTCAGGCTCGCTGTCCCCCTTGAAACACCTTTCCTGTTTGTAACACCAGAGAATCACCTGTTCTCCTCTCCTGTGCCCTCTTGGTGGACTGTGCTGGCTCCTCCACCCTGAACGGTCACAGTGCAGTTTTCCGGTGCCTGTGCTCTTCCCTCCTCCTGTCTCTACCTGCCCTTTCACCCACACACACTCTGCGTGTGTACCCAGGCGTCACTGTGTGTGTGTGATAGGTGTGTCAGAGAATAACTGTACATGCATGCACATGCATAAGTAGGTGTGTGTAGACGTCAGAGGACAGTTCCACCTGTGTATGTCTGCATGCATCCATAACTGCACATGTACACTGTTCACGACGATGAGGTCTGCATGTCACAGCATGACTGCATGCACACACATATAGCTGTGTGTGCACACAAATACACCAGGGAATAACCTGTGTGTACACACATTGAACAATCACCGCACATGCATGCATCTGTGTAACTCTGTGTGTGTGTGTGTGAGAGGATGACTCCTGAGAAGGATGCGGGAGTCTAGGTTTGAAACATCTAGGTGGAGTCGTGATTTGTTAATTTGCCTCAACACTCCGCGAGTGGTTTTCTAGGCAGTCCCTGAACCACAGTTTTATTGTGGGGAAGTGGTCATCTCACAGGTTCACCTGCAGGACTGACTGGAAGGTGAGACACAGAAGGGCAGCCTAATGCGACTCCTGCTTCACATCTTCAGAAACAAAGTCCACTTCGTGCTGAGTGTCCCCTGGAGACCACACATCTGCTGTCTTCTGTCCTGCAAACTGCTCCAGGGATGGTGTGTCGAGGGGCTGTCCTGGGCCAGGAGTCCCTGCACTGAGCCAGTTTGAAGAAAATCATGGCACAGGAGGGAGGGGTCAGAGAAACTGTCGGATGAACACACAGCCCTGGGGAATGGCATGTGGACTCATCCTGAATCTTCCTGTGGGCTGCCCCAAGAGCAGGCCAGGACTCCTGGCTGACTCCGCCGCCCCCCACTGTGCCCACTCCTAGAGGAGGAGGTAGAGCTGGTGTGCAGGGAGAGATCTGGCAGGGGCGGGGGAGAAACACGTCTGTTGGTAAATTCCTGGCCCCAAGGGTTTTCCTGGGGGGACCAGGAGGTCACGGGGTCTCAGCTGGGGGCACAGTGGGAACCACCCAGACACAGTGGGCAGGGAGAGTGTCTGTGTCTTTGTCTGCCTTAATCAGCCCCGGGCCTGGGGGAGACTGCACGGGGCTCGGCTCTGCCGGAGCCCATGCTGCCCTCCTCATAGGTCTGCGGGAGATTTCCTCTGTGAGGCTTCTCTGTGTCCAAGCCGGCCTCCGTGGGCTGGGCTCCAGGGAAGAGCTGCCCCCAAAGCTCCCACCTTCCTCCTTCCTGAGGGACACAGGGAGGTGAGTGTCCCTCCTTCCTTGGCCCTGAGACTCCAGCTTGCACCTATGGAGGGAGGTGGATGGCCTCTGCTGTCTGAGCTCCCCTGGACACTGCAGGAGACCTCTGCTGTCTGAGCTCCCCTGGACACTGCAGGAGACCTCTGCTGTCTGAGCTCCCCTGGACACTGCAGGGGACCTCAGCTGTCTGAGCTCCCCTGGGCACTGCAGGGGACCTCTGCTGTCTGAGCTCCCCTGGGCACTGCAGGTGACCTCTGCTGTCTGAGCTCCCCTGGGCACTGCAGGGGACCTCTGCTGTCTGAGCTCCCCTGGGCACTGCAGGGGACCTCTGCTGTCTGAGCTCCCCTGGACACTGCAGGTGACCTCAGCTGTCTGAGCTCTCCTGGGCACTGCAGGGGACCTCTGCTGTCTGAGCTCTCCTGGGCACTGCAGGGGACCTCTGCTGTCTGAGCTCCCCTGGGCACTGCAGGGGACCTCTGCTGTCTGAGCTCCCCTGGACACTGCAGGGGACCTCTGCTGTCTGAGCTCCCCTGGGCACTGCAGGGGACCTCTGCTGTCTGAGCTCCCCTGGACACTGCAGGGGACCTCTGCTGTCTGAGCTCTCCTGAGCACTGCAGGAGACCTCTGCTGTCTGAGCTCTCCTGGGCACTGCAGGGGACCTCTGCTGTCTGAGCTCCCCTGGGCACTGCAGGGGACCTCTGCTGTCTGAGCTCCCCTGGACACTGCAGGGACCTCTGCTGTCTGAGCTCTCCTGGGCACTGCAGGGGACCTCTGCTGTCTGAGTTCTCCTGGGCACTGCAGGGACCTCTGCTGTCTGAGCTCTCCTGGGCACTGCAGGGACCTCTGCTCTCTGAGCTCTCCTGGCACTGCAGGGGACCTCTGCTGTCTGAGCTCCCCTGGGCACTGCAGGGGACCTCTGCTGTCTGAGCTCCCCTGGGCACTGCAGGGGACCTCTGCTGTCTGAGCTCCCCTGGACACTGCAGGGACCTCTGCTGTCTGAGCTCTCCTGGGCACTGCAGGGGACCTCTGCTGTCTGAGTTCTCCAGGGCACTGCAGGGACCTCTGCTGTCTGAGCTCTCCTGGGCATGTAGGGGACCTCTGCTGTCTGAGCTCCCCTGGAAACTGCAGGGGACCTCTGCTGTCTGAGCTCCCCTGGGCACTGCAGGGGACCTCTGCTGTCTGAGCTCCCCTGGGCACTGCAGGGGACCTCTGCTGTCTGAGCTCTCCTGGGCACTGCAGGGACCTCTGCTGTCTGAGCTCTCCTGGGCACTGCAGGGACCTCTGCTGTCTGAGCTCCCCTGGGCACTTCAGGGGACCTCTGCTGTCTGAGCTCTCCTGGGCACTGCAGGGGACCTCTGCTGTCTGAGCTCCCCTGGACACTGCAGGGGACCTCTGCTGTCTGAGCTCCCCTGGACACTGCAGGGGACCTCTGCTGTCTGAGCTCCCCTGGGCACTGCAGGGGACCTCTGCTGTCTGAGCTCTCCTGGGCACTGAGGGGACCTCTGCTGTCTGAGCTCTCCTGAGCACTGCAGGAGACCTCTGCTGTCTGAGCTCTCCTGGGCACTGCAGGTGACCTCTGCTGTCTGAGCTCCCCTGGACACTGCAGGGGACCTCTGCTGTCTGAGCTCCCCTGGGCACTGCAGGGGACCTCTGCTGTCTGAGCTCCCCTGGACACTGCAGGGGACCTCAGCTGTCTGAGCTCTCCTGGGCACTGCAGGGGACCTCTGCTGTCTGAGCTCTCTTGGGCACTGCAGGGGACCTCTGCTGTCTGAGCTCCCCTGGGCACTGCAGGGGACCTCTGCTGTCTGAGCTCTCCTGAGCACTGCAGGAGACCTCTGCTGTCTGAGCTCCCCTGGGCACTGCAGGGGACCTCTGCTGTCTGAGCTCCCCTGGGCACTGCAGGTGACCTCTGCTGTCTGAGCTCCCCTGGACACTGCAGGGGACCTCTGTTGTCTGAGCTCTCCTGAGCACTGCAGGAGACCTCTGCTGTCTGAGCTCTCCTGGGCACTGCAGGTGACCTCTGCTGTCTGAGCTCCCCTGGGCACTGCAGGGGACCTCTGCTGTCTGAGCTCCCCTGGACACTGCAGGGACCTCTGCTGTCTGAGCTCTCCTGAGCACTGCAGGAGACCTCTGCTGTCTGAGCTCTCCTGGGCACTGCAGGGGACCTCTGCTGTCTGAGCTCCCCTGGGCACTGCAGGGGACCTCTGCTGTCTGAGCTCCCCTGGACACTGCAGGGGACCTCTGCTGTCTGAGCTCCCCTGGACACTGCAGGGGACCTCTGCTGTCTGAGCTCTCCTGGGCACTGCAGGGGACCTCTGCTGTCTGAGCTCTCCTGGGCACTGCAGGGACCTCTGCTGTCTGAGCTCCCCTGGGCACTGCAGGGGACCTCTGCTGTCTGAGCTCTCCTGGGTACTGCAGGGACCTCTGCTGTCTGAGCTCCCCTGGACACTGCAGGGGACCTCTGCTGTCTGAGCTCTCCTGGCACTGAAGGGAACCTCTGCTGTCTGAGCTCTCCTGGGCACTGCAGGTGACCTCTGCTGTCTGAGCTCTCCTGAGCCCTGCAGGGGACCTCTGCTGTCTGAGCTCCCCTGGGCACTGCAGGGGACCTCTGCTCTCTGAGCTCCTCTGAGCACTGCACAGGGCTCTGCAGATATGGCAAGGAAACCTCTTTCTGCATGGTGTCCATGTGGGGGGCTTGGTACAGGTGATGGAGTCTGAGGGTCACACCCATTCTCAGTGCAGTCCAGACCTCGTGTTGCTGAATGTCTACCTGTGTTCACTCTTGCTGTCCTCGTCATCCTGGGAGAGAGAAGTCACGCCTGAGGAGGGCATCTTGTGACCTCACCTGCACAGGCCCTGATACCTCCCAAGACAAGGGTGGAGGGAAGGTCAACCCTGGGCTTGTCACCAGGGCCCGCAGCCCATTTCTGTGGGGGAGAAACAGTGGGGTGACAGTCACCCGGGGGTGTCCACAGATAGAAGCTGCGTGGGAGGAGAGGTCCTCACACCTGTGGCCAGGGAGCGAGCAGACGGGGGCACTCGACTACAGAAGAAGGAGAGGCGCTAAGCAGCGGAGAGGAGCTGGGGCCCTCTGGAAGGGGGGACCTAGGGTGAGGACTTGGGCAACTCTCAGGCCTGCACTGGGCACAGGGAGAGACGGACCTCGACTCCGTTCAAGGGGCAGTAGGTGGCCTGCATTTCTGTGGAGCCGGAGGGAAAGGCAAGTCCCCGTCTTAATTCTAAAAATGATGTTTAAAGTGTAACAACTTTTGTCATAAAATGCTTAGGAAAATAAATTGCGTAGACCTTGTTTTAAATGGATGCGAATTCCCTTAGACTCTCACAGCCTGCAGAGGTGGGCTTGGTCCTGTGGGGGGAAGGTCAAGGTCCTGACCGCCACGTGGGTCTTCTCAGGTTTGCACGTGGGGAAGCCCTGGGGCTCGGCTGGTCTCCTTTCTAGTGCTTTGGGGATTTCAGCAGTGTTCCCACACACGCTGGGTGTGGCGCTCTGGAGGGAAAGTCCACGCCACTGGCCTCCAAGGGCCACTGTGAGTGAGCTCCCTCCTGGACTCGGATGCCTCAGGCAGCAGCGCCACCACCTGGCCATGGCAAACCAGCACACGTGCCCAGGCTGCCAGGTCGGCCCCACCCTGGGCGGAGTGGTGTCCAGCCCAGGCCTGGGCACTGGAGACAGTGTTCTTGTCCCATGCCTGGTGGGGAGACCACAGTGAGACACAGTGCTGCTCCTGAAGAATGGGTGGCAGCTGGTGGCGAGGGCCAAGCTCTCCGAGGGGAGTCCAAGGGTGTCTGCTGACCGTGCTGAGCAGTGCAGGGCTGAGGGAGGAAGAGCCATCTAGGGCCAATGTCCAGGGTGCCATTCTGAACGGCCACAGCTCTCCTGACACACGGTGTGAGCCACGCCACCGGTGCCCCTGCAGCCAGGTGCTGTGGGACCCTGTGGGACAACTGGACAGCGCCACCCCTCAGAGGCTTCTGCTGGAGATGCACTGTGGAGCTGGACTTCCGATGTCCTCAGGCCTGGCCCAGAACCTCTGCCTCTGGAGTGTGAAGGCGTCAGGCTCTGGCAGCCTGTCCTCCTGCCCGTGGTGACACTGGAGGGTGGCGCGCTCCTTCAATCTGCCCAGGAAGGGTCATCTCCTGGGTGCCCGTCAGCTCGTGTGTCCCCTTGGCCTTTGCCTTGTCCTGGGCACTATGTGAGAGGCGTCTTCATTTGGAGGCGGCCCTTGGGAGCTGGGCTGGGCCCCACAATGATGCCAAACCTGCTGCTCCGCAGGTGCCTGGCTCCCGCCCGTGGAGGGCCTTCGCGGGGTGTGGTACGAGGGCTTCTCACTGAAGGGAGCTTGTGGGCCTGGCAGGAGGGCCCCTCCTCGGCTCCACCTCCTGCTCCTCCTCTCTCCCCCACCTCTGCAAGGACCCCGCAGTTTCCACGTGCACCCACTTAGAACAAAGGCTTCTATTAATATAAATTGTTAATCAGGATTGTTATCATTATTTTGTGCTCCATGCAGATTAGACATTTGAACCTTGTTCTTCTTAGCAGTAGAAGGAAATGGAAGAAAACAACTTGGTTTCGCTCATAAATTATCAAAGGGCTCAGTAGGTGTCATTACCATAAAAGATGCACATTGAGTATTTGGTGGAAAGAAATAGTAAGATACTAGTTACCATCAGGCAGGCCGCGGGAGCCCGCCAGGGAGCGGCCTCTGGAGAGCTGTCCTGCGTGTGTCCACATGCCCAGCATGAGGGGCTGGGGGCCGGCTCAGGGGCCCACAGGAGCCTAGCTCAGCACCCAGGGCTACACGCAGCCCCCCCTCTGTTAGCAGCCGATCTCAGACACCTCCTCCACCTGCCGGGCCCTTCTTTTCCACCAGACAAGCTATGTTTAAAAGCCACACTATTAGACCACAGTTCAGAATGCAGACATTGGCACAAGGGCACCTAGACACCTTGCCCCTGTCCTGGCCACTGACCTCACCTGAACTGGTTCTGGTTTCCTGGAATGTTATGCAAACAGAATCATCAGAAAGCTTGTTTTTGTGGGTTGGCTTCTGCTCCGTGGGGCTACTCCTGGTCCCTCCTGCTGCCGTGCCTGGTCACCCCTTGGCCCTCGGCTGGCGAGGCTGGCTTCCCAACCCTTGCTGATGGACAGGTGCTATTTCTGGACATTAGAAGTAGAGCAGGGGATACTGTCTGTGTGCAGGTCTGTGCCTGGGCCTCGCGGGTTGTCCCTCTGGGTAAAGGCAGCAGAGAGTTGGGTGACCCGGTGGCTGCACCTTCATTCCTAAGATATTGCCAAACTCTTCTCCAAGAGAGCCACACGGTCCCCTCCCCATGGGCCAGGCATGAAAGTCTGCTCCTCTGTCTCCTTGGCCACACTTGATGGGACCCGTCCTGCATCCCACCTTTCCAGGCCGCAGCTCACAGGGTCGCTCACACTTCCCTGGTCACTCACACTTCCCTGGTGACAGCGAGGCTGAGCATTTTCAGTGGGAGCATCGTTGGTGACATGTCTGCTGAGACACAGGCCTGTCCTGGAGACTTAGCCTGCTTGTCCTCTTGAGTTTTGGGAATTCACTTATTCTGAGTGCCAGTGTCCAGCCAGATAATGATGTGCAGTTATTTTCTCCCTGTCTGTGGTCTGTTTCCCTCTCTTTACTTTAGTTAGCAGTGTTTGTTACAGAGCAGAAAGTTTCCGTTTTGATGACATCTGCCCCATTAAGCTGTCTCCCAGGAACCGTGCTTTTGATGGGCTGGGCAGGAAGGGTCCCTCCAGCCCAGGGCCCCAGGGGTCCCTTGTAGGAGTGCCCCGTCTGAAGCTGTGAAACAGACCTGCTCACACATACCAGGACGCCGTCGGGCTCCTGGCCGTGGGTGTGGGGTGCAGGTGCAGACCGGCCCTGGCCGCGTGGCCAAGCGTGGGCCCCACTCTGGCCCGCTCTGACTTCGCGGCCCCAGGGCAGAGGCGTGGGGTCCTATGAGCAGGGACAGCGGCCTCAGAGTGCGCTGCAGGCTTCTCTGGGCAGGGCAACCCGCAGTGCCCAGGAGGACCCCCCACGCCCAGGTGACAACTGCTGCCCAGGGCTCAGCTCCCGATGAGGGTCAAAGCCGGATCCTAGGACAGTCCTTGCAGGGACCTCTGCTAGTCATTCATGCCAAAGTGACTGGACTGCGACTGAAATGCGGCTTCTCCTCTCGGTTGAGCCGATGGACCCCTCTGTAAGCTTCCTGGAGGCCCCTCTGCAGTGACGCGGTAGGCCAGTTGCCACGCGAGGCCCATGGCAGTGGTGACCCCTCGGACACCAGGGAGGAGGCCATGTGAACAGGCCTCATTGCCTCACGCTGTCACCTCAAACGTGAGCTCCTGACGGGCAACGTGCCGCAGGCTGACCCTGGGCGGGGGGCGTGGCCCTGCCTCACAGAAGCGCTCAGTGCACAGGGACCTTTCCCCGTGACCTGGACCTGGCTTCCCCAGGTTGAAGGAGAGACAGCTGCTCTGTGTCAGAGGCACAGCCTCCTGCAGCCGTCAGCCAACCAGCAACGCAACGGGGGGGGGGGGGGCCTGCTGCCTGCAGACGCCTCTGAGGCTCCCTCTGAGTTCCCAGTGCAGCCTGGGATCTGGGGGCCTGGGGGGCACCGAGCCCACACCTACGTCCCGGAAGCTTTATAAACGAAGGTTCTAGCTGTGGGGATGGAGGCCAAGACGCAGTCCTCCCTAGGAGCAAGCCAGCATGGCCTCGGAGGCCGGCTGCTGGTCAGTCGGGGCCTGCCCCTCTGGGTCAAGGCCTCCCTGTGTGTCTTCCCGGCTGCCCTCCGCCCTGCTCTGTGCTGAAGCCATCAGACTTGGCGCCCCCACAGCCAGGTTCCTGGCTGCTCTGAAGTGCTTCCCCAGCCTTTCAGAGAGAAGAGAAGTGAGCCTGTGGATGGCGGGCAGGCGCAGGACTAGCCGCCGCGTCCACTGCTCCACGCCAGCCCAGGCCAGCCCACGCCAGCCCACGGGCTGTTCCTAGGGAGGTTCCGCTGCTCACCTTCCTAATCTCTGCCTTTAGGACTCTTCCACTAGCACAGATCTTAAAACGATGAAGGGATTTAAGTTTCTTGCTCTATGAAACGGAGAAAACTCAAAATGATTAAGAAAAATAATAATCATTAATCTTCCTCTTCATATTATGAAAGAAATGAGGCATTATAAGAAATTTTGAAAGAAATCCAACCCATCCCAATGGGTACCTAGCAGAAGGAGCCATACGGCTGGGGTCTGTGCACTTTGGACCTCGGTGACCACATGTTTCTTTTACGGTTTGCCTGACATTGACCTGGAGGACGGTTTTGACGGCCCGCAGTCCTCTGCCGTTTCTGTTACGTAGAGCATTTCAGCAAGTGATGCGCACTGACTCCCTCGTGTCCTTGTCATTAAAAGTGCCCTCAGTGTCTGTCCTCACCAGACCTTCTGGGGGCCCTGGGGAGGACTCAGGGTGAAGAACGTGGGCACTCATGGAGTGGACAGCAGGACGTCCAGGTAGGACCCTGGCCTCAGCCTCAAGGAGAGGTCTGTTCACGTGGGAAGCACACGTGTCTCCCCTCCCCGTGGTGCTTGGTGAGGGCGCTCTGCCTTCGGGGGAACACAGCTCCACAGTGCCCAGTGAGGCCAGGAGGCCAGCCGACCCCTTCCCCAAGGTGGCTGCTGCTCTGCCTAGTGACCGCCACAGGCATGGACACACCTGCGCTAGGTGAGGTGGAGGCCAGGGTCCCCTCAGCAGGCTGGGCACAGGTTGGCAGAGGCCAGGCCGGGCTTGAAGCTAGGACGGGCTTCGCAGAGGCTCCCTGTGAGCCTTTGACTCCTCACTCACTGGTTTGTTCAGAGCAGGTTGGAGCCTCGCTTCCACGCCCTCCAGTCCATCAGCCAGACTCCTCCACCGGGTGCCCTCCTCCGCAGTCACCTGCAAAGGCAGAAGGTGAGACACACAGGAGCATGGGTGTGCTGGGCCCCTGTGGTCTGCAGGAGCACCGTGAGACGGCCGGAAGTCGAGCCACCCCACCCTCCAAGTTCAGGAACAGAAAGAAAGCGGAGGCAGACCCTCTTGCCTTCAGAGGGCAGGAGGAAGCCTCAAGGTCAGGACCAGCTCCCTGGAATCTCCTCTTGGCCCTGCTGGGAGCCAAGGTGCCCTGAGGTTCCATCCCAGCTGGGTCCAGGAGCGGGGAGCAGGTTGGTCGGTGCACCTCGAGGGAATCGCCGTCGTGGCTGGATAAAGTCTCCCCAGGTGCGCCTGGAGGCCCCTGGGTGTGGGCAGATGAGCCCCTGCACCGCGGTGGTCTCCTGTACAGGGCCGAGAACACTCGACTCTCCCTGGGGTTCTGCCAGAGCTCTGGAGGAGGGGGCCTCCTGGGTGTGGGAGCCTCAGCAAGACACTGGTGACCTGGTGCTCAGGGAAATGACCCCACGTGGTGGTAAAGCCAGCAAGGGCCATCCCATGACCCTCACGGCAATAGCAGAAAGCTGAGTCCCTGTACCCAGCCTGGAGGAGGCTTTAAGGTGCCTTCCTGTCTCTGTTCCATGACAAAAAGAATCACAGGAAGTCGTCGGTGGTGACAGCCCGTTCTTCCCAGACAAAGGAAGACGTGGAGGTGCAGACACAGGGCTCCTTCCCACCTCCACCAGCTCCCGGGTGCCATCCCGAGCTCCCAGTGGTGGGCCCTCGTGGTGGTGCTTTGGGAAGAACGGGTTCACTTTCCCTTAAATCAGGGCCAGAGCCGAAGGCGATACCTGCTGCCACCCACAGCACCAGCCGACACAGAGGCAAACGCAGGACCCAGGACTCTGGAAGGAGAGGGCGGCAGTGTCCACTGGCGTTGGCCACTAGAACTCATGCAGAGGGTTCCACTGAGCGTGCGATGGTTCAGCCCGGGGGAGGCCACGTCCAGATCATTCATGCTCAGAGTCGTAAATATGGGATCCATGATTTGGAAACGGACTCCCTTTTCTTTTGTGTAACAGAGGATATCAGATGTAAAAACCATTGATTTGGTTGGAAGTACGGCACTCGGGACTCTACAACACGCTGTGATTATCTAGAGACCCAGGGTGGAGGTGTGCCCGACCTACACCTAGGTGTGCCCCGCTCTGCCACCAGGGTGGTGGGCGCCTGTGCGGCGTGGGAGAAAAGCCCGCCCTCCGCAGGGCAGCCTCAGGGCTGCACAGGGGTGCGGGAGAGCATGGCTCCAGACTGCCCCAGCCCCTTGCCCTGCTCCTCCTCGGAGCCTCCCGCTAGCTGACGTGTCACCACCGCATCTTCCTCCTGGGGACTGGACTTCACTGGGCTCGGGAGGGTGGCCTGTGGATGGATCTCGCCACTTCCTGAAGCAGGACCGGCCACCCAGCAGGACAGTAGAGGGCGGGGGGGCAGAGGGAGGTTGGGGTGTCGGCCAGGCCTCAGAGGCGTGTTGATGAGGCCAGCATGTCACCAGCATGGGGACCCGGGACCGGGGCTCAGCTGTAATAAAGGAAGGAGCTGGCTCGCAGGACCCAGAGCAGGGGCGTTTCAGAGTCCTCCTTCAGATGCAGATGCCCTGAGTGTCTGGTCCGAGGGCTTGGGTGGGACTGCAGCCCTCCTCTTGGTCCTGAGCTGCTGCCCGTGCCGGTGGCCAGGCTGGGTGCCCTTCCAGGGAGCCGGGAGGCCGAGGGCCTGTTCATGGCCAGGGTGTGGCCCCGAGCTGCCCGCTGTCCTCGGCCTCACCCCCACCTCCCATCTCCTGGTCCACTCCAGGAGCCCGAGCCGTCCTGTGACTGGGGCCAAAGGACTTTCAGGCCTGGTCCCTCGGAGCTCAGCGCTGGCAGCCACGCTGGACCTTGCTCTCACCCTTGACCTCCCTCCCGCTGTCGGAGCCCAGCGCTGTCTCCACACATCTCTGTGGAGTGCCCAGGAGACAGTCACCTCGCTCCCAGGCATGTTTCTTGAGGGTGACGATGACAATGGCAGACCAGCCTCTGGCCACAGAGCACACGCAGCTGGAGCTTCCACGGTAGTCAATGGCCTAGGGCCTGCCACGGGCCGGCTTCATGGCACCTGGGACAGCGCCTCTGGTCTGTGCTCACTGCCCCGGATCCCACCCTGGACGCCACGTCCCAGGACTCTGCTCCCCACGCTGGGTGCCCTGGGGTCCCTCTGACGTCCCACCCGCTCAGCCGTCCCTCGGCCCTCGGCTCTGCCACTGGGCACTTCCCCTGCCCCTGTCCCCATGAGAGGATGGCGTGTGCCTGCGCGGGTCCCCTCCCCCGCCACCCATCCTCAGGGAGATTTCGTGATATTTTTCACTTTAACTGCGAGATCCATGTGGGACTATGGACCTGATTACAGCACCCTTTTTGATGAGCACCCTATCCACAGAGGTTTGCAGGCAGAGAAAAGATGGCTTCTGTAGCAGGATGTATGAGCAGAGGACTTTGGGAAGTGAAGATTCTCGCAGGAAGGGGTTGTTCAGGTGACTGCCTTTAAAATATCATCTGCGTTGGGAATTAATGACATCATATGTAATTTGGAGCCACTGGTTAATTTGATAGAATCACTTTGACAGAATTTCTGGGAGAATAATGCCTTAAATCTTTTTAAATGATCACAGCACTTTAAAACGTCTGAGAAGCATCCAGCTGTGTGAAGATTGCTCTGAGAAATGAGGTGCACCCTCGTCTCCCCACTCCCCAGGTGCAGGCGCAGGCACGCACCCTGCTCCGAGTGGCCCAACGACACTGGTGCCGGCAGTCCTGAGGGCCAGGTGGACCTCCGGCTGGCCGTTGTCCCTGCCTTAGACAGACGGGGGTGGGCTCTCCCCGGTGGATCTCTACTTCTGTGCCTCTCACTCCTGGTGTGGCTGGACGCCCTCACGAGGGCTGGCCCCTGCACCAGGCCATCGCCATCGGGCGACCGTTTCTTTCCACCACCAACCGGGGCAATCGGTCACTCGTCATTTAATGGAAAGAGGTGGCTCCTGCGAGGGGCCTGGAGCTGATAGCAGCTGGGATGGACACCCGTGGCCTGCGCCGGGGGCCGGGCTGGAACAGAGGTGCCGTCCTGGGCAGGCAGCCAGGCCCCTGGCGGGTGACGCGGAGGCAGCTTCCCTGGAGCCTCCTCAGAGGAGAGCAGCCGGTCCTCGTCCCTGCACAGGGCAGGTGGACTGGCCTCATCCCCTGTTCCTGAGGCTCCTGGGTCTCGGCTGCCTCCTGGGCCTCCGCCATGGCCCGCAAGTGCCTCACGGGTGGGTGGAAAGCTCTGCAGGGTCGCGGCCGGGGGCTAGACGCAGGGAGGCAGGGTTCCCCGCTCACTGGCTGACCGCTGGCTGTGAGCCTGGGGAGGACCTGGACCGGGCCCTCTGCTCTGCTCCTTGGGCTCCTCCCAGGCCTCGGCCTGTGTCCCCTGCTTCCGAGGAGAGCGTACCTTATCCACAGATGACTCAAGCTCGTGGACACAGGTGACGGCGAAAAAGACAGTGTGGCTCCCAGACCCGAGCCCCGTCCTGTCCCTGGTCTGCCTTGCTGGAGGCGCCTCGTGCTCCTCAGAGCTCGGTGTCTGGTGACTCGGGCATGCTGTCGGGGACAGGCTGCGTCTCGGGGGTGGGTGAGCATGCAGACCCAGGACGGGGCTGCCTGGACACAGTGACAAGACCCCAGTGACCGCCCAGGTCTCTCTCAGTCTGCCAGGCCGCAGGTCCACAGCCTGGTGGAGAGGGCCTGCAGGCGCCCTCCTCAACACCTGCTGGTCAGGAGGAGGCCACTGGTCGTGGGCAGGGGCAGTCTGGAGGGACGGGCACTCTAGCAGGGTGGCTCTGCTGTGCCTTCACCATGGCTGTGAGGGCACAGGAAAGCTTTGCCAACCTCCTTGGTACTGAAAGGTACAGGGCATCAGCAGAAATCATCTCTGGACTCAGAAAAGTAGTGGAGACCCTAAATGACCACAGCCTAAAGAAATCGGAGGTCTGCTTCTCTCCCAGGAGAAGCTGGGGATAAACAGCCCACGGCTGGTGTGGGAGGCCCACCGTGTCCCTGGCTCCTCCCTTTCTGCCCTCCCTTCCTTAGCACCTGCTTGCTTTCCATCATCAGATTTGCCTCAGGGTCACAACATAGCTGCTGACTTCTAGCTATCATTCTCATTTTACAAGAAGGAATATGTAAAAAAAGGCAAAAGAGGCACAAACCCATAGACTACTTCCTTCTCAGCACACGACACTCAGTGACTGCAAGTTACTTTTTATTGGAAGTTCCTAGGTGCAGGTTCCTAAGAGAGGCTGAAAATAAATTATTGGACTGAGCACTACCCCTTTAAATGGAATCAGGAAAGAAAAGGGAAATGAAAATGGCTTAGTCTCTGTCCACACTGGTAATTGGCCCCTGCCCATCTCCCCTGTCCACACTGGGGAGCTGGCCCCTGCCCAGCAGTCGGTGTACCCTAGACCCGAATAGTGCCCTGTCGATGGCAGTGACTTTGACCTGTGGACGGGCTCCAGGTGGGTGGATGCCTCTTACCCATCCAGGTGACCCCAGGTGCAGGCATTGGCAGTGACCAGGGGCAGACACAGGAGACCTGTGGGGACCCGCCAGTCCCCGGGGCACTGGGAGTGGCAGCAGGGCCAGGGGCCTGGGAGGGCGTGTCCAGGGTGCCTGCGTGGGGGCTGCTGGAGCCCTGGGACTGGGCCAGCCCCTGCGTGGGGACTGGTGCTGTGGAGCTGCCCTGTTGGCAGGGGACGTGTCAGGCCTGCCCAGGTCAGAGCAGAGAGCTGTGTTCCAGTGGCGGGTGAGTGCCCAGCCACAGCCGTGTGGCATTGCCCTAGTGCCCGTGTGTGGGCTCCCCTGCCTCAGCTGAGCAAGCCTGGCCTGCCTTCCTGCTGGCCTCACCCTCAGGAAGCATCCTGTGTGGAACCCTGAGGTCTCCCTGTGGTCTCCTGTGGTCTCCCTCTGGTCTCTTGTGGTTCCCTGTGGTCTCCTGTGGTCTCCTGTGGTCTCCCTGTGGTCTCCCGTGGTCTCCCTGTGGTCTCCCTGGGGTTCCCTTGTGGTCTCCCTGTGGTCTCCTGTGGTCTCCCGTGGTCTCCCTGTGGTCTCCCTGGGGTTCCCTTGTGGTCTCCCTGTGGTCTCTTGTGGTTCCCTGTGGTCTCCTGTGGTCTCCTGTGGTCTCCCGTGGTCTCCCTGTGGTCTCCCTGGGGTTCCCTTGTGGTCTCCCTGTGGTCTCCTGTGGTCTCCCGTGGTCTCCCGTGGTCTCCCGTGGTCTATTAAAACCTTAAAGTCCCAGAAGGGAGCCACACAGAGGTCCCGGCGAGCCAGAGCCTGCATGGGCCCAGCCGGGCTTGGCCCCCTGGGGCAGGGCCTGCAGAGCTGGCTCCCACTCATGGGACAGCAGCGGGAGGTGCAGACGCCGCGCTGCCCTTTGCTCCCTGACAGAGACCCGGGCCACCGCACACCTCGGGTGGGAGGGGGAGCTCGGGAGCGTCACTCAGCCCCTGCCTGTTCCTCAGGACTCGCTCACACCCGGTCCCTGGGCCCTGCCTTCTGGGTGCTCCTCAGGCCAGGACGTGAGGGTTCACAGGTGGGCCACGCTGCCAGGGCACGTTGACCGGGTCCCGTGGCTCAGCCCCTCTGCCTGTCACGGGCAGCCACGTGGGCACGTCCTGCAGGTCCTCCTGAGCAGCACTGGGACGTCCTGGGCAGCGTTGCTCCTGGGCAAGGTCTGCAGGCAGCCCGCTTGGCACACGGTTCAGAGGACCAGAGGTGACCTTAAGGACAGCGGGGCCAGTGGTGCCTGCCCAGGGCAGCTACAGGAGCCTCTCCTGGGTGAGCAGAGCAGAGGCAAGGCCAGCCCTCCTGGGCCTGAGTCGAGGCCTGCTGAGTGGACGCGCCCTCGCCCGAGGTCCAGCTCTTGGGGAAGTGTGCGGCGGCGGTTCCTGGTGCTGCAGGCTGAAGGGCCTCTCCAGGTGCTGCCTTCCTGGACCCCTCCCTGGACACCCCTCCCTGGACCCCTCCCTGGACACCCTCCCTGGACACCCTCCCTGGACACCCCTCCCTGGACACCTGCCGAAGTCTGGCTTGGCACAAATCAGGAGCCACTTGTCAAAAAGAAACTAACTTTATTTTTAGAACTACAAACGCCAAACAAAACAGCTCCAGGGAAAAACCCTCAGAGCCCAACTGCCACCACCGGCTTCCACAAGCCTCTCTCCCCCACACCAGCCTCTCAACCTCCCACAATCCTCCTCCTCTTGAGGCCGATTGGCTGGGTTGCGTGGGCAGAGCCAAAGAAGTCACCCAATGAGCAGCTCCGTGGAGGAGCCAATCAGCTAGATGTTGCTGGGGCAGCTGTGAGCCAATCATCAGCTGGCAGTCTGAAGGGCAGGGAAACAGCCCAATGAACATCACCGCAGAGGAGCCAATCAGCTAGATGTTGCTGGGGCAGTCTGAAGCTTGCTGGCAGCTGGAAGTTTGCTGGGGCCCCTTTGGCTGTGGCTCTCAACATCTCCCCCTCTCTGTTTAAACAACAAGCATGTGGCTTATGGACCGTGCCTGCCTTAGGTTGTCCAATACATATGGTCCTTACCCGTCTTCGGATGAGCTGACCTCAGGGCGTCAGCCTCCTGTCTTAGGTTGGTACCATTGTAATTGGATCTTACCCGTCATTGACTACCGGTCCAGTACAGCCACACCTGTGGAGAGGTCTCAGCGGGGGGGGGGGGGGGGTGAGGTTCTTTGCCTCACCTCTGTTGACCCCCAAATTTTAGCTGAATGATCATGACAAGCAGAAGGGAGGAAGATATACCAAGTCAATTGACGGTTCTGTAAGCAGTTCAGTGTAAGTTCTGTAAGCAGTTCAGTGATGGCTATTGCAGAAACTGTAGATTAGTTTTATCTTTGTCTTCACCGGCACAGGGATGAAGATAGGAATTCTGGCAATAATGACTAAAGAAAAAATTAGGTAACATTCCAGAAGACACTAAAAGAAAACAATTTTCTTAACAATTTATATTATCTTCATCTGAAGATAGAAATTCTGGCAATAATGGCTAAAGAAAAAATTAGGTAACATTTCAGAAGGCACTAAAAGAAAACAATTTTCTTAACAATTTACATTATAGTGAAGAGAATTATTAAATATAATGAAAACGAAAGGTGAGAGTAAACAAACAGATCTGTTAACCTCCTTTTTTGTTTACATATTAAAACAATTCTTAACAGTTATTTACCCAATTTAAATTAAACCATTTAAATCACGTGAATAAAAAAAAAATATTTGGATCCATCTTTTCATGAGCGCTCATCATATATGATATATGGAAATACATACATTGGACATACGTACATTCAAACATATAACACAAAACACAAGTGTGCACACATAATATAATACATACAACACATAACATAATAGTAAAGGCCTTATAACTTTTTACAGGTAAAATCTCTATTGCAATGTTTAAAAACTCTATAGTCAAAAAAAAATAGAACTGATCAGCAAAACATTAACCTAGGTCTGTATGAGCTCAAAAAAATAAAATAGAACTTCATGATATGGGAAAGGGCAATAATAAAATAGATATTGAAAAAAGCATCCTGGTTCTGTCGCAGATGTAAGGATAGCCAAATTGGAGTTTTGGATATCAGCTATTATGGATTTGAGCTAAATCATCTTCTTTTTGGTCTGTAGAAATCACTTTAGTTAATCTCTCTGGAATCCAAATCAGCTGCTGTTCTCCCTGTGGAAACACAAAAACAGACCCCCGACTCCAGACAATCACTGGGTCAGGATTTTAGTTAATCTCTCTGAAATCCAAATCGGCTGCTGTTCTGGGTCAGAACCTTGGTTAATCTCTCTGGAATCCAAATCGGCTGCTGTTCTTCCTGTGGAAACACACAAACAGACCCCCGATTCCAGACAATTACTGGGTCAGGACCTTTCCATTGTCCTGTTAGAATATCTTTCCAAAGTACCTTAGGCTTATGTACATTTTTTGGACACATATGCCTTTCTGCAGCACTAAGTCCTAATGAATCCAAATTTAAAAAGTTTAGAGTAAAAAGGGTTATTTTAAGTTTATCTTTGGGGAATATATACCCCTTCCCAATTCCATCTTTTTGCTTTAATAAGTACATTTTAATAGTTTGATGAGCTCTTTCAACTATGCCTTGACCCTGTGGATTGTATGGGATTCCTGTTATATGAGTAATGCCAAATGATGAGCAAAATTGTTTAAAAGAAGTAGACGTATAACCAGGGGCATTATCTGTTTTTAACTGTTTTGGAATGCCCACAGTGGCAAAATTTTGTAAGCAATGAGCTATAACATCTTTAGTTTTTTCACCGGCATGAAGGGAGCCCATCAAAAATCCAGAAGAAGTATCAACTGTAACATGCAAATATTTTAATTTTCCAAATTCTGGCAAGTGTGTGACGTCCATCTGCCAAATATGGTTAGGCATCAATCCTCTAGGATTGACTCCAAGATTAACTTGTGGTAAAAAGGTCACACAATTTTGACATTGTTTTATTATTTGTCTAGCTTGTTCCTTAGTTATTTTAAAACGCTTTTGTAAAGTATTAGCATTGACATGGAATCTTTCATGAAAATTTATAGCTTCTTCTAGTATAGAGAAAATATGTATGTCACGTGTAGTTTTATCTGCTAAATCATTGCCCAAACTAAGGGCTCCAGGCAATCCTGTATGTGCCCTGATATGTCCTATAAAGAATGGATCTTTTCTGTCCCAGATTAAACTTTGTATAGTGGAAAACAAAGAGAAAACAGTAGAAGAAGGGGAAATTCTACCAGCATCTTCAAGGGATACTATAGCATTAACTATATACTGGCTATCAGAAAATAAATTAAATACAGAATCTTTAAACATCACAAAAGTTTGTAATACTGCATTAAGCTCTACCTTTTGAGCTGATTGTTTGGGTACTAAAAATGTAAAAGTTTGATCAGGTGTAACTATTGCTGCTGTACCATTATTTGACCCATCAGTGAATATATTTGGAGCATTCATGATAGGTGTTTTTCTTGTCATTTTTGGAAAAATTACAGGATGCAATGACCAAAAAGACAATAAAGGATTAGATGGTAAGTGGTTATCAAATGAAACATTAGATTTGCACATTATTATTGCCCAAGTATTTAACTCATTAGCTAATTCATCAATTTGATTCATAGTATATGGAGTAATAATTTTATGGGGAGAAATTCCAAACACTGCCTTTGCTGTTTTTATTCCTTTGAGTATTAATTGTCCTACAGCCTCAGGATACCTAGTAAGAATAGTGTTAGGAGAATAAGATAAATGTATCCATAATAATGGACCTTCTTGCCAAAATACTCCTGTAGGAATATTTTTTGTTGGTAGTACAATAAATAATAAAGGCAAACTTATATCAATTCTATCCAAATGCATATTTTCCATATATGTTTCAATGATTTTTAATGCCTTTCTTGCTTCAGGCGTTAACATTCGGGGTGAATTTGGATCTGATGGACCTTTTAGGATATCAAATAAAGGTCCCAATTCTCCTGTTGGAATACCTAGATAAGGCCTTATCCAATTTATGTCTCCTAATAACTTTTGAAAGTCATTAAGTGATTTGAGTTGATCTACTCGTATTTGAATTTTTGGTGGACGGACCATGGTTGAGGATAATAGAATTCCTAAATAATTAATTGGAAAATTTAATTGCACTTTATCTATTGCTATCTCTAGATTATAATTTTTTAATAAGTTTGTAAGTGTGGCATAACATTCTAGCAATGTGTTTTTAGCTTTGTGTGCCAATAACACATCATCCATATAGTGAAATATTTGTAGTTCAGGATTTTGATTTCTAAGTGGCTGGATTACTTTGTTAACATAAATTTGACACATAGTTGGGCTGTTAGCCATCCCTTGAGGGAGTACTTTCCATTCATATCTCTGATCAGGACCTTCATGATTTAGTGCAGGGATAGTAAATGCAAAACGTGGACTATCCTCAGGATGAATTGGAATTGAAAAAAAACAATCTTTAATATCTATAACTAAAACATACCAAGTTTTTGGCAAAGCAGACAATTGAGGAATCCCCGATTGAGCAGGTCCCATAATGACCATTTCATTGTTAATGGCTCTTAAATCTTGCAGTAGTCTCCATTTACCAGATTTCTTTTTGATGACAAAAATGGGAGTATTATGGGGAGATACAGAAGGTTGTATATGTCCTTCCGCTAATTGTTGTTTGACCAGATCATGGGCTACTTGTGTCTTTTCTTTAGTCAAGGGCCACTGAGGAACCCATACTGGTCTTTCTGATTTCCATGTAATTTTTATTGTCTCAGTGGCCCTTTGTGAAAATCCAACCCATGTCTGTCTGTTCTTTGATCTATTTGTATTGGTGCTGCTATACATTGTTCTTGTCTTTCTAATCTTTTTCCTTTCCTAAAACCTTGTCTAGCCATAATAGTGGGTGCATTTTGATTGATATTATTTGTTAATGTCAAACCTAATTGATCTAAGACATCTCGTCCCCATAAATTTACGGGAAGATGATCCAATACATATGGCTGTATAGTTCCTTCACATCCTTCAGGATCCTTCCAATCTAATAGCATTGCACTTCTATCGGGATTAGTCGCCACTCCTAGGCCTCGAAGCGATTGAGTGGCTTGTTGTAATGGCCAATGTTTTGGCCATTCTTGACGAGAGATGATGCTAAGATCTGCACCTGTATCCAGTAGCCCATTAAATTCATGTCCTTGAATATTTAGTTTTAGCATGGGGCGAGAATCTAAATTTAAAGAAAGCATAGCCCAATCTACACCTGTGGAGCCTAATCCCTTGGAACCTCTTTCTACAACATGACTGGAAAATTTATCATGTAGGCTTGGTATTATTAGTAACTGTGCTATTCTATCTCCTGGTGAAATTACTGATATACCCTTTGGAGAACTGGCTATAATTTTTATTTCACCTTCATAATTGGAATCAATTACCCCAGGACTTATCAAAAGTCCTTTTAGAGTAGAAGAGCTGCGTCCCAATAATAAGCCTACTGTTCCTTTGGGAAGAGGTCCTTTTACCCCTGTGGGAATGATTTGAACTCCCATCTCTGGAGTTAGTACTGATTTGGTGGAGGCGCAGATGTCCAACCCTGCGCTCCCTCTGGTTTGTCTGATGAGGGATCTGATGTGCTGGGCACTACCCTGATGGGGTTGCTGGGGTTGCTGGGTTCCTCCAGTGCTCCGTATATTTGTGGTTTGGGGCCCCGGAGCATTGGGGCCCCCTGTCCATTTTTTGGCAACGGAGCCCGATGCCTTTGTCCACGATATTGTGGATAAACACCTTGTCCTTGTTCGTTTTTTGATAATGGAGTACCCTCTATGGTGGTTTGAGGATGGTATTCATTAGCCCAATATAATGGAGTACCCTCTATGGTGGTTTGAGAACGGCATTCATTAGCCCAATGTCTCCCTCTACGGCATCGTGGGCAAATACCCGGTATTCTACTTGTTTGATACCTAGTTTTGTTAAACCCTCCTCCTATGGGGCAATTCCTTTTAAAATGTCCTGTTTGTTGACAATTGTAGCATGTTCTTGGCCTGGCATCTAAAGCCTGTTTTACTGCAGCTGCCACAATTTGCCCTTGTTCATTAATGTCTCTGGCATCTAAAACCTGTTTTACTGCAGCTGCCACAATTTGCCCTTGTTCATTAATGTCTCTGGCATCTAAAGCCTGTTTTACTGCAGCTGCCACAATTTGCCCTTGTTCATTAATGTCTCTGGCATCTAAAGCTTGTTTTACTGCAGCTGCCACAATTTGCCCTTGTTCATTAATGTCTCTACATAATTTAATATATGTGTTTAAATCTTCATGTTTCCATGGTCTAATGATATCTCTACACCAACGATTCGCTTGGTCATAAGCCAGTTGTTTTATAAATGGCATTGCTTGTTCTGTATTCCCAAAAACTCTGGTAGCTGTTTGAATAAGCCTATCTACAAATTCAGCGTAAGGTTCATTAGCTCCTTGTATTATCTTAGATAATTGACCTTGTAAACCTCCAGGTTCTTGTAAAGACTTCCATGCCCTAACTGCATCTACAGCAATTTGTAAATATACACCAGGATCATATGCAAGTTGTTGCTGCCGATCCTCATAAGGTCCCTTTCCTAACAACATATCTAGATTTCTCTGAGGATAACCAGCTGCTGCATTTCGACTAGCCGTCTCCTTGCAAAATTCCTCATTGGCAACCTTCCATAACAGGTATTGTCCTCCATTTAGCACAGCTTTACACAAACTAGCCCAATCTGCTGGCGTCATGCTTAAGTTGGTAATGGATTCGACCAAGCTTACAGTGAAGGGTGCTTGAGGACCATAGGTTGCTACAGCCTCTTTTAGCTCCTTCACTGATTTGAAATTTAAACCCTGGTAAGTTCGCTGCCCTCCTACCTCAAATACAGGGCATACTTGAGATCCTGTCTCAGGATCCAAACTATCAACTGCGGGGGTTGGGAGTCTCTTAGCATATGGAGGTGGTGCTGTTGATTGGACACTTATGCCCTCTGGTGATAGAGTGCTGTTAGTAGCAGTCTCCTGTAGAGGTGGCGCTGTTGGTTGAACACTTACGCCCTCTGGTGATAGAATGCTGTTAGTAGCAGTCTCCTGTAGAGGCGGTGCTGTTGGTTGGACACTTACGCTCTCTAACAAAAGGGTCTTATTAGCAGTCACCTGTTTTAACTTTTCCCCTGATAGATTTTTCTGCTCTAAACTTCCTTCCTCTGTCTCACTATCTCGAAAGACCTTCTCTTTTACTTGAATCTTTTCCTCTTTCTGACTAGCTCGAGCTTTTACTTGAATCTTTTCCTCTGTCTGACTAACTTGAGAGACTTCCTCTTCTACTTGAATCAATATGTCTTCTTCTTCCTCTACCTCTGTCTGAACTGAAGGCTTTGGACTAAGCAAACTAGATACCAACGTCCACAATGACAATGTGCCAACTGGCAGAGTCCCTGGGTTGTTCTTTTCTATTCTTTTTAAATCTTCACCATGATGGTTCCATTGTGATATATCTAACAACTCCTCCTTAAAAAGCCATGGGCTATATTCTTGTATTACATCAACGTATGCCCTGACTGCTCTTGGTTTTACTGGGAAGCTTCCTTCCTCTAACAATTTACTTAACACTCTTTCGGTTTGTTTTTTACTAATTGCTGATCCCGTATTTCTACTATAATACAACCCAACAAGATGACGCCAAACAAAACCGAGACAGAATCCAATAAAAAGGGAACCACACAAAATCATTATAACAGCCTTTCTATCCTCCTGACATATGCATCCGTCCTTTCTCCCTATCTGTTCCTCAAACGCAAATAGTTTTTCCCCAGATGTGAGTGGTTTTTCTTCCCTCTCACTCATCTCCAGGGACAGGCAAGTTAAAACAAAAATGAAGCAAAACAAAAGAGGAATCTTAAAATGGCTCCCCATCCTCTCGCCCTGCCCTCAGGGGCGAGCAGTTTACTTACCCTCAGTTGCTCCCCGTGCGAGCCACCAAATGCCGAAGTCTGGCTTGGCACAAATCAGGAGCCACTTGTCAAAAAGAAACTAACTTTATTTTTAGAACTACAAACGCCAAACAAAACAGCTCCAGGGAAAAACCCTCAGAGCCCAACTGCCACCACCGGCTTCCACAAGCCTCTCTCCCCCACACCAGCCTCTCAACCTCCCACAATCCTCCTCCTCTTGAGGCCGATTGGCTGGGTTGCGTGGGCAGAGCCAAAGAAGTCACCCAATGAGCAGCTCCGTGGAGGAGCCAATCAGCTAGATGTTGCTGGGGCAGCTGTGAGCCAATCATCAGCTGGCAGTCTGAAGGGCAGGGAAACAGCCCAATGAACATCACCGCAGAGGAGCCAATCAGCTAGATGTTGCTGGGGCAGTCTGAAGCTTGCTGGCAGCTGGAAGTTTGCTGGGGCCCCTTTGGCTGTGGCTCTCAACAGACACCCTCCCTGGACCCCCTCCCTGGACACCCCTCCCTGGACCCCCTCCCTGGACCCCCTCCCTGGACCCCCTCCCTGGATCCCCTCCCTGGACACCCCTCCCTGGACCCTCTCCCTGGACCCCCTCCCTGGACCCTCTCCCTGGAGCCCCTCCCTGGACACCCTCCCTGGACACCCTCCCTGGACCCCCTCCCTGGACCCCCTCCCTGGACACCCCTCCCTGGACCCCCTCCCTGGACCCCCTCCCTGGACCCCCTCCCTGGATCCCCTCCCTGGACACCCCTCCCTGGACCCTCTCCCTGGACCCCCTCCCTGGACCCTCTCCCTGGAGCCCCTCCCTGGACACCCTCCCTGGACACCCTCCCTGGACCCCCTCCCTGGACCCCCTCCCTGGACCCCCTCCCTGGACCCCCTCCCTGGACCCCCTCCCTTACCCCCTCCCTGGACCCCTCCCTGGACCCTCTCCCTGGACCCCCTCCCTGGACCCCCTCCCTGGACCCCTCCCTGGACCCCCTCCCTGGACACCCTCCCTGGACCCCTCCCTGGACACCCCTCCCTGGACCTCCCTGGACCCCCTCCCTGGACACCCTCCCTGGACCCCCTCCCTGGACACCCCTCCCTGGACACCCTCCCTGGACCCCCTCCCTGGACACCCCTCCCTGGACACCCTCCCTGGACACCCTCCCTGGACCCCCTCCCTGGACCTCCCTGGACCCCCTCCCTGGACCTCCCTGGACCCCCTCCCTGGACCCCCTCCCTGGACCCCCTCCCTTACCCCCTCCCTGGACCCCTCCCTGGACCCTCTCCCTGGACCCCCTCCCTGGACCCCCTCCCTGGACCCCTCCCTGGACCCCCTCCCTGGACACCCTCCCTGGACCCCTCCCTGGACACCCCTCCCTGGACCTCCCTGGACCCCCTCCCTGGACACCCTCCCTGGACCCCCTCCCTGGACACCCCTCCCTGGACACCCTCCCTGGACCCCCTCCCTGGACACCCCTCCCTGGACCCTCCCTGGACACCCTCCCTGGACCCCCTCCCTGGACCTCCCTGGACCCCCTCCCTGGACCTCCCTGGACCCCCTCCCTGGACCTCCCTGGACCCCCTCCCTGGACCCCCTCCCTGGACCTCCCTGGACCCCCTCCCTGGACCTCCCTGGACCCCCTCCCTTACCCCCTCCCTGGACCCCTCCCTGGACCCCCTCCCTGGACACCCTCCCTGGACCCCTCCCTGGACACCCCTCCCTGGACCTCCCTGGACCCCCTCCCTGGACACCCCTCCCTGGACCTCCCTGGACCCCCTCCCTGGACCCCCTCCCTGGACCCCCTCCCTGGAGCCCCTCCCTTACCCCCTCCCTGGACCCCCTCCCTGGACCCTCTCCCTGGACACCCCTCCCTGGACCTCCCTGGACCCCCTCCCTGGACCCCCTCCCTGGACCCCCTCCCTGGAGCCCCTCCCTTACCCCCTCCCTGGACACCCTCCCTGGACACCCTCCCTGGACCACCCTCCCTGGACCCTCTCCCTGGACCCCCTCCCTGGACCCCCTCCCTGGACACCCTCCCTGGACCCCCTCCCTGGACCCCCTCCCTGGACACCCTCCCTGGACCCCCTCCCTGGACCCCCTCCCTGGACCCCCTCCCTGGACCCCCTCCCTGGACACCCTCCCTGGACCCCCTCCCTGGACCCCCTCCCTGGACACCCTCCCTGGACCCCCTCCCTGGACCCCCTCCCTGGACCCTCTCCCTGGACCTCTCCCTGGACCCCCTCCCTGGACACCCTCCCTGGACCCCCTCCCTGGACCCCCTCCCTGGACCCCCTCCCTGGACACCCTCCCTGGACACCCTCCCTGGACACCCTCCCTGGACACCCTCCCTGGACCCTCTCCCTGGACCCCCTCCCTGGACACCCTCCCTGGACACCCTCCCTGGACACCCTCCCTGGACACCCTCCCTGGACACCCTCCCTGGACCCCCTCCCTGGACCCCCTCCCTGGACCCCTCCCTGGACACCCTCCCTGGACACCCTCCCTGGACCCCCTCCCTGGACCCCCTCCCTGGACCCCCTCCCTGGACCCTCTCCCTGGACCCCTTCCCTGGACACCCTCCCTGGACCTCCCTGGACCCCCTCCCTGGACCCCCTCCCTGGACCCCCTCCCTGGACCCCTTCCCTGGACACCCTCCCTGGACCTCCCTGGACCCCCTCCCTGGACCCCCTCCCTGGACCCCCTCCCTGGACACCCCTCCCTGGACCCCTTCCCTGGACACCCCTCCTGCCCTTCCTCTCTGGCACCGTCCTCCCTGGCGCTGTCCTCTCTGGGCACCCCTTCCTGAGCACGGCCCTCCCTGGTGCCTGCCCTGGACACCATCCTCCCGGGAACTGCTCTCTGGCACTGTCCTCCCTGAGCATGGCCTCAGCGGGTGGGTCACCTGTTCACAGCAACGTGGGGGTCGCCCCACCCCTTCCTGCGGATCCTGTTCACAAGGCGGGTCCCCAGTCGCTGCGCGGCCGAGGGCACTGTGCCGCCCTTCCAGCTGTCACTGGGCCACCGCAGAGAGGCCCTGGGGCTGCCCGGTCCCCACGCGCCTGACGCTCCTGACTGTGCACCTTCCTGGCACTGGCTGGGAGAGGCCCTGCAGGGGCCACGTTCACGCCCCCTCCCGTCCTTGTGGTCTTCACAAATTTCCAGAACATTCCCGTGTCTTTCTGAAGTGTTATCCTGCCTCGTACTTGAAACAATGACAAAAAGTAAAATTGACGTTTGAAAAAACTAACCCTCGTCATTGTTTGGGTTTATTGCTGCTAGGTTTTCACCAGCGTTCAGCAGCCAACAGCACAACTGCTGATTTTAACAGTTAAATTCACAGTTTTAAACAGTTTTATGATGCCCAGCGACATCAACGTGACAAGTCTACTGTTAAAATAACTATTTAAACACTACATGTATAGTTGGAAACATTTTTTGTCACTGCTGAATTGACTCATTTCAACTGCCATTTATTGTCAAAAACATTTTTTTGAAAAATTACAGTGAGAACATGGCAGTTTCTGTGACTTTGAAATAGTGCTTCAAACTGTTTGGATCAAATAGAAATATTGCATTTCAAACTGTTCCTGTTAAAAAGTGGGGACGTCGGTGTTCCAGCTACCGTGAAGGCCGAGAGGCTGATTTAGGGCAGGGGATCCCTCGCTGCCCGAGGCTGGGCACCCAGACGCAGGGGCCTCCGCCCGGGATCCCCACAGCTCGGCCTTGGCTGCAGGGATCTGCTGGGAAGCCAAGCTCCTAATTTTCCCTGCCAATCTGCAGAGTTACTTAAGAGGGGAAAGGTGATGGTTGTGAATGAACATCACACCCTCTGTACCCCTGAAGATGTTCACGTCAGGTCACAGTGGCCATACCCGCTTCTAGTCAGGCAGCCAGCACTTTGAAGCAATCTTTAAAAAGCTAGTTTTTAAATGTGCTCCAAGAAAAGTTCAGGACAATAGGATATAACACATACACACCCAGAGCCACACACAGCTACATACATAGTCACACACACACACACACACACACACACATAGACACAGCCACAACACAGTCACACAGACACAGTTAAACAGACGCACACATAGACACACACAGGTGCACACAGAGGTACTCACAACCACACACAGGCACACACAGGCACACACAGCCCCATAGACAGGCTCCTGCTCAGAACGCGTGCTCTGCATCCTGTGGCACCACATCATCCGTGTGCACGTGAGCAGATTTGACCAAGCTTCTTCTCTATAGAAAGCTCTTAAAACCTTGAATTGCTCAACAGTCCTTTCTAGGGCTCCCTTTCCCTCGGTCGGTCAGCTCTCTGATTCTGTAAGCCTGCATCTTTGGGGCGACGCCAAGCATTTGTGAAACCTTAACAACAGGAAATCACACCACTGAATGTTGTCCTCAGCCAACGTGCACTTCATCGTCAACAAGGGTCCTTTAGCACTGAGACGAGGGGCCTAGTGCCCCCCACCAAAGCGCCTGAGGATCCCAGGGGGAGGCAACAGTGAAGCCCCAGCTGGACCTGGGCTTCTGCTGTGTTTGGAGAGAGCTGGTCAGGGCTGGACTCCCCATGGACCTCACGTGGCTCTGCGACCCCTTTGTTCCACTCTCCACGCTGCACAGACAGTGGAGTGGGCCGGCAGGTGACTACTCGGGATCTGCACTTTTTCTCCTTCCTGCAGAGGTCCTCAGCTCAGCTCCCGGCAGTGGTGGCTCCAGGGTCACCCCAGATGTCACCGTTCTGCTAAGGTCCTTCCTGGGACTCAGTTCATGGCAGCTGCCACCAGGGCTATGTGGGAAGGCGGGCACGGGGAGGGTACCCAGGATGTTCCTGCAGGCAGCGCGACACACTGGTGCAGCCAGGGGACAAACACCCCTCAAGAGAATGAGCGCCGAGTGCAGGGAACAAGAGGTCCCTCCCTCCCTTCTTTCTCCCTCCCTCCCTCCCTCCCTCCATCTTTCCCTCCCTCCCTCCCTCCTCCCTCCCTTCTTTCTCCCTTCCAATCCCTCCCTCCCTTCCTCCCTCCCTCCCTCCCTCCATCTTTCCCTCCCTCCCTCCCTCCTCCCTTCTCTCTCCCTCCCTCCCTCCCTCCCTCCCTCCCTCCCATCTTTCCTCCCTCTCTCCCTCCATCTTTCCCTCCCTCCCTCCATCTCTCCCTCCCTTCTTTCTCCCTTCCTCTCCCTCCCTCCCTCCCTCCCTCCCATCTTTCCCTCCCTCCCTCCCTCCCATCTTTCCCTCCCTCCCTCCCTCCTCCCTCCCTTTTTTCTCCCTTCCTCTCCCTCCCTCCCTCCCTCCCTTCCTTTCTTTCTTGGCAATAGAAAGTGCAGGCACCCTCTGTGGTGGTGGCAGGGTCTTGGTGAGGACCGTGGCAGTCACCTGAGTCACCGTTTTCAGAGTGAGTTGCCGGAAGGACCAACAGAGCTCCCTGGGAATCCTTACGATGGTCCCCATCATGGCTCCAGGGTTCTGGCACAAAGAAAGCAGCTGCCACAGGTTTGACTGGGGTGTCGTGGTGCAGGACAGACTGGACACTGTCCCTGCCCCTGTGGCTGCTCCCCACCACACGTGGACAGACACTTCTCTGGGTGCCCTTCCGGGCCGCCCACTCTAGCTCTGCTGCGCCCACCGGCTCTCCACCTTCCCTTCTCCTTCCCTTGCTGGGTGGGACCTCCTCCTCTTCCAGGCCCCGGCTGAGGAGTGGCTCACCAGGGCAGGACTGGCCGTGCTCATGCCAGGCACAGAGCTCCGCAGGAGGTGCTGACACAGTAGCTGGGGGCTGTGGGTCACCTGAGGCGCAGCTGCAGAGGAGTGGCACAGTCCAGGGAAGGGGTTGGCAGGATGCAGGAGGACGTTCTCACAGTCTGCTCCTTCTCCTGGTCACTTAGGAGCCATGACGCAGGCCAGGTCATGTCCCTGCTCTCCCCACGTCCAGTGCCCTAACAGAGCAATCAGTCCAGTGGGTGTCCTCACTTTGGGGCCACGCACCACCCTCTCACAGACAGGCGAGACCCCCAGACCCCCACCTGTGCTGCCGTGGTGGCACACGCGGCCCTCTGGCTTGGGCCTGACCCAGGTGTCCAGGTGCTGCCAACCCGCTCACTGTGTAACATCTACAAACGCCAACTCACTTGTTGGTTTTGAAAAAGTGTCTGATCATTATAAAAACTTTTAAATGCAAGCTAAAACAAAGCAACTCGCCAAGTGTGTCATCTGCCCACCTGTTCAAATTATCCCACAGCGAGGCTGCACCCGCCCGGCTCTCTCCCCACTTCCTGCGCTATTGTTCCTGTCTCACAATAGATGCAAGTTAATAAAACCCAATTAAAGGCCAGGGGAGGCAGCTTGTAATGGTTCAGATGGAAGATCTGCTCGTGAATAATTAGCACAAAGAATACAAATTCGAAAGGGGATTCAGGCTGAGCTCTGTGCTGTGCCTCATGAGCTTCCTCGGGGCCTCTGTGTCACTGGGCCTCACCCTGCTCTGCTGTGCTTGGTAAACACAGCGTGGAGTGACTGTCCACAAGCATCTGGGAAGATTTAAGATGGACCATACTGGCTCACGGGCTCCAGCTTCTCACCAGGAGCCAGTGAGTGAGCGGCTGTTAGCAGGAGTGGACCCCTTCTCTTCCAAGGCCTTCGGCACTCTCCAACAAACACCCAGCTGGTGGGAAGCCAATTTAATCCAAAGAACTGAGTTGGCTTGATGTGCACCCGTGTCCACACTTCGGTGAGACCAGGCACTGGAGTCTGGACCTTCCCGACCCCCGAGGCCCTGATGGACAACTGGAAGCACTCAGGAGGAGGGGGCCTAAGAGCTGAAACCCCCTGGTGGGGCCGCTCCACCCACTTCTGCTCGAGGCGGCACCTGGCCAGGAGCTGCCTCCACCCGACTTGGGCCCCTGCTGCCCTCGGGCAGGACAGAACCACGCTTCCCGCACGCTAGGCTCATTCAGCTCCGGGCTCCAGAGAGCTCTCGACTAGAAGCTTCAATGTTGTCAACGTGGGCGCTGAACATCCAGGGTGATGCTGGGCTCCTCTGGGAGCCGGGGCAGGGAGGCCTCCCTGGTGAGGCCTTGCCCTTTCCCCTGCCAGGCTTGGAGGGAGGGCTGCGGACACCACCTGGGGTCCCGTGAGCCCCAGAGCCAGCTGCAGGTGTAGACACAGAAAGCTGGGCCTGGCTCCAGTCCCAGGCCAGGGACCTGGGGTTCACGGGAGCAAAGGCAGAAAGCCCAGTGCTCAGCAGGACAGGGACTCCCGTGGCCACCTGTGCCTACTCAGGCCCCGGGAAGGTAACGGACTCAGAGTCCCCAGAAACTCCCAGAGATGGTGTTTGATCTGGCAGCTGTGGCCGCTGCAGACAGCACAGTCACCTTCCCAGCACCCTAGGCAGAAGGGCGCGTCTCTCAGCCCACCGCCTGGCCCTCGACACAGGAGGCCTCCCTTAGCTCCACACCCCTGCACGTTGGGGCATAGGCATGCACGACGGCGTGTCTGTGGGGAGCCCCTGCAGGCTGGCCTCCGCTCCTTTCCAAGGTCACCCCTGGGGTGTCCGTGCTTTCTTGGCTGCCCTAGTCACCCCTGCAGTAGCAGAAGAGCTCTCCATCTGCAACACTGCGGCCTGGCTCTGCCAGGTCTCAGAGCCTGCACGGAGGCTCAGGTGCAGCAGGTCTGACCACACCACCCTCCTGCAGGTGCCTTGGGGCCTCCACGTCTGGACTCCATGCCTCTAAGTGTTCATTGCTGATGCTGGGGGTCAGTTCACAGACGGCTCAGAACCAGCCACTGGGTGCGTGATGGCCGTGTTTGCCTCGGGGTGAGATGGTCAGTTGAGAAGTTAGAGGGGAAAACTGGGCATAGTCCCCACACTCCTATTTTAGTTTTAAACCACTTTTTTTTTGACTGTGGAGGATGAAACCCAGGGCCTCATGTGTAGGCAGAGTGCCTCTGAGCTACTCCCCCATCTCTTATTTTGAGACAGGGCCTCACTAAGTTGTGGAGGTTTGCCTCAAATTTGTGATCCTCTTGTCTCAGCCTCCCTGGTGGCTGGGATGACAGGTGTGGCCACTAGAACTGGTTAAGTCACTTCTTTATGAAAACTCATCTCTGTCTCTGGGAAACAGAGTTTGAGAACAGTGAATGTGGAAATCAGTGGATTTGACCAACTCTCACTTTGCGTATAGACCGGAACACTTACAAAGAGGCTTCTCCCACCAGTGGAGCCGGCCCTGGAAAGGCAGTGTGCAGACTCACAGGCGTCTGCATGGCCTCCGGCAGGCCCAGGGCACAGCCTGGTGGGTGCTGAGAGGGCTTCCTGTAGGCTCTGCTCAAAGGCGGAGCCTGACATGATGCTCCTATGGAAGTCTCTGCACACAATGGCCTGAGTACCCAGGGGAACTCTATAACACCAGAGGGGTGCTCACCGCCACTCAGAGGCGGCGAGGTTGATGGAAATCCAACCACAGCTGGCTGGGGTCAGAGGGCGGCAGGGAGGTGCGCTGGCCTCCAGGAGCCTGCCTCGCCCCCGCCCCGTTTCCACGCTGCCTGGGTGGTTTGGTGTCTGCAGTGGACAGTTCTCAGCAGATGCTGACTGTGTTTGCACGTCCACGCCAGGTGCCACACGACTCATGTGCTATGGAGCTTCCGCTGTTAAGGAGTGGACTTGGTGACCCAAGTCACCTCACCTAAGGCCAGCACATCCCAGCAGCCCAGAAACCTGGTGCCCCAGCAGCATGCCCTGCTTCTGCCCAGCATCACCCTTCTCCTGACTCCTGGCTGGGCTCGGCAGCCCGCGGCCCTCCTGTTCCTGTGTGTGTGTGTGTGTGTGTGTGTGTGTGTGTGTGTGTGTGTGTGTGTGTGTGTGTTTAGGATCTTACAGGCTTCGCAGAGGGGCGGTTCCGCTTCCCGCTTCCGACCCGGATACCTCCCGACTTCTCTTCCTGGCCTTAGGCCCAGGGGAGCCTCCTGCACCAGGTGGAGCCGAGTGGTGGCAGCTGACAGCCTGGTCATGTTTCTGAGGAGCTTCAGCTCCCATCTGCACCACGGGGCGGGATTAGGTCTGTAGAAGCCCTGTCCCTCCTGCTTCTGCTTGAGCAGGGCTTGGTCAGGAGCTGCAGGTCCCTTCAGAGCGTGGTGCGTCCAGCGTCTCGAGCCTCGTTCTGTGCCGAGCTGCACTGCAATGACCCAGGGCAGTCTGGACGTCCTGTGTTCCTGGTGCCCGCTGGACTGCTGCTCCTGGGCGGGCTGAGGATGCTGTGGCCACACTGGTCACTGCAGCCTCCCCTGATGCCCAGTTTTGACCCCGCTCAAGCCCAGCAGGCAGAAGGGGTGCGTCCAGGTCACCAGCGGAGGCTAGTTTCTGGGAGGCACGTAGACTTCTTGCTGAGGCCCTGCGCTCTTCTTATCTTCATGGCGATTCCTTACCGACGTGTGCGTGTGCGCGATAGCTCATGGACACAGACAGTGACAAGCAGCATTGAGCAGAGACTGACGGTGGCCCCTCTGTACCCAGGACACCAGGGCTGGTGGGTTGTCATTATCAGCAATCCCATTTACAACCCCGGGACCCCACCTAGAAGGGCCTCTCCTTGAACGTGAACTTCACAACTGCTTGGCTTCGGAGCCCAGCTGGTGCCCAGGCCCCGGGTTCCAGCCCTCACATTTCCCCACTCAAACTGGGTGCCTCTCATCTTGAAAACTGACTGATGGCTCGCGCTCTGTGGGTTTTGAATGTTAATTGCTTGCAGTTAATTAAAAATTCCTGGTCAGCCACAGACTGTGATTTAAAAGCACATTTTTCTTATTGCACAAGATGGAATTGAAATGAAATGTGATTTTTACAAAGATTTATGGAAATGTTTAATTTGTTAAAGAATCAGTCATCTTAAGGGCCTGGTTTTGACGCTGGTCTGACTCCCACGAGGACACACAGGGACATCGGGGGTTCCAGGAGTGCACAGGTGGCAGAGATGATGGTAGATGACACAGGGAGGGGCAGGGACCACTAGCACCCTCGTCCTACAGGTCCCTAGAGGCTCTGCCCCTTCCTCTCTCGCCCTCTGGCTTTACCTCCAGTGGTGATGCTTCTCCTTGGCTGGCCATGGCCCGGCCTTGGCCTGTCACTCAGGATAAAGTGACACGAGGTGACACGAAGACTGAGGGCGGGAGTGGATCCCACTCCAGCCCCTGTGCAGCTGGGACCAAGGAAACGGACACGTGGGGGCCGCAGAGACCACACAGGTGCCGTAGCTGGAGCCGCAGGTGTGGGGAAGTGAGAAGAACACTCTAGATGTCCACTCGGCCATCTTCCCCACTGTAGAAACCGCAGCACCCGGGCCTTGGACCCCACAGGGTGCCTCCTCTCCCTGGGGCAGCACCGGCCCCCAAGGTGCCTCCTTGGAGTACAGAGGACTCCGCGGCTCATCCTCACATGGGGACTCCTGCACCGCCGCAGGGTGAGCGCGCCACACGGGGCCTCGGCCAGGCCTGGGTGGGAGGCAGGCCTTTCTTCCCTCCTGGGGACGGCCATCAGACAGGAGCTGGCGGGAGCAGAGTGCAGAGAAGAGACCCTGACAGAAGAGGGCGCCCCACCTGCTCATCTGGTTCTAGATCCCTTTCAGAGTCCACCTATCCACCTGTCCCTCGATGGTCAGTTCTCCCACCAGACCCTGTCAAGAAGCTGGTAGAGGAGCTGGCGTACACGTAGGCGTTTGTGGAGCAGATTTTACAATGGCAGCCAGTGCTGAGGATCCCCGGGGACTTTACCTGTGGCCTCAGTCCAGGGTCCCCGAGCCTTGCCCTGGCCTTGCTCCACAGAGCCAGGACTCTGTAGCTGTGGTGTCAGGGCAGCACCCCTCACAGGCAACTCCTTGAGGGTGCGGGGTTCTGGCACAGCAGGCTGGCTCTGCAGTTAGGGTCGGAGGCCGCCCCTGGGCTGGTGGAGAAGGAAGGACTGTCCACCATGTGTCTCGGCTCCCTGTCCTTGTTCAGAGCGGGATCCAGAGAGAGGGGGGTGGCTGTCTGTGCCCAGGCACAGACCCCTGTACGCCCCCCTCCTTCATGTCAGGAGTGAAGTCTCGGGGGGATGCAGAAGCTGAGGTCAGGGACGGCCTCTCAGCAGGAGCCAGCACAGGCCCCTTGCCTTAGGGGTGGCCCTCCCGTGTTGGCTTGGCCTGCATCCTCCGACAGTAACAGCACTTGGTGGCTCCTGTCTGGACTGGGGTCAGCAGTGGCCCTGAATTCACAACCTGCTGCTTCTGCTCCAGAGCTCGTAATAAACTGGTGGCCTGGCGGCCCCTCTCTTAAACGGGCCAGGAGGGCCGGTGAGCTTTACAGCCCAAGCCATCAACTGTCAGCCGCCGAACCCAATCAGGCAGGGTGCAGAGTGACCCTTTAAACTGAGTGTGAAGCTGGGAGATGGCTCTGGCCCACTTGGGATCACTTCCTTCCCCAAGTGGGGCCATAACAGCAGGTGGGTTCCGGGGACTGGGCGCCGTCAGACCCAGAGCCTGGACTGGGGCCTCCGGCCTGAGGACTGGCCATCTGGCCACAGGCGTGCGCCATGTCCAGACACCAGGCTTGTGTACTTGTAAATCTACGCAGTGTCTCTCTCAGGTCTGATTTTAATTTGGGTAATATTCCTGTTAATAATAACATCTAATTACAACATCCATTAAAAGTTAGTAACATTAATTTAACAGGGAGGAAATCTAATAGAGTTCTTAGAGTGATATTGGCATTTTTCCATTAAATTAATGTTACAAACTTTTAACAGGATGTCTTAAATAGGCATCGTTAGTGTTGGGAATATTAAACAAATTAAATTCAGGCCTGTAATACGAGGTGGGAGCCTATTTATGAATCCAAAAAAGGTGTCTGTTGGTCTCTTTCATCCCTTAAAGCGACCAGCAGGAAGCAGGTGGGGCTTGGCAGAGGCTGCACAATGGGGCCTTCTGGAAGCTTCTGTGGGGAATAGCATGCTCCTCAGCCCTGCTCATTCCCTGGAACCTGCGAAGATAGGCCGGGGCGGGCGCGTTGCACCCGTGTTGTGAACTTCCTCTCCGAAACCCGTCGTTTCCCCTGAGTCTGGTCCTCACCTGAGGACGTGAGGTCACTGGGCCCTGTAGTGTCCTCTGCCTGCTGGGACACTGTGGGCCTAGGGGCACCTGAAAAGTGGGTGTGTCTGGGCAGGCACCAAGGGCAGGAGGGGCCAGCCCTCTGACCCTGAAGTCGCTGGGTGCTGGGAGTCAGCACTTCCCCTCAGGAGCAGGAAACCCGGTGCCTGGTCAGGGTCAGAGAGCGAGAGCTGGAATTCAAATGCCCCCGTTGCCCGTGTGAGAAAACGGAGTCTGTTTGGCATTGACACAACCCGGAGCATGGTGACCGAGACGGTTCCACTCAACTGTCCCATAAAAGCCCACACTGTGAGCTACTCAGGCTTCTTCAGGGGCAGGATCAGAGAGGGTGGCCATGGAGGTGAGCCTGGACACTTGGGAGAGGGCTGCAGCCTTGGTGGCTTCCTGGAGGCCTGTGTGCCATGTGTCTCGGCCCCTGTCCTTGTTCAGAGAGGGATCCAGAGAGAGAGGGGCGGCCTCTGTGCCCAGGCACGGGCCCCTGGACGTCTCCCTCCTCACGTCAGGAGTGAAGTCTCGGGGGGATGAGAAGCTGAGGTCTGGCACATTCAGTTCCGCAGGGGTTGTGGGGCTCGAAGCGGGGACACACTGAGTTCTGATGACAGGTAAAACATGGTAGTGGCTGGATAGTCTCGAGTAAGTCACTTAATGCTGGGAGCCACAGTTTCTCCATTCTTAAGGTGGAAATGAGTACACTTAGCAGCCTTTTGGGGAACAAAGATCTATTAATCAAAGTACAGTGGGATCCCATGATTGACCTAAGATTCAGAAAAAATAAATCAAAACACACTGGCTCTGAGTCAAAGCAGAATCCACGGGGCTCATGGTCACCTGCAGGGTGCCCTGGGAAGGTTAGGAGGTGGAGAGACCACACATGTCAACAGCAGCAAAGTGCTCTGTGGAGCTGACATGCAGACGCTGTCCACCCAGTTGGGCTGAGCACTGGCCACATAGTTTTGTGCTCACCCTGGGCATCTGGAGCTTGGGTTGACCAGCTGACCATGGGTCCTGATGACTGCTGAGGTGAGTTTCTGTGGAAACCCTTGCACAGGGCACGTGTACAGTCCTTAGGGGTTTCTAGTTTGTACTTAATCTGGGTATCAGGTCAGCTTGTGGTGCAGAAAGTCACAGTGGACCCGGGATGACTGGGAAGGTGGGAGGGGGCCGGGTGGAATGTGAGCCGGTGGTCCTGGCAGACCTGAAAACTAGGGCCTCCTCCAAGGTCCACAAAACCACAACCCTGTGCTCCACTTCCCTGTGGACTTCCAGTGAAGGCTCCGTGGCCCTGGCCCTTGTGTCTCTCTGGTGGCAACTTCATGGGGACGTCACTCGTGTCTGGGAAAGTTGTGAGAACTGGGTGTCTTGGTCACATCCAGCTCAACCTGCTTTCGTGTGGGAATCCCGGATCCTTTCTAGACCTGTGGACTTGCCTGCATTCAGGATCAGATCTCACGGGACCTGCTCCGTGCGCACTGCCTGAGGGCACCTGGGATACCTGCAGGGAGGCCCTTCTGCAGGGGGACCACACACATCTGCCCACACGTGTCCAGAACAGGGTGGCCTGGGCGCCAGCATGGACGTCACCTGAGTGGGAGCATTTGGGGTGCAGAGGCCACGTGTGCCCCCCGGCTGTGTGACTTCTGTGTAGCCACTTGTGCTCAGCTGCAAGGTGCAGCCGAGACATGGTCCTCCCAGGGGTGGTGTGAGGTTTAGAGATAATGCTAAAGCCCTCAGCTCCTGTGTCCTGCAGAGTGCTGCATGAACACATGTGGACAGGATTTGATGTTTTCAAACATCAGCGTAAAAGAGAAAGGGATCAAATGAGTTTTCAAAGGTCTTTCTGCATCTATGGCTTGCTGAAGAGTCTCTATGTCTAATACAGCAACAGAAGAGCCTTGTGGTAGCTCCTTTGCTATTCATGTCAGCGCTGTCTCTAGAGATTGAACGGATACAGGACAGACATACTATAAAAGTGCTGATTGAAGTCAGTATGTTACAAACAGCTTCACGTTTAAATGCTCTGGAATGAAAATGGAGATGGGAGAAGGGGCCTGTTTCAGAGGCGCACACTGCAGCCAGGGGCCAGGGTTCCAGCAGACAGCACATGGGCTCTGTTTCAGAGGTGCACACTGCAGCCAGGGCCAGGGTTCCAGGCAGACAGCACATGGGCTCTGTTTCAGAGGCGCACACTGCAGTCGGGGGCCAGGGTTCCAGGCAGACAGCACATGGGCTCTGTTTCAGAGGTGCACACTGCAGCCGGGGGCCAGGGTTCCAGCAGACAGCACATGGGCTCTGTTTCAGAGGCGCACACTGCAGCCGGGGCCAGGGTTCCAGCAGACAGCACATGGGCTCTGTTTCAGAGGTGCACACTGCAGCCAGGGCCAGGGTTCCAGGCAGACAGCACATGGGCTCTGTTTCAGAGGTGCACACTGCAGCCAGGGCCAGGGTTCCAGGCAGACAGCACATGGGCTCTGTTTCAGAGGCGCACACTGCAGCCAGGGGCCAGGGTTCCAGCAGACAGCACATGGGCTCTGTTTCAGAGGTGCACACTGCAGCCAGGGCCAGGGTTCCAGCAGACAGCACATGGGCTCTGTTTCAGAGGTGCACACTGCAGCCAGGGCCAGGGTTCCAGGCAGACAGCACATGGGCTCTGTTTCAGAGGTGCACACTGCAGCCAGGGCCAGGGTTCCAGGCAGACAGCACATGGGCTCTGTTTCAGAGGCACACACTGCAGCCGGGGGCCAGGGTTCCAGGCAGACAGCACATGGGCTCTGTTTCAGAGGCGCACACTGCAGCCAGGGCCAGGGTTCCAGCAGACAGCACATGGGCTCTGTTTCAGAGGCGCACACTGCAGCCGGGGGCCAGGGTTCCAGCAGACAGCACATGGGCTCTGTTTCAGAGGCCCACACTGCAGCCGGGGGCGAGGGTTCCAGGCAGACAGCACATGGGCTCTGTTTCAGAGGTGCACACTGCAGCTGGGGGCCAGGGTTCCAGGCAGACAGCACATGGGCTCTGTTTCAGAGGCGCACACTGCAGCCGGGGGCGGATTCCAGGCAGACAGCACATGGGCTCTGTTTCAGAGGCGCACACTGCAGCCGGGGGCCAGGGTTCCAGGCAGACAGCACATGGGCTCTGTTTCAGAGGTGCACACTGCAGCTGGGGGCGAGGGTTCCAGCAGACAGCACATGGGCTCTGTTTCAGAGGCGCACACTGCAGCCGGGGGCGGGTTCCAGGGAGACAGCACATGGGCTCTGTTTCAAAGGCACACACTGCAGCCGGGGGCCAGGGTTCCAGGCAGACAGCACATGGGCTCTGTTTCAGAGGTGCACACTGCAGCCGGGGGCCAGGGTTCCAGCAGACAGCACATGGGCTCTGTTTCAGAGGTGCACACTGCAGCCAGGGCCAGGGTTCCAGGCAGACCAGCACATGGGCTCTGTTTCAGAGGCGCACACTGCAGCTGGGGGCCAGGGTTCCAGCAGACAGCAATGGGCTCTGTTTCAGAGGCGCACACTGCAGCCAGGGGCCAGGGTTCCAGCAGACAGCACATGGGCTCTGTTTCAGAGGCGCACACTGCAGCCGGGGGCCAGGGTTCCAGGCAGACAGCACATGGGCTCTGTTTCAGAGGTGCACACTGCAGCCGGGGGCCAGGGTTCCAGCAGACAGCACATGGGCTCTGTTTCAGAGGTGCACACTGCAGCCAGGGCCAGGGTTCCAGGCAGACAGCACATGGGCTCTGTTTCAGAGGCGCCCACTGCAGCTGGGGGCCAGGGTTACAGCAGACAGCACATGGGCTCTGTTTCAGAGGCGCACACTGCAGCCAGGGGCCAGGGTTCCAGCAGACAGCACATGGGCTCTGTTTCAGAGGCGCACACTGCAGCTGGGGGCGGATTCTAGGCAGACAGCACATGGGCTCTGTTTCAGAGACCCACACTGCAGCCAGGGGCGAGGGTTCCAGCAGACAGCACATGGGCTCTGTTTCAGAAGCGCACACTGCAGCCGGGGGCCAGGGGTCCAGCAGACAGCACATGGGCTCTGTTTCAGAGGCGCACACTGCAGCCGGGGGCGGGTTCCAGGGAGACAGCACATGGGCTCTGTTTCAGAGGCACACACTGTAGCCGGGGGCCAGGGTTCCAGCAGACAGCACATGGGCTCTGTTTCAGAGGTGCACACTGCAGCCGGGGGCCAGGGTTCCAGCAGACAGCACATGGGCTCTGTTTCAGAGACCCCCACTGCAGCCGGGGCCCAGGGTTCCAGCAGACAGCACATGGGCTCTGTTTCAGAGGTGCACACTGCAGCCAGGGCCAGGGTTCCAGCAGACAGCACATGGGCTCTGTTTCAGAGGTGCACACTGCAGCCAGGGGCCAGGGTTCCAGGCAGACAGCACATGGGCTCTGTTTCAGAGGCGCACACTGCAGCCAGGGGCGGATTCCAGGCAGACAGCACATGGGCTCTGTTTCAGAGGCGCACACTGCAGCCGGGGGCGAGGGTTCCAGCAGACAGCACGTGGGCTCTGTTTCAGAGGCGCACACTGCAGCCAGGGCCAGGGTTCCAGCAGACAGCACATGGGCTCTGTTTCAGAGGCGCACACTGCAGCCGGGGGCCAGGGTTCCAGGCAGACAGCACATGGGCTCTGTTTCAGAGGTGCACACTGCAGCCGGGGGCCAGGGTTCCAGCAGACAGCACATGGGCTCTGTTTCAGAGGTGCACACTGCAGCCGGGGGCCAGGGTTCCAGCAGACAGCACATGGGCTCTGTTTCAGAGACCCCCACTGCAGCCGGGGGCCAGGGTTCCAGCAGACAGCACATGGGCTCTGTTTCAGAGGTGCACACTGCAGCCAGGGCCAGGGTTCCAGCAGACAGCACATGGGCTCTGTTTCAGAGGTGCACACTGCAGCCAGGGGCCAGGGTTCCAGGCAGACAGCACATGGGCTCTGTTTCAGAGGCGCACACTGCAGCCAGGGGCGGATTCCAGGCAGACAGCACATGGGCTCTGTTTCAGAGGCGCACACTGCAGCCGGGGGCGAGGGTTCCAGCAGACAGCACATGGGCTCTGTTTCAGAGGTGCACACTGCAGCCAGGGCCAGGGTTCCAGCAGACAGCACATGGGCTCTGTTTCAGAGGCGCACACTGCAGCCGGGGGCCAGGGTTCCAGGCAGACAGCACATGGGCTCTGTTTCAGAGGTGCACACTGCAGCCGGGGGCCAGGGTTCCAGGCAGACAGCACATGGGCTCTGTTTCAGAGGCGCACACTGCAGCCGGGGCCAGGGTTACAGCAGACAGCACGTGGGCTCTGTTTCAGAGGCGCACACTGCAGCCGGGGGCCAGGGTTCCAGGCAGACAGCACATGGGCTCTGTTTCAGAGGTGCACACTGCAGCCGGGGGCCAGGGTTCCAGCAGACAGCACATGGGCTCTGTTTCAGAGGCGCACACTGCAGCCGGGGGCGAGGGTTCCAGCAGACAGCACGTGGGCTCTGTTTCAGAGGCGCACACTGCAGCCAGGGCCAGGGTTCCAGCAGACAGCACATGGGCTCTGTTTCAGAGGCGCACACTGCAGCCGGGGGCCAGGGTTCCAGGCAGACAGCACATGGGCTCTGTTTCAGAGGTGCACACTGCAGCCGGGGGCCAGGGTTCCAGCAGACAGCACATGGGCTCTGTTTCAGAGGTGCACACTGCAGCCGGGGGCCAGGGTTCCAGCAGACAGCACATGGGCTCTGTTTCAGAGACCCCCACTGCAGCCGGGGGCCAGGGTTCCAGCAGACAGCACATGGGCTCTGTTTCAGAGGTGCACACTGCAGCCAGGGCCAGGGTTCCAGCAGACAGCACATGGGCTCTGTTTCAGAGGTGCACACTGCAGCCAGGGGCCAGGGTTCCAGGCAGACAGCACATGGGCTCTGTTTCAGAGGCTCACACTGCAGCCAGGGGCGGATTCCAGGCAGACAGCACATGGGCTCTGTTTCAGAGGCGCACACTGCAGCCGGGGGCGAGGGTTCCAGCAGACAGCACATGGGCTCTGTTTCAGAGGCGCACACTGCAGCCAGGGCCAGGGTTCCAGCAGACAGCACATGGGCTCTGTTTCAGAGGCGCACACTGCAGCCGGGGGCCAGGGTTCCAGGCAGACAGCACATGGGCTCTGTTTCAGAGGTGCACACTGCAGCCGGGGGCCAGGGTTCCAGGCAGACAGCACATGGGCTCTGTTTCAGAGGCGCACACTGCAGCCGGGGCCAGGGTTACAGCATACAGCACATGGGCTCTGTTTCAGAGGCGCACACTGCAGCCAGGGGGCCAGGGTTCCAGGCAGACAGCACGTGGGCTCTGTTTCAGAGGCGCACACTGCAGCCGGGGGCCAGGGTTCCAGCAGACAGCACATGGGCTCTGTTTCAGAGGCGCACACTGCAGCCGGGGCCAGGGTTCCAGGCAGACAGCACATGGGCTCTGTTTCAGAGGCGCACACTGCAGCCAGGGCCAGGGTTCCAGCAGACAGCACATGGGCTCTGTTTCAGAGGTGCACACTGCAGCCAGGGCCAGGGTTCCAGCAGACAGCACATGGGCTCTGTTTCAGAGGCGCACACTGCAGCCGGGGGCCAGGGTTACAGCAGACAGCACATGGGCTCTGTTTCAGAGGCGCACACTGCAGCCGAGGGCCAGCCCACTCCTGCCTTCCAGGGGGCCTGCCCCATTAAGGCAGGACCGCTGCTCATCATGCTGTGCTGCGGTGCTAGGCAGGAGGCTTCGGGCTGACCTCGGGTTCCTTGCTGTCAGAAGGACACACTCTGCTGTGGGGAGCCTGTGCCAGGTGGGGCGTTTTGCTCTGTCCTCTGGAAGACACTCCTGTGGGCACCCCGCTGCCAGGCATCGCCGTGGTCTGTTCACCTGTGGGGCCTCCCTCGGGAGGGGCCGTCGCGCATGCTCACAGGAGCACGATGGCTCACCCTCTCACATGCACTACAACGGCCTTCCCATCGGGGCTGGGCTGTGACCACTAGGCCCAGGAGGCTCTGCACCAGGTGGCACAACGTTGCTCTGCGTCCCCATGGGGCATCCCCCTAGGGATTCAGGCGGGCTCTGCTCTCTGCAGCCAGGAGAATGCAGTGACCTGCACAGAGGAATCCACGGGCCGCTGGAGCTGGACACTGCCTGCCGCCTTCCTGCTGTCTCTCAGATCTTGTCATCCCCGTGGGGACACTGCTGCACGTGTATCTGAAAGAGCACACCCACACCTGAGGTGCAGCTCCTGGGCACACAAACGGTGTGCCCCCTGAACCCTGTGCCTCCTCTGCCTCTCTGAGGTCAGAGGGCACGGATCTGTGAAATAAGTGGCACGGAGACACATCACCTCCGGGCTGCCGAGGGATTAGTGCCCCGAGTTACTAGCAAAGGACGGAAAAGACTTCATGTTCTCAGTTTGCCCCAGCCTTGAGCAGTGTCCAGCCCAGGGGGAAGGAGTGTGCCTGTGTGTGTGTGTGTGTGTGTGTGTGTGTGTGTGTGTGTGTCGGGGGAGGAGGCACACCATGAGACGCAGAGGGGGTCAGTGGAACGCCCCTCTCCTTCTCGAGGTCCAGATGGTCATCAGGGGAGGGTTGCCTATCAAGGCCAGGGTCTGGGAAAAGTAAGGACCCCAACACCACTCAGTTGGCAGCACTCACACACAGCTGTCAGCTAACTTGCTGGCGGGTGCCCGGCCCTGTGTCTGAACACGGGCCCTTGGCGGAGCGGCAGCAGCGGGTCCCACCCAGGTGTGCCTTTAAGATGCCGACTTCGGGTTAGCCGTGATCTGCTGGGCCTACGCCTCCATCTTGGAAAAGCTCATTAGACAATTAAGTGTCCTTGTACCTGGCACATGTCCTCGGGTTGGCCAGTGGAGGCCTCGGGGTTGGTGACGTCCCTGGCCTGGCCGTGGGGCAGAGGCAGCAGACAGGGGGCCTGCTGGGTGGCTGTGCCTGTGCCTCTGGTGGGCGTCCTAGGCCACGGTGGGGAACGGGCTCCGTGTCTCTCCTTCACTTGGAAAGCCGCCATGGGCAGTCCTGGGTCCCCTCAGTTCTCTGGCTTTCAGAGCGGCCGAGCCAGAAGCTGGAAGAGCCCACGTCCTGGCTCCTCTAAAAGTAAGAGGGTCCTCCCAGGAGACCTGCCGATGTGCTCCAGCTCGGGGCCGGCGTCCAGCTCGGGGGGCCAGCGTCTGAAGAAGCCACGAGGCAGCCAGCGCAAAGGGCATTCCATGGAGAACGTGCCTCCTTGCCGTCACCTGCGTAAGGCAGGCGCCACCCAGAGCTCCCGGGGAAGCCAAAGGCACAGCGACGTGCTTTGGAGACTCTCTCGGGAAGGCCCAGAGGGAACAGGGAAGGGCATTTTTAGTCAGGGATCAGAAAACACCACGTCTTAATTGGTCTCACTCAGGCTTCTCCCAGTTTAACTTTCTCTGAAACGTACCAGGGGTGAGTTATCCCCCAACTATACTCTGGTCATCGTAGCTGGCTTTTCATGCCCACCACTGCGAATGCCAGCAACGTGGTAAGTAAAAGATGACTCCATGAGTGGCCACGGCCGTGTCCTGAACCACTGGGGCATGCACACGACTTGGTCTCCGTGCGTCGAGATCTTCTCGGGACGTATCTGACTGTACACCACGAGGAACTGCTTCCCGCAGATGAAAGACGTGGATGAAGTACATCCCCATCTACGTCAAGACACAGGGAAGAATGGCAGCCCCTCAGAATGGCTGTCTTTGGGATGTCCATGGCATGTTCTGTTGAGCCGGGATGACTCAGGCAATCAGTTCGACATAAAACAAAAATTAGCATGACGCTTAGACAAACACAAATATCTGTGCATCTTATTGTGCCATCAGGTGCGGGCAGCGCTGGGGCGCTGTTCTGCCTGTCTGTTTCCAATTAAAAGACACCAAAGGAAACCCTTGCGCTTCACGTTCCAGGAAAGCCCCCCGGGGAGTCCCCAGCCAGCCTCCTCTCGAGCAGCGGACCTCCCTCCTAATGGCTGCACCAGGGCTCTGGCCTCAGGACCTAGGACCCAGTGCCTCCAGCTCTCTGGACAGGTCCAGTGTTCACAGAGCCCCACGTCAAGGTCCCTCCACCTCCCGGGACCTTGTGCACATCTGGTTTCTCTCAGGCTGGGGACTCTCGTTAGTGAAGGTTTGCCAAGGGTAAACCCTGCCCGCGCAGGAGGTGCCCGAATAGGGCTGGTTTCACACACTCTCTGTTTCATTGCCAGCTTTTCACTGGTGTGATGGCTGTTAAAGTGGCTCTCGCTCCTTTGCCTTTGGGAGCGTGTGGTTGGCCGTCCTCTGAGCAGTGGTCTTTGCCAGGTCCCTTAGAGCTCACTGGTGTGGAGGGTGAGGAGACGGTCCTCCGAGAGCCCAACAAATGAATCACAATTAGCACAGGGACTCGCTTTCTGCAGATACAGGCCCCTGAGGGGAGGCCGGTGGGATGTGAGCTGGACAAGGTTCAGAGAGACCCAGGGCTTCCTGATGGGGTGTCTGCCTGGGACTGGGGCTGAACTCATCAGGACCCGCCCTAGGACTTCTGGGAGGTCAGCTCCCCGGGCTTTGGCAGAGGGTGGCTGGAGTGAAGTCCTTGGGAGCCCTGTGGGTAGGGTCGGCTCTGCACCGTGGGAGTCTGCAGGGGGCAGGCCCGCGGCCCACTCCTTCAGGCGTCCGGTATTCACCCCAGGCCGATGGCTCCTTGAGAGCAGGGAACATTCCATGCAATTGTTTAGTTTCTCCTGGGGCCTAGAACTCAGAGTGTAGGGTGGACAGTCCACAAGCAGCTGCCTGGAGTCCTGCATGGCATGAAAGCTCCGTGAAGGTGAGGGCAGCAGAGGCCAGAGCCCCGAGAGGAAGTCACAAAGACGCTTTCAGACAAGCATGCAAGTGTGTGAGACGGAGGGAGCCTGGGACGGGGGCCTGGTGTCATGTGGCTCGGGCAGATCCCACCAGGTGGAGGGACAGTCAGGGGAGGCTGATCCAAGGCCAAGGGAGCTCCTGTGGAGGACCATGGGTGCAGGGCCACGGGGTCCTGTTCTCCTAGTACCTTTGGTAAAGACAGATTTCAGAGTGGACTTTTCAGTGCCCTGGAGCTGGGGCGCAGGAACCGATGAATGGGTGTCATGCCCTCTCTCAGAGCCTGGCATTGCAGGAGCCTGGCCGGGGCAGGGTCCGGGACTTGAAGAGACTTTCCAGAACCCAGCCCGGCTCCTGCACGCTCAGTGCTCTTCAGGAGGTGATGGACCCCACCTTGGCAGGGCCACTGAGTGCCAAGAGTCAGAAAGAGAGCAGGGACCCTAGCATGGCCTCTCTCCAGTGGAAGGACCCTGGGCAGCAAGGGGAATGTCCCCTGACCTACACAGGCCAGAGGAGCAAACATCTCTCGTCCTGTGATCCAAGCTTTCCCTGCAACCACGGGCCTTGTGTGTGTGGGGGACAGGTGGAACACCCCGGGGAGCCCAAGCCCAGGGAGGGAGGGGCTCGCAGGTGCCCTTTCAGCCCAGGCCCAGCAGGTGGAGGCCTGAAGGTCCACCTTGGACATGGGTAGCAAGAAGGTCCTGCCCGGGAACGTGTGTGTGCCTGTGTGCGACTGCTCTCCTTGCCCTATGAGGTGACTGGCCAGGAGAGTGTGAGGAAGGGCTGATGTGTGGCCCACTGGCCGGCCATGTCCAGGTGTGCATCCACCGTAGCAGAGATGTGCTGGGGTCCCCGGCGGCCAGGAGGGAGGGCAACCTGAGCCCATCATGGTGGTGATAAGGCTTGTGCTTGAAGAGTTCCCGAAGAGCCCTGTTGCTGTGTGACACAGGCCCAGGGAGGGTGGTGACAGGGCTGAGTGACCACTTCAGGCTGTCCAAGTGCACCTGTGTCACAAAGCATGGCTAGGTAGTCATGGCAGAGGAAGTGAAGGGTCAGTCTGGGACAGACACAGGCCCAAGAGGGGGGCTGTCCCAGGATGAGCATCACTGGGCCACTGCAGTCCAGCAGGGACAGTAGAGGTGGACCCACCTGCCCTGTGGCCACTGAGAGGGGAGGACTCTGGAGCTGCTCTTGGACACATGGCTATTGTCCACTCACCATGCATGTGAGCTGGGCCCACAGCCAGGGCCAGCGGGATCCGCGGGCGGGGCACAGACCTGGCCAGTGTGAGGGTGTGTGCTGCTGCAGCTGCGCCTGAGGTAGCTCTGCAACGGCCTTGGGTGCCCAGGTAGTGGTGGACGGCCCTGCCCTCCTCTGCTTGGGCTCGAGGACCTGGCTGTGGACCACGATCCTGGATCAGCCCCTCTCCTGTGTGCTCCTGCACTGCCCTGCCAGGCGGGTGTGCGCTGGGTGTGCCCACATCTTGGCATCACGGCCTCATTCATTGCACCCCTGGGTCACTCAGGAAGTGGGCTGTCTCGCAGCCAGGACGTCAGCGCCTGCTGGTTGCCGGGCCCAGGAGGGGCTGGGTGCTGATGTTTCTAGCAGAGACAGGTGAGGGGTGCTGGAGACCCCTCAGCCAGGCTTCCGAGGCTGCCAGGCCCAGGGCTGAGCTCCGCCTGCCTCAGGAGTCCCCCGTGGATGTGCTGGCCAAGCTCGGCACTTCTGATCTTTTCCATCAGGCCCCATTTCTAAAGGCAGCCACTGAGAAAGAACCGCACCTTTGTGGGAGGCCCCTGGGTCCCCGGCATTCACTCTCTGTCCTCTGAAGTCACCCTCACGGTGGGTGGCAGAGCACGCACTGGGGGTGAGTTGCCATGGAAATGAGAAGACACCCCATCTCCAGACACTGCTGACCTCTATGAGCAAAGAAGGTAAGGGGAGCCAGCAGAGCCAGGTGTTCTTGTTCTAATCACACATCATAGTTGTGCATATTTGTGGAGTTTGGTGTGATTCCTTGACACATGGACGGACAACGTGCCAAGATCAGATCAGGGCACCTGGCATTCCCACCGCCTCAGACACTTACTGTTTTTTGTGTTGGCGATATTCAAAGTCCTCCTTCCAGCTCTGTCCAACGCAGTCACTGCTGCAAGATGCCCTTGGACCCTGTTTCGGTGGCACCCCAGCGAGCGTGAGAGTGGTGTCCGCTGCATCAGTCTATGTATTGAACTCTAAGCTGCTGCACAACACCAACCGTCCTAGGGATGTGTCTTGACCGACAGCACCCTCGTCGTGGAGTGGCAAAAGGCTGGTGCCTTAGGTGGCTAACATACACAGGACATGGCTGTGACCCACTAGGGCCTAGCCCTCTCTATCTGGATCCACTCCAAAACATTTGATGATCGTTTGTTTAAAAGTGCAACCCTTTGCTATACTTTGGCATCTTGAACTCGGGTAACAGAAGTCAGTTTTGTCTGTGTACAAAACGTATTCCAAGTCCTTTAACCAAAAGGAAGTTTCCCCGAGTTTAGGATGAAGTTGATTTGGTCTAATTCTGGGTTCTGGGGCTGCCCCTGCAGGCAGAGCTAACTGCCCTTAAGGACGAGGCTGCCCCAGCTGTCCGCTCAGAACTGGGGCTCCCACAATGTACCTTTAATTATCAGGGTGACGGGGACAAGGCACACATAAAGGGGAGGCTGTGTGGCCAAACCTAGACCTGGCAGGAGACAGGGCAGGGACCTCTAACTCATGCCAAGGACACTGGCTGGGATTATGCCATGGACACTGGCTGGGATTATGCCGTGGACACTGGCTGGGATTATGCCATGGACACTGGTGGGATTATGCCATGGACACTGGCTGGGATTATGCCATGGACACTGGGCTGGGATTATACCATGGACACTGGCTGGGATTATGCCATGGACACTGGCTGGGATTATGCCATGGACTCTGGCTGGGATTATGCCATGGACACTGGCTGGGATTATGCCATGGACACTGGCTGGGATTATGCCATGGACTCTGGCTGGGATTATGCCATGGACACTGGGCTGGGATTATACCATGGACACTGGTCTGGGATTATGCCATGGACACTGGCTGGGATTATGTCATGGACACTGGCTGGGATTATGCCATGGACACTGGCTGGGATTATGCCATGGACACTGGGCTGGGATTATGCCATGGACTCTGGCTGGGATTATGCCATGGACTCTGGCTGGGATTATGCCATGGACACTGGCTGGGATTATGCCATGGACACTGGCTCGGATTATGCCATGGACACTGGGCTGGGATTATGCCATGGACACTGGCTGGGATTATGTCATGGACACTGGCTGGGATTATACCATGGACACTGGCTGGGATTATGCCATGGACACTGGGCTGGGATTATGCCATGGACACTGGCTGGGATTATGCCATGGACTCTGGCTGGGATTATGCCATGGACTCTGGCTGGGATTATGCCATGGACACTGGGCTGGGATTATGCCATGGACACTGGGCTGGGATTATGCCATGGACACTGGCTGGGATTATGCCATGGACACTGGCTGGGATTATGCCATGGACACTGGGCTGGGATTATGCCATGGACACTGGTCTGGGATTATGCCATGGACACTGGTGGGATTATGCCATGGACACTGGTGGGATTATGCCATGGACACTGGGCTGGGATTATGCCATGGACACTGGCTGGGATTATGCCATGGACACTGGCTGGGATTATGCCATGGACACTGGTGGGATTATGCCATGGACACTGGCTGGGATTATAACATGGACACTGGCTGGGATTATACCATGGACACTGGCTGGGAATTCAAGGAAAAAGCATTTCGAGATCTGTCAAGAGCCCACTCCAGTGCTGTTCTTGACTTTGAAGAAAAATAAGTCTTCTTAATATTCTACTCCCTCAAAGGTCCCCTTTTTGTACTTCCTCCCAAGGTCGAGCTTTCTGCCTTCGGCAGGTGGCAGACCACAGTGGTCACCTCCTGCAGCTCCAGGGGTCGACGTCTGGCTGGTAAAGATGGCAGAGCCTCGAGGACTCAGACCTTGAGTCTGTCTATTTAGCAGGTGTTCACGGTGTCCTCACAGCGGGCAGTTCTGGTCCAAGTTTCCACAGAGAACACGCAGCCCTTACCCGAGAGCCCTCTGCCCCTGGAAGGACAGGTGTGCGGTGGCCGACGGCTGGCTGGGGCCAGGGGCTGCTCAGAGCAGATGTGTGCTCTGGACACTGTGTGGCCAGCCATCTGGGCAGTGCCTCCTTCCCAGAGGGATTGGGGCTCTGGGGCTGGGTGCCTCCCACTAGTCCAGGATGTGGCAGCTTTTCCAATAACTTCAAAACACCCCTGAAAATGGATCGCTGGTGCCCCTCGCTGACCCAGGAGTGGACCTTGGTCTGGACGGAGCTCTGAGCTGTGTTCCGAGGAGGCACACTGCCAGGCCACTGGGAGGGTGATTCTCCCTGGGCTGGCCCCAGGGGCAGTGCAGGGCCTGGAGAGGACCCCTGCAGGCCGTGAGGTCCGGGACAGGAGTGGCCCACCCAGGGGAGCTGTCGTCACACTTGTCATGCAGACAGTTGGGCCGATGATGGACATCCACATTGTCTCCTCTGCCTTTTCCCCTTTGTGGGGACTGCAGGGAGTTCCATGGCAGGGGGTGGTACGTCAGCGGGTGACAGCTCTTCTCTGGTCTGGCTTCCTTTTCTTAAACGTGTGCCGGGAAATACAAGTCTGAACCTTCCTGACACTCTGGAGGGTTCTGATGTAACCTGACCTGTAGCTGTCACTGAGAGATAAGGACCCGGGTCTGTGTTCCAATTGTATTTAAGGTAGGTTTTTACTCACAGCTTTTCTTTGTTTTCTTTCTTTGTTTTAATTTTTTTAGTTGTTGATGGAGTCTTCCTTCCTTCCTTCCTTCCTTCCTTCCTTCCTTCCTTCCTTCCTTCCTTCCTTCCTTCCTTCCTTCCTTCTCTCTCTCTCTCTCTCTGTCTCTCTCTCTCTCTCTCTCTCTGTCTCTCTCTCTCTCTCTCTCTCTGTCTCTCTGTCTCTCTCTCTGTCTCTCTGTCTCTCTGTCTCTCTCTCTCTCTCTCTCTGTCTCTCTGTCTCTCTCTCTCTCTCTGTCTCTCTGTCTCTCTCTCTCTCTCTCTCTCTCTGTCTCTCTGTCTCTCTCTCTCTCTCTGTCTCTCTGTCTCTCTCTCTCTCTCTCTCTCTCTCTGTCTCTCTGTCTCTCTCTCTGTCTCTCTGTCTCTCTGTCTCTCTCTCTCTCTCTCTCTCTCTCTCTCTCTGTCTGTCTCTCTGTCTCTGTCTCTGTCTCTCTCTCTCTCTCTCTCTCTCTGTCTCTCTGTCTCTCTCTCTGTCTCTCTGTCTCTCTGTCTCTCTCTCTCTCTCTCTCTCTCTCTCTCTCCCCGGTCCTGAGGGTGGAACCCAGAGCCTCACTTGTGCTAGGTGAGCGCTCTACCGCTGAGCCACAGCCACAGTTTATGACTTTTCTTAATACCTTAACGTTCACAGATTTTTTTTTCATGTCTTACTTAACAAAAGGCGGATCTGGTGTGACGGTGGCGAGACTCTTAGTAGGCTCTCTGATGGTGGGTCCCTTGCCACACACGGGGTTCTCTGGTGCCCTCTTTGCCTGCCCAAGAGGACCCAGGGCGCTGCACCGGGGCTCACCCGCAGGCTGTGCCCCTGAGGGAGGGCAGGACGTGTTTGTGTCTGACGAGGCCAGTGTGTGGAGAAACAATTTAAATGCAATTTAAACACGATTATGGGGTGAAGCACAATTGATTTTAAAATCATATTTAAGCGTTTTTAGTCTCTGATCTCCGGGCTCATTTAATGTAAAAACAGCGACACTAAATCACTTGCTTTGCACCCGTGAAGCACTTTCTTCCCAGGAATTTGAGTTTTTATTTCCTTTCTTCCTTCTAGACCAGAGATTTTCTATGGATGCTGTGATTACGTCGTAAACTATTTAAAAGCTCCTGCTCACAAAGCCTCGTGTACAAATGCTGGGGCTCTGCCGCATCCTCTTTAGTGTCTTCGTCAAATTTCTGCAGCTTAAAATGTGATGGTCGCTGCTGGAGACCACTGGGCTCTCTCTCCTCTCGCTCCTCCTGCTCCCTGGGAACACCTGGCGGCTCAGTCTGGGGCAGCTCCTGCGTGGCATTGACCTGATCTCCTCCTTCCTGCTTGGCCACAGTGATCCCAGAGAAGGGAAGGGTCTGCAGTGGGGTCACATCCCCTTCTGCGTCTTGAGACCCAGTGGAAGCCTTTTCCAGGGGAACTCTCGACCCTGCCGTGCCCTGAAGGTTGGGAAGATGTTGTCTCTTTACCAAATTGAAGCCGAGACCCAATCAGAGCCAGTGGGTGGCGTGTGACTGACCAGCCTGGAGCGAGCACTAGTAGGACGGGGAGGTACGTGGGGCACTGTGCCTGGTGGAGGAGGCGCTGCCCTGCGGCCTGGCCCAAGGGACGCAGCCTTGCCCCTGCTGCGGCCCTTCCCTGCGCGGCCCTCTTTGCCCACAGAGGCGGCGTGCCCAGTGTGACGTTGCACACACAGACACAGTTGTGGTTCACGGTCCTTATTTTAGCTTCCATGCCCTCCACGCCCATCACATCCACGTAGTCACTTCCACTGTGTCCATGTGGGGCTGGTGTCCTGCAATGTCCTCCCCATAGCAGCCCCATCTGCGTCTGAATTTCGTAGCCGAGCACAGAGCCAAGACTTCTGAAGCCGAGGAGATGAGCACTGGGGAGATCTGCAGGGAGCCGACACGGAGCCCGGGCCATGCTGAGGGTCCCACAGGAGCAGGGGGGTCTCCTGTGCTGCTAGGGAAGTGCTTCCTGGCTGGCTGGGGGCCTGACCTGCTCTGGCCCACCCAGTGCTCCTCTCTCTCCACGGTCACCCTCTGCACGGAGCAGCTTTCGGGCCTTCAACTCACCATTCCCGTGCTGAGGCCGTGCCGCAGGTCTGACAGTGTGTGAGCCCCTGCCTGCGCAGCTCCTTGGGTTTCCACAGGCCCCTGCAGCACAGCCCGTCTGCCTTCCCACCTCCAGGAGCGCGTCAGCAGACGTGGAGAGCGGCTGCTGCTCTTCCCCTGAGCCAGGGCCAGAGCCAACCCCTCGGCTGTCAGGTAACAGCCGCCTGGCTGGAGACGCCCCTGCAGGCTGGGTGACGCTCATTGCAGCCTGCAGCTTGTGGAGAGTTCTCTCTGCCTCTGTGGAGATCTCTGGAAGAGAAGTGCCTTTCTTAACTTCAGAGGTGGGCAAACGTGAGGTCTGTCTCTGTGGATCTGCCATATTCTAAATCTGTCCTTAACCAGATGTGGAGTTTCTACTGAGCTCTCCGACGTGAAAGCTGGCCCTGAATGATCCCCATGATGGGCCCAGCCGCAGCTCTTCAGACCCTCCAGTTAGCTCCCCGCGCCCAGTGCCTGCCCGCTGGACTTACTTTCCCATAGGCACGCTGTGTGGCCTGTCGCATGGTGGGAAGCAGACTCTCTCCCCCCAGGTGAGCTCTGATCATCCACACTGACAGCGCCACGCCACCATCGCCTGGAGTAGGGAGCCCTTCTGTGTCACTTTATGATACCCGTTGCCAAGCAAGGTCATGCTGTATGTAGTGTAACTTGACACTCTGTGTTAAAAGACCCAAATTAACAAATTCCTGAAACCCGATCAAGGGATTCCTTTAAAATGGGTGGTTGGGCACAGGGGAGAGTGTGCAGGTGGCCAGAGACGGGGGGAGGGGGGTTGTCCTCGGCTCTCTGGGGACTCCCCACCCACATGGCCCCCAAGCTCCGCGTGGCGCAGTACGGTGGATTGAGTGGTGGGTGTGGATGGTTCCCAGCTTCGGGTCAGGAGAGGCCTTTCCTGTGGATTCTTCTGGAACCTCTCCCACCCGCACTGTTGGTGGAACAAGCCACAGTGTTAGGTGTTTCTCACACCACAGAGGAGGCTGCTGGCTGGATGGCCTGGGGCCAGGAGGGCTCCTGCTCTGACACTCCTGTGGGCCGTGCTCTGTGCCCGGGTGCCATGGTCGACTGGCAAGGGCTGGGCCGGCAGTGAGCCAGGGCAGTGAGCAGTGCCCAGAGCCTGGGGGCACCTAGGGTCCCTCAAGGCACTCCTGCAAGCCCCTCCCTGCCCACCACAGGGCCCCACAGTCATCTGCATGAGGGGCAGGGCCTGGTGAGGCTGCCCTGGAAGGCCCTGGAGACATGCTGACCCAGCCAGGCTTCTGCTCCTTCATTGGCCCAAGGGTGCTGCCCCTGGCCCCCAGATCAAGACAGGTCCTGAGTGCACGGCACTCTGAACGTGGGCCCTGGCCCCAGGGGTCAGCTCACTGGCCAGGCTGCTGGGGCCCCAAGGCACCTCAGGTGGCCTCTGTGCCCACCAGAGCTCACCTGTCAAGCACTCCGCAGCAGGACTGATGAGGAACATGGCCACGGCGGTGGCCCCCAGCCAGCTGCTTGGGTGACCTTTCCTCCTCATGCCATTGGGAGCCCACAGGTGGCGGGCCCCAGGAGCACCTGGCTGGGCCCTTCCTTGCAGTCGCTGCAGCCCAGTCCTCCTGCCACCAGGCACCCACCACCTGGGAAGGACCCTGGCCCTGGCCCTAGCCGTCACTGGCGAGGGCCCTGAGGACCGAGGGCCCTGAGGACCCAGGCCCCATCACGGCAGCATGGAGCGGGGGCAGGGCTGGGCACTGTTGGTGGCACCTCACCTGGAGTCTCCCCATGGCCTGGGCCTCTGCCTCTGGGCGCCTGGCTCTGGAGAACCAGGATTCTCTCCTGCAGCAGAGTCACCCCTGTTGACTTCCCGTTTACGGCTATTCTTAGCCTTCCTGGAGAAGAGGACGAGCTGGTTGGCAGGGAAAGTGGAATCATTTTGTTTCTCACCACGGGACGAGCAGAACTGACAGCCTCCCCTTCCCAGGGAGGCATAATTAGAAACCATTCGCATCAAACTGTCCGTGCAGCTGTGAACTCTGGCGGAGCGCGGGGGAGTGCCTCCCAGCCCGCAGCAGAGCGCGAGGCGCGAGCGCATGTGCATGCTGCACAGGCAGTCACCCTGGAGCTGAGGGTTTCGAGATCCGGGATGATGGGTCTGAGGGCGGCCCCTTCCTAGGGGGAGAGACCTCTGACCTGGCCACCTTCCTGTTGAGGTGTGCCTGCTCTCGGCTGCTGTTGGAAAGGGTTTCGCAGAACAGGTTTGAACCCAAAGGCAGGGCGACTCTTTGAACCAGGCCTCCTGCCACGTTTGGGAGTCCGTGCCCACTGGCGGCCTGGGGAGAGCCCTGGGTCCCTCTGGCGGCCTGGGGAGAGCCCTGGGTCCCTCTGGCCTACATGTATGTGGCGGCCCTTCTTCCTGGCCCCAGGTTGGTGGCAGGGCTCTGAGCCTGGGAGTGTGTGGGTCTGAGCGCTCTCCTGCTCCACTCTCGCGAGCTCCAGTTCTGTGATAGATGGCACTGGGAGCAGGTTTGTGAGTCTTTAAGTCCCAGGTTTAGGAGAGCTGTTATTTTCCTCTAAGACGGTGTGCTCGTATGCACAGCTTTACAAAACATGATGGATTTTAGTCATCTATTTGAAAACTTCTGAGTTCAGAAGACAAGCTGCTTGGGGACAGATTTAGATAATTACTGAGGCAACAAACAAAGTGGCGTCTGGCTTCTGCCCAGACCTTGCTGGTGAGGATGTGCAGAGCAGGTGCCCTGCAGCTACCCTGGGGACCTGAGGCTCAGGCTGACTGTGGCTGGTTGCTTGGCCGGCCTTCCACTCTGGCCATGCACACTTGTAGCCGTGTCCATGGGGCACCTGAGACCTTTCCTCTGAGCGGCTCATCTGCGGGTCCTGTGGGTGTGCTACCCTGTGTCCCGGGAGCACTCTGCCTGGAGCAGGAGTGCCCTCCTAGTGAGGGAACTGCCATGCTTTGGGCATAGCCTGTTACCTGTCTCCCGGTTGGCAGAAGAACACAGGAACCTTCTAGGTTTTCTTGGTGATTCTCCCACACACCCCAGGAAAGTATGCAGCTAAGACTCGCTTTCATTTCATGGGCAGCCAGACAGTGGGAGTCTGGGTGCAGGTCTGGCTCCCTCCTGGGGTGAGGAGAAAGCCCAGGTCAGCTGCACAGAGCCCCGCGGGTCCCTCCACTGGCTTGCTCTGGGACTCCCGAAGGTCCCCCTGAGCGTAGTTCTATCTCCTTTTGCTAAAGCCAGAACTGTACCCGGTGCTTGTGCTCCACACTCCCTCTCACCAGGGGGCAGGCACTCTGGCCCCACTGTGCAGGTGGACAGGCCCAGGTGGTCAGGCCCCTGGCTGGACTGCCCAGAGCAACGCCAGGACAGGCCTGCTGGCCCAGGCCTGCCCAGGTGGTTCCAGGAGGGTCCTGCAGCCTCTCTGAAGGGTGCACTGCCTGGCTCCTCCTCACTGGGTGTGGAGCTGAAGGGACGGACTGTCTGTGGGCCTGAGTGACCGATCATGGGGAACTGTGTTAGGTTGTCGGTCTTGTGGAAGGAGGCCTCCCGCCTTCCTCGGAGCAACGGTGCTGTGGATGGAATTCTGTCTCTGAAGGGACACCTGGAGGTCCTGGCCACAGGACCTGCAGAGTGACGTGTTGGCAGTGGGTTGTTGCAGAGGGGATAGTCTTGCTGGGTCGGAGGGGGTGAGGGCAACCTTTGGTCTAGTGACAGGAGCAGAGGACAGAGCCACTGTCTCCCACCCCCGCCATGGCAGGGCGCCCTCTGAGGACACTGACCAAGAGGACACTGACCGGGAGCCCCTCCAGGGAGGCTGCTGAGTGGTGCCCCCAGCGAGTCCCCTGTGGCTCAGCTCGGCTGCTGACTGTGCAGAGTTCCCAGGTCCTCGCCAGGGCTGGGCTCAGGGCTTCCTGCTGAGGCCAAGTGCAGGGACGAGAGGATGGAGGGCCGCTGAGGGAGACGGTGCTGCCCACCAGGAGGCACAGCCCTCAGGCGGGCTGTGGGGCAGGTGGCCGTCCCGGAGGAGACTGGACGGAGGCTGACTCTGTGAAGAGAGGGGCCGACCCAGGGCCAGGGCTTGGGCTGTGTCCAGCAGCCAGGGTGGTGCCTGTTCCTCTCTTGCTGCTCCTCCGTTAGGACACATCCTGCCTGCACGCAAGGCCCAGAGCAAAGACCTCCCTGTGCAGGCAGATGCCACCCTCCTGGGCCTCGGGGTCCCGCCGTGACTTCTGACCACATGGGTGGTCCTCCTTGATTGCAGGAGCTTGTACTGCCCTTGGCTTCGTTCTCCTCTGTCCGTCCACTCTCAGAGATGTTCCCTACCTAAGAGGGGCACGACAGGGAAGGCAGGTGCCATGGGGTGTAGGACACAGACAGCCTGACCAGAAACATGGGTGCTACCCAGACCTTGAGTGACCACTGGCTCCTGAGTGTGTGATGTCCCCTGCTTTGAACCAGAGAAACCGGAGCAGGGAGGCCGACAAACACCAGCTCAGGAAAGAGCTTCAGCAAAACCCCACGCTCTGCTGAAGTGTCCCCAGGGTCCTGGGGACCCCTGCAGCCCAGGGGTAGAGCGGGAGAAGGGAGACACCCCCGGGAGGGCTTATGTGGAGAGCAAGGGAGTTCTCCTGGGGAGAGGCACACGGCGGCAGCTCCCTCTCAGGCTCAGGTGAGGATGTGGCTCTGGGGGGCAGATGGAGGAGGAGAGTGACCTTTGGGCCTGGGGGCTCTTGCCCTCTTTCCTCAAGTCACAGAACAAGAGGAAAGAGCAGCAGGCAGCTCCGACGGTGCCTCCTTTCCGGGCCTGAGCTCGCTCTCTCCGTTGGGCCGCTGGGGAAGCCCTGTCCTGCAGCCCTGAAGAACCAGGCAGGAGTCAGGGGAGCTGGCTGCCCCTTCCCCATGCCGTGAGCCGTGCAGGGTTCGGGTCCTCCTCACTCCTGTCTGCAGCCCCCCAGCAGGGTGCTTGTGCTCAGGCACTGGGCTGCTGGGGACTCGGGGGCTTGGCACCCGAGGAGACCAGCACAGAGCAAGGCCCTCTGGCACTCGATGGGCTCAGTGGTCACGTGGGACACAGCCTGTGTGCAGCCACAGGGACACGCCTCCAAAGCTGTGTGGCCTCAGCTTGCCCAGCCCTCGCTACCCTTCTGCCTGCCATGGCTTTGCAGAAAAGAACAGTTAGTTGTTTGTCACAATTACAAGCATCTGATGGCACGGAAGGAGTCCCCTTGGATGTTGCCAAGCCTGGTACAATACTAGGTGTGCGGCATGAGCCCTGAGCTTGCAAAAGGTCACATCACAGAGGACCTCAGAGGCGCCCTCCCCGAGCGATTGATCTGCCAGCAACCAAAGTAATAATTATGCAGCTGTTTGGTCCCTGTCATCTCTGCAGCGTGAAGTTCCTCAGTGTGAAGGCCATGCAGGAGCAAATCAGTGAGGCACCTGCCTGGGAGCACCTGCCTGGGAGCACCAGTGGGTACAGCACCCACCTGGGAACACCCATGGGTGCAGCATGTGCCTGGGAGTGCTGAGGGCCATTGCCAAGTAGGAATGACGCATCGAAATTTCCTTGCCAGCGTACCCCATGTTAAATGGACTTGCCTTGGACGTTGCATGTGTCTTTGAGAAAGGTGACCCTGCTCAAGGACCAGGGTGGATCCAGGATTAGGATGTATCCTGCAGGTTTTAGGAAGTATCCGGGTTTAAGATAATTTGGGTTTAAGGCGTTCCCGGTTTAAGACAATGTGGTTTTAGGGAAGTTTCAGGTTTAAGTTTATTGCTGCTGGGAATAGGGTGTTCCTGCTGCTTGTTCCCGTTGAGTTCTCGTGAGATTAAAATGGGATTTGGAAAAAAAGCCTCATGGAGTAGGTGAATTGGGCGGGCAGATTTTGGATTTCCCCTGAACGTGTGTGGAGGCCGGTGTGAGTTGGGGAATAAAGAATTGCTGTTTGAATCTACAAAGCTGTGAGTGGCTCGTGATTCAGTGCCAAGCCGTGATTCAGTGCCAAGCCAAGACATTGGCATTTGGTGGTCCGTATGCGGAACGTCTGAAACTTGGAGGTGAGTAAAATTTCTCGCCCCTGAGGGAAGGCGAGAGAATGGGTGACCATTTCAAAAAACAATGTGTTCTTGTTTTGATTTATTTCGTTTTTGTTTCAAGCTGCCTATCCCTGGAAATTTCTCAGGCAAACTGGGAAAAATGGTTGGCTCAAGGTTTGAAGTTTGTCAGCCCTGTGGAAGAGAAAATTGATACAGCTAATTTTTATTCCGTTTTTGTTTCATTCAGTTTCGGTTTTGTTTTGTGTTATCTTATTGGGTTGCGTTATCTTTATAGAAGATTAGAAATTAGTAAAAAAGAAACCGAGAAGGTGTTAAGTAAATTGTTAGAGGTTCAGACCATGGAGAAAGACATTTTAGATCAAGCAAAAGAGAAGGTCTCTCGAGCTAGTCAGACAGAGGAAGAAAATTTAAAGGAAAAGGGGTTATTAGGAAAAAGGCCACAACAAGAGGCTGTTACTAACTCCGTTTTATTATCAGAGGGCATAATTCAACCAACAGCCCCACCGATGGAGACAGCTGAGTGGCCCTCAAACCCCATAGTTGATAAGTGGGATCCTGAGACAGGACCTCAAAGATTAGCATGCCCTGTACTTGAACAGGTAGGAGGGCAGCGAATTCACCATGCTTTAGATTTTGAAACAGTGAAGCAGTTAAAGGAGGCTGTAACAACCTATGGTCCCCAAGCTCCCTTTACAGTAAGTATGGTCGAGTCCATTACTAACTTGGACATGACGCCAGCAGATTGGACTAGTATGTGTAAATCTGTGCTAAATGGAGGACAATATTTGTTATAGAAGGTTGCCAATGAGGAATTTTGCATGGAGACAGCTAGGCGAAATGCAGCAGCCAGTTACCCTCAAAGAAATCTAGATATGTTGTTAGGAAAAGGACCTTATGAGGGTCAATGGCAACAAATTGAATATGATCCTGCTATATATGCACAAATTGCTGCAGACGCAGTTAGGGCATGGAAGACTTTACAAGGACATGGAGATTTACAAGGTCAGCTATCTAAGGTAATACAGAGACCTAATGAACCTTACGCTGAATTTGTAGATAGGCTTATTCAAACAGCTGCCAAAATTTTTGGGGATACAGAACAAGCAATGCCATTAATAAAACAACTGGCTTATGACCAAGCAAATCGTTGCTGCAGAGAGGTTATTAGACCATGGAGACATGAAGATTTAAACACATATATTAAATTATGTAGAGATATTAATGAACAAGGGCAAGTCTTGGCAGCTGCAGTACAACAGGCTTTAGATGCCAGGCCAGAAACATGCTATAATTGTGAACAAACAGGACATTTTAAAAGGAGTTGCCCCATAAGAGGAGGGTTTAACAAAACTAGAAATCAAAGGAATAGAATACCGGGTATTTGCCCACAATGCCGTAGAGGGAGACATTGGGCTAATGAATGCCAATGTCTCGGCTTGGCACTGAATCACTAGCCACTCACAGCTTTGTAGGTTCAAACAGCAATTCTTTATTCCCCAACTCACACCGGCCTCCACACACGTTCAGGGGAAATCCAAAATCTGCCCGCCCAATTCACCTACTCCACGAGGCTTTTTTTCCAAATCCCATTTTAATCTCACGAGAACTCAACGGGAACAAGCAGCAGGAACACCCTATTCCCAGCAGCAATAAACTTAAACCTGAAACTTCCCTAAAACCACATTGTCTTAAACCGGGAACGCCTTAAACCCAAATTATCTTAAACCCGGATACTTCCTAAAACCTGCAGGATACACCCTAATCCTGGATCCACCCTGGTCCTTGAGCAGGGTCACCTGTCTCAAAGACACATGCAATGTCCAAGGCAAGTCCATTTAACATGGGGTACGCTGGCAAGGAAATTTCGATGCGTCATTCCTACTTGGCAATGGCCCTCAGCATGGGAGCACCTGCCTGGGAGCACCAGTGGGTACAGCACCCACCTGGGAACACCCATGGGTGCAGCACATTCCTGGGAGCACCTGCCTGGGAGCACCAGTGGGCACAGCACCCACCTGGGAACACCCATGGATGCAGCACATGCCTGGGAGACCTGCCTGGGAGCACCAGTGGGCACAGCACCCACCTGGGAACACCCATGGGTGCAGCACGTGCCTGGGAGCACCTGCCTGGGAGCATTACCTGGTAGCACCCGCCTGGGAGCACCCTCCTGGGAGCACCTATGGGTGTAGCACCTGCCCCTCCTCCACTGTGTGCTCCCTGCAGGGAGTTGCCAAGCGGTCATGTGATACCCTTGGTTGCGTTTCTTTCAGTCTGTTTTGCTGGAGTGTGTAAATTTACACCCTTTAGAAGGTCTCAGCATTTTATTTATTTATTTATTTATTTTTGATTCCAGGGATTGAACTCAAGGGCACTTAACCACTGAGCCACATCCCCAGCCCAGGTCTCAGCATTTTAAATCCTCCCTTTTCCGCCTGCCCAGGCGCTCTCCCACATGCATTCGCACCTGGGGCGCCTACCTTAGGCTATGGTTCTGCAGGGTAAATAAGGCCCACATCTAGGTGAGAGCTTTGTCTGCAGGCTGGTCACCCCTCGCTGCCCGAGGACCCCCTCCCGCCTCCCCAGACCTGTGTCTCCACACACCTGCTGTGCGGAAGCCTGGTTGGATCCTCACACCCTCTCAGCGTCTCCAGCAGCCACAGCGTCTCGGAGCCCAGCACACTGTGGTTCAGCTCTTGGGTCTGAAAGAGATTTTACCAGCTACAGGCAGGTGGAGGGGGCACCTGGGGCTGGGCTGGGTGGTCACATGAGGTGGGGCACCAGACATAGTGTCCAAGAATGATGACGATCGTCTGCCCAGCCCTCCACTCCACTGCTCCTTCCAAAGCTCCTTTGCCCCTCACCATTTAACAGCGGACAAGCCTGCAGTCCTGGACTCCATGACCTGGCTGCGTTGGTGTCCAGACCTTACCCTTCTGCAGTTCCAGAGACTGGGAATCCCAGATCAGAGTTCTGTGCCCTCAGCTTCAGATGGCAGTCCCTCCTCTTCTGCCCTCCAAGGGCCGGCCATGCCTGGCAAGTGGGCATGCCCCGTGCCTCCTCACACTGCAGGCCACTGGGTGCTGAGGACTCTGCCGGAGCTGCCTGAGGGCCAAGCCCCTCCCAGCCCCTGTCTGGACCCCTGACCCTGGAGACCCACGGCCTGGGAGAGCAGGCATCCAGGGCCTGGTGCTGCCGTGGCCAGCATTCCCAAAGAGAGCTTGGCCTCTGCCCTCTGGTCTCGGAGGCTGAGCACACGGGCTCACCCAGGCCCAGACCATAAGCTCTGTCTTTGCAGGATCCCTCCTCCAGCCAGGCCTTCCTGTGGGCATGTCCCCCGTGCCTCTGGCCGCCACGTGAGACGTCCTGACAGGCATCGGTCATTTCTCCACCTTCTATGAACACATCTGGATCTGACCACTGTCCAGGTTAGGGGCCCTGGAATGAGGGTGAGTGCACCGGGACTCTGCCTGCGCACCTGCCACCTGCTTCAGGGGTGCCAGGCACCTCCACTGCTGACAAAGCTGACCCCACGTGCAGCTGGAAGGGTGGCTCCTGTCCCCCACCACGGTGACCTCTTTTGATTGTGGTTTTTCCTCAGTAGTCTGTCTGACAGAGAAGCACCCCTCAAGTTCATGGAAATCAGAAGACGGTGCTGGCTTCTGATTTAAGTGCACACATTGGTGCCTAATTGCTGTGGGACGCTGGCAAAGGCAGCCTAAAGAGAAGGACGGGTCCTGGGGGTGGGGCTGGAGGCAGGGAAGCTTCACTAGCTTCCAGGGGAGCTGAGTCCTTCGGGAGGATGCTGGTCAGCTGGACCTGGGAGGAGGAGCTGGCAATGTGGGAGCAGGGGCCTCCCTGCTGTTGGCAAGGCTGGCCCAGGGGAGTCCGTCCTCATGCTACTGTCACAGTGCCCCAGGTCGACCTGCTGGGGTCCGAGGTTGCTGGTGCCTTTTCTATGGTTTCTCCCCATGCAACTGAAACACCCTATGACGTGGTGACCCTCACTTGATGACTCGTTCATCGGGTCAGCACCGGGGCATCTCAGCTCTTTGCTGAAATTTCCGAAGCCTTGCATGTTGCCCCTCACCCCCAGTGGTTCTCAGCCATTGTGCCCCATGTCTCCTCTTGCCCTCAGGACGCACCTGCGAGCACAGGATCGGAGCTGATTTGGAGGCTGAGAGTTCATGATCCCCCTCCAACGCCCACCGAGGTGCTGGGATCTCCAGGGCGCCTGTCCTTCTTCCCTGGCGTGCCCTCGTGTCTCAGCAGCTCTGAGACTGGGCTGGCACTCTCCAGAGGAGTCAGGGAAGCCCTGGTGAGCACCAGCCCAACAGCCAGGTGGGGCCAGCAGACCTGCACCAGGCCTGGAGAATGCCAGCCTGTTGGGAGGACTGAGCCCAGGGCAGGAAGATGTGAGCTTCCTACAGAAGAAAGGAAACCCAGCTGAGGGCAGGTTCACCCAGACAGACAGGAGGAGGAGGTGCCGGGGCCGCACAGGCTTGGGGAGGAAGAAAGCAGAACCTGGGTCCTGAACAGTTCTCACATGGGTGCCGGCGAGGGGCAAGCTTCCCAGGCGCAGGTGAGTCCTTTCCTGACTGTTAATGTGGTCCAAAGTTTAAGATATTATGAAAATCTTCATGCTACTTGCTATTTAGAGACTTTTAGATTCTGGGTAATGTCCATAAAGCACAGAGGACCCTCCCACATGAAAGCTAATTATCAACTGCTTTCAGGTGAAACGGGCCCCTGCCCCACTGAGGAGGCCCGTGGGCCCCGTCTGCAGCCTGATTTAGACAGGAGACGGCAGCTCACAGAGGAGGGGTAGGGCAGGCTCGGGAGCATCAGCTCACCCGGTGGAGCTGGTGCAGGGCGCCACGGCTCTCGTCCCACAGAACTTACAGGGAGCTTCCACAGGATCGTTTGGGTTTGGGGATTATTATCCTCACTCACACCGAAGGAAAAGCCTTTGAAAGGTGCAATGGCGTGCCTGAGCTTGCACAGACAGAACCTCGGAGAAGCGCGTGGCCTTAGGTGTAAGGGTGCTGACCTGGAGGTGGGCCTCCTGCAGGACAGAGCTCCCAGGGCCAAGCTGTGCGAAGCCAGCACACAGCAGCCTTCAAGTGGAGTCCAGCTCACTGCTTGCTCCTTTCTTTGCTTTTCAGATTGAGGACTGGGTTGTCCCCCAGCGTTGGGGACTACACCATGTGCTTGCCTGGTCATCACTGTGGTCCCTCCCCCGCTGGTGCCCTGCCTGTCCCAGGGCAAGGCTCTGGGCACTGGAAGCTCCTCTGTCGTCTGGCCGTCGGTGCAGCAGAGGCTGGCTGGAGAGCTGCGTCCATGATCTTGGCCCTCGTGGCAGTGCCAGCATCCAGGGAGGGACAGGGCCACCCTCTTCTGCTCACTGGGCATCAGAAGTGCCAGAGGGACCTCCCGTGTGGGCGGAGGAAAGTCCTCAGGGGAAGTTCTGCCTGAAGAGGGAGTGTGCAGTGGAGGAGCTGAGCAGTCATCTCCCAGGCTGAGGCTGGGTTTTTACTGTGAGCTCGCCCAGCCTTGAGTCTTGGGCCACCCGACGACTGAAGCCTGAACAGGGACCTCCCTGCAACACACAGTGGACAAGTCCTGGAGAGGTGGATCCCCGACACTGGGCATGGCTCAGCAATCAAGGTAACTCAGGGTCCAAGCTGGTCAGGGCAGAGGATGCACTTATTCAACACTAACTGCATACCCTATCCTGTGCTGTCTGGAAACACTTCTGGGACCAGACTCTATTACCTTAAATGAGCCACGTGCTCTGAGTTAGGGCTGCCTTAGACCTCTTGGCATAGGAACATGTGGTTCTCCTGCTGGCTGTGTGCTGTGTTCTGTGCCGGGGGATGTGCCTGGTGTCAAGTGTGCAACCAGGTTGGGCTGCTATCAACATCCTCCACATCCAGAAGGGCAGGGAGCCCACAGAGTTCCTTCTCTGCGGAGCATGACAGACGGCAGAGAGTGCTGGTGCCCTTGCTTTCCTGCCGGAGGGGACCCGTGCAGCTCTAAGCGCAGACAGCCAGTTCGCAGGTCCTGTAGGTGGCCAACCCGGGTGAGCCTTCTGCTGTGTGCCTGGAAGGAGAACCCACTGCACCAGGGCCCTCACTGCAGACCACGGGCCTGAACCCGTGGAGGCCTCTCCCTGGTTCCTGGGCCCCTGCCGTGACTCCGCCTGCCAGGTTGGAGTTGGTTGCAAAGGCTCTAACTTGCTCTGCACAGCAGAGTGGTGTGACGTGTCTGAAAAACTGCTGTTTTGTGGTGTTGCTACAGTGTACTTTCTACCTGGAAAGGGGCCTTGGACACAGAACAGCAGGGACTCCGAGCTAGGAGCTGGAATGTGGGGCTGAGAGCGATGACTGTCACTGTGCCGGGAAGCCGTGCACCAGATGTGCCCTACTGGCACGGTCCCTGTGGAGCTGCCTCCTCTGCACAGGGCCACCCACTTCCTGGTCAAGGTCTAGAATGCCACACACAGAGGACCCAGGCTTCCTGGAGGCCACTTTCATGGACGTGTCTCTGTCCCCCAAATGCCAAGCTCTGGCAGGGCTAATGACTCCCCTCCTGGTTGTCGCTGTGCCGGGGATGTGACACGTGGGCTCGGTGCACGTTAGTGTCTACCTCTCTAATTTGCTGCTTTCGGGGGCCTGAGGTGAAGCCTTGCTGGGGCAAAGCTCTTCCTGGCTTCTGTGGCCATGGTGGCCATTCCTCCTTCCCTGCTCTGATTCTCATGGACCGCCACGGTCTAAGGGACCACAAGGAGATCCCTCTGCCCACACCCTGTTCTGATAGCTGCATCCTCTGACACTGCTCAGTTCGGAACACGTGACCCAAGGCAGAACAGAAAGAAGATTCATGCAATGGACTCTGTGCTGTGTGGAGACCATAAAAATGAACAGGCCAGTTCCATGAGGGGTAGTGGACAGAGCAGTTCAGACCTGGGGCAAGCTGGAGCGTTCTCCAACAAAGGGGCAGCGCACCTGCTTCAGGCTCTAAGCCTAGGCTGCCTGAGTCCCTCCTGAGACCGGGCCCAGGGACCCGGGCAGCACGCCTCCTCCGATTCCCTACACGGGAGTCTGACCTCCTGTGGCAGCTGCAAGTGGCGCCTCAAAACCGCACCCTGCCAGGAAGTTCTTTCTGAAATACCTGAGCCATGTGGCCTCACCCCGTCGTGGGATCCTGAGCCTCGGCTGAGTCCTGGGACCCTGCAGTCCAGGGGCGGGAGGTGACGAGCTTCCTGGCGAGCAGGGGACCTCTGCTCTGCTGAACGGGAGCCCTGTGGTAGGGGCTCTGGGATCGAGGGCCACGGTGGGCCCGGCTGTGTCAACACAGATTCCAGGGTGGACACGGGGTGACGGCCACATTCAGAGGACTACGCTGGCCAGACGTGATGGCCGTCTTCTGGTTCTTACTGTCTTAAAGGTGGGAGGAAACCCCTACTGCAGCCGCGTGTGCCTTTAGACTTGACGTCATGCTGCCGCTGTGGTGACCCTTTCTTTCTGCCCTCCAGTCCTTCCTTGTGGAAGGATGCTGTCCCCCAAGGGCCTGGGCCTGAATGTGAGCCACAACAGAAGCATGGGTGGAGGCTGACGCTGGCAAAGGGGCGGGTTTTGTACCTCCATTGTCAGCAGACCTGGGGCGAGCTGTGGCAGGGGTGGCCTGCGACCTCGAGCAGAGGCAGGTGGGCCTTCCTTCCGCACGAGAAGTGGAGGCCGTGCACAGCGCAGCTCCATCCTACAGGGCCGAGGCCCAGGCGTGAACCCGCCCCTCTCCACTCCACTTGGACATTTCTTTCTTTTAGGCACCTCAAGTGCAAACCAGTCAGATCTGCTTCCGTTTTATAGGAGCACACAGTTGTTAGGTTTCATTTTGTTAGCATCATGGTGGCTCATCTGCCAAGTGTAATTTTATAATAAAAGACTATAACACAGTGTGGTTTTAACAGTTACAGTTTAATGTTTGAGATTTTGAGATTTTAATTTGCAAACTACAAAGGAGAGCTGCTTCACCACCTTTTATTTTGAGATGGTGGTGCAGCTGGGAGACCCAGCAGAGAGCCCTCGTGCCCTCAGTGCCCCAGGGAAGCATCTTACAGCCGCAGAACGGTCCTGCGGCCAGGGACTCGCCATTGGGAAACCGTGGCCTCCTCCAGATTGCACAGGTTTTCCACGTGCTTAAGAGTGTGTGTGTGTGTGTGTGTGTGCGCGTGCGCGTGTGCACACGCATTTAGTCGCGTGCAGTGTGCTGACATCCATGGGTTGAGTGACAGGCCAGAGGAGGGAGCAGGGCGCTCCGTCCCAAGGATGCCTCAGCTGCCTCCCCCCTTGTCCACCCCTCCCTGGACATGTGAGTCACTAACGGTCACACGTCTTCATCATTGTGTCATTTCAAGAGTGACAGACACGCCTAGTCACTTGGCATTTGGATTTCCCCACCCAGCACACTCCCCTGGATGCTGTCTGTGTCCTGGACGGCACCAGGCCCTGTTGCTTCTGCGGGCAGGTCCTGCAGTGCCCCTGCCATGCCCGCTGCACCCACAGGCACTGTGCTGCTCCGGTTCCAGCTGTGCGTGCAGCCGCTGCTCTGGAGGTGCTGTGAAGACACCCTCGTCCCTCAGGAGGCAGGTGCCCAAGGGAGCAGCTGCTGGTGCAGGAGGAAGCCGTTTTCAGAGCTGTCGGGGGCCCACCGGCTTTTCTGGAGTGGCTGCTAGGCTTGGTGCCCCCGCCTGTGGTCAGAGCCCTGCTTCCTCCTGGCCCTGTCAATGCTCTGGGTGGTCGTGGATTTCACTCCAGCCCTGGTGACAGCGTGGTGGCCCTGGCCGCAGCTGTGCTCCCTGCGCTCCTGATCCTGAGCCTCTGCTCATGTCCTGCCCACCTCCTGGGTCCTGTCCAGGCACGTCTGCTCAGTGCTCACCATCTCTGGGTTGGATGTTTTCCTTTTTTACTGTTGAGTTTGCGAGTTCTCCAGATAGCCTGGTGGTGCCTCTGTGGGCGTGCATGCCCCTCCCAGCCACAGCTGGCTCTTCACCTGCTCATGAAGCCCCCCAGCAAAGCTGGACATTTTGCTGAGCTCCAACCCCTCGGGTCTCCCTCTTGCTCTTTAATCTTAGGTCAAAAAACTCCATCCAACACTAGATTCAGATTTTCCTCTAAAAGTTCTATAGCTTTACATCTGGCATTCAATCCCACGTGGGTTAGCTTTTGCGTGAGTGTGAGGCAGACACAAGCTTGCCACCTGCCGTGACCCACCTTTACTCCTTTGTCAGAGTCCTGAGGATCTTCACATGGCGCAGTCCTGGGTCTTCCTTTGTTCCCAGGTCTGTGTGTCTGCTGTCCAGGGTGCTGGGCCTGGTGCTTCCCCAGGCCAGCCTTGAGCAGAGCCCTCCTCCATCTAGAACTTTGAACAGGCCTGTCTGCTCTTCTCTATGCCTGTGGATACCTTTTAGACTCACATTAAACCCCAGATTGATGTCCACAAAGCCGACACCTTTAATACAGCGAGTCCTCCAATCCATCACTGTGGCCTGCCTATTTGGTCTTTTTTGGTTTATTCCATAAAGATTTTATCCATAAAGATACTGCATATATTTTCTTAGATTTAAATCTAAGTATTTCGTCTTCTTTGCAGTGGCTATATTGATATCAGATCAATTCCGTCTTCTGAACAAAATATTTATAATAATAACAATTACAGGAAAAGGGACGAGGAGTCGTTATGATGAAAGGATGGATCCATGGGGAAGAAGTAGAAATCTGAAGTGTGTGCCCACAGGGTTGCTTCAGTGCAAGAGGACAGCTATACAACTTTTAGAAGGAAGTAGAGAAATTCTGGATCTGGTGCTGTGTGAAGAGTTTTCTGGCCCAAGATTAAAACATGATCTGTAAAGGGGGATCCAGTGGGTTGGAGCTCATCAAAGCATTCAGCTTTGTTGGGGGGCTTTGTGAGCAGGGTGAAGAGGCCAGCAGTGGGCTGGGAGGGGATTCGTGCCCACAGACCCCACAAAGACACCACCTATTTCCTCTTCTTTATTCTCACAAAGTTCATATAAAATCATCTTGGTGAAGTCTGGTGCATTTGAGCTTTAACAAATCAATCTAGGTCTTGGAATTTGTGGGACTGTGGGTGTAAAGTCACTGTGATGTCCCTTAACATTTAGTGGCTGTTGGACCTGCATTATGATCTTGCTTGACTCTCGATGTTGGGGATTCTTCTCTCTTTTCCACGGTCTGTATTCTAAAGACTGTATTTATTGATATATTTGAGTAACTGGCTTTTTTTTACTTTACTGATTTCCTCTTTTGCTTTCTTATTTTAGATTTTATCATTTTCTGCACTTTATTATTTCCTTTCTTCTGCTAGATTTCTTTTAATGTTCCTTTTCTAGATTGACTTGAGACCATTTCTGTTTTCTAATGTAAACCGTCAGTGCTATGAATTTCCCTCTCAGCACTGCTTTAACTGCATCTCACATATTTTGATACTCTGTGTTCTCATTTTCATTTGGTTGCTTGGAGGGTATGCACTTCAGACTTTTACTTCTTCCTGATGAATTCATCCTTTCATTATATAATGACTCCCCCTTCCTTTTTCTGTAATTATTATTATTAATATTTTGCTCAGAAGACCGAATTTATCTGATATTAATATAGCCACTTCTGTTTTTAAAAAGAAACTACACTTGCATTTTAATCATTTAACTGTACATCTCTGAAACAGTGAGCACTGAAACTCTGTCTCCTTAGCAGACTGACCTTATGTGCTCAGGCACACACGGACACACAGCATGAACATACACACCTATGCACACGCACATGCATGGCTGTGCTCACCAAACTTTTCTCCTCTGACCTTTCACACAGGTGATCAGCGCCTCCATTCACTGGGGGTGAAAGCCGGGAGCAAAACTTGCTGTGGCCCTCATCTGCCTCTTACCCACTCTCCGGGTTCCAATCCCCGAGTTCCCCTGTCAGATTGCCTCTGTCTTCATTCCCTTCTCATGTCCTCGCCACCTGGGGACAGACCACATCCCTGGCGCAGTCCTGGCTTCTCTTTGGGCCCTGGGCCTTGACACAAGCTGAGGAGCCGCGTGGGAGCTGCGCCTCTGGCCCCCTGCTCTGTGCGCTGACTCCTGCCCAGGTCTTCCCAGAACGTCTCAGCACTTCTGCTCCCCCCTCCCCTCCCCTTTGTTTCAGAAGCTTTCTCCCCAGGTTCTAATGGGCGGCCATCAGAGCCCAGCGTCCTGCCTTGGCCCTCCGTCACCCTTTCTCAGTCTCCAAGTGTCCCTCACTCCATTGGCCTCTGCTGCAGGACATCAGGCCGTGGGTGATGACCCCTCCACAGGCATGGCAGGCCGCCTGGATCCCACTGCTGGAGAACTGACCTCCTGCTGCCTGGTACGTGGGCATGGCTGGAGGGGGTCCAAAGTGAAATGTTTGTTTTTGGACTTGAAACCTGAGACCAGAGTCCTTGAACCCTTTCTACAAATGTGCTCGATGACTCATTGTATCTACAAAACATCTAGACGTCACACAATTGCATTCAGGGTAGGCTAGAAGGTGCCTGACTCTGGAATCCAAAGCAGGTGCAGATTTGGGAAGCTCAGACATGAAGCAGGCCTCAGGCTGGCACAGTCACTGTATGACCTGGACATTGTGGGGCACACATGTGTGCACGTGTGGAATATCTCACGGGACCCACGCTGCAGCCCCAGGGGGCGGAGCTCTCTGTTTCCACTTGGTGACGAGGTAAACGAGGCTTCAAGAGGTTCAATAACTGGCTATACAAAGCAGGTTTGGTACATGGTGCAGCTGGGGCTGCATGTGTGGCCTCTCCTCCGTGCAGCCCAGAGGCATGAGACTGGTGCAGGGATGCCCCTTCCCATGCCAGTGGGGAAGCTGGCATGCACAGGAGGAGTCCTGAAGTTCTGGCTAACGTTGAATTTCTAAGCAGCCCTAAGCTCCACAGTGAGCCCGTTGGCTTGAAAGTTGGGCTTGGAGAAGTCAGAATGAGTCTGCTCACTGCCCCCCCCCCACAGTGTGCTCAGAACCTCACGGCAAGCCCTAGAGAGATGGAGGGGCTCGGGGCCTAGGTCATGTCTCAGAGAGTGGCACAGCCCGGGGAGTAGAGGGAGGCACAGACCGGCCCTGGCCCCATGATTCCACGTGGCTGGCCCAGTGTGGTTACACAGGTTCTCCAGGACACCAGGACCTGCGCCCTGCTCCCCAGGTGGGAGCAGTCTCCTCCGGCTGGAGCAGGTGGTAGAGGGGCGGGAGGCCCACCTGCAGGGTGCACGATTCTGGTATGGTGCCGAGGGGTGATGCGGGGCTTCCGAGGAGGCCACGTGAAGCCTGTGGCTGTCTGGTGGGGAGTGGTGGCACAGTCTGCCCACTGCTGCCTCCTCCGGCAGCACCAGCCCACGAGACAGAGAACCAGGGCAGGAGCCCAGGTGTGGGGGTGCGCAGGAAGGTCATTCCCTGAGGGCAGAGGACAGAGTTTCCCCAGGCCGCAGCCTCAGGGCAAGGTGACCCAGTGCCTCCTGCACACCAACAGAATGGCAGAGGGGACGTCCTTGAGAGGAGAGAACCCTGGGAGTCTGGGCACAGGGGCATGGGCTTCCTGTCCTTGGTGTGAGGACATTTCCTTTTCTTTTTCTTTTTTTATTTTTTAGTTATTTTAAGTTATTATTTTTTAGCTGAAGATGGGCACAATGATTTTATTTCATTTATTCATTTTTTTATGTGGTGCGGAGGATCGAACCCAGTGCCTCGCACGTGCTCCAGCCCTGATGGAGCGTTTTGTGTTCCCAGAGAGCAGGCCTCAGTGGCAAGATGAAATCACGGGACGGAAAGAGGTCACTTTCTCCCTCACACACAGCAGGTTTGTGGCAAATTGCTCAGCGGTCCTACCAGGGACAGCATGCAGGGGTACACCAAGCCACCACAGTGACACGCAGGCACGTGGGGCGTCCCAGGGCTGCTGCGGTGTCCTGTGGAGGACTCAGCGTCCAGCTGGGTGTGCTGGCCAGCCTCCCACAGTCCTCTCTTCATGGCTGTGCCATTAAATTGTGTCCAGAAGCTAGAGAGCATGCTCCCGTTAGGAGCGCTTCTGCAAAGTGTGTCTGGGGGAAGAGGTCACTGACCTCCGAGGTAGAGTCAGGGCTCCCGGGCAGCAGCGGGCCTCCTGGAGGTGCTGTGCAGGCTGGGGGCCCCCTCCGAGAGTGCAGAGCTGCGTGGTAGGAATCAGGCTCTGGCCTGTGGTGGCGCCTTTAACAGGAGGTGGCGGACACTCGCCCTGGCCCGCGCGGCCCAGCTGCTCATTTGTGGTGACTTTGTGCGGGGTCCTTGCAGCTGCTCTGCCGAGGATGCCCACTCTTTCCCAGAGTTGATGGAGGCCACTGGCTCTTCCCTGAGAACCCTCCGTGGTGTGCAGGCCACGTAACCCCTGCCCTGCTTCTTGAGAGCCATCACAAACAGGAAGCTGGACGCCATGGCCACTGCTTGGCCAGCCAGAGACGGAGGGAAAAGAGTCTTGGATCCTGAGGAGAAAGTGGAAAGGCGGTCCGTTCAGTGGCATCGGTTGCGAGCACACAGGGGTGTGCTCCTCTTCTGGGGGCTCGGAACCCATTTCTCCATCTCTGAGCGCGTCCGGAAGCCTGCTTAGAATGAAAGCTGCTTCACTGACCGTGTTTAAGGTGCTCTCAGTGAGAGGCCAGGCCAGGGGACCTGCCTTCCTCCCCTCAGGTGGGCTGGGAACGGGCCTGGTGCCCGCCTGGCCAGGGGCACATTCCTTCACGTCCACACGTCTTCCCAATCAGGAGTTCTGTGGTGGGCAGCAGGAGCTGACCAGGGCCTGCTGCGTGCAGAAGGAGGGCAGAGTGGACACACTGGCTATTTCCACCAAGCTGAGGGGCAGAGCCTGAGAGACACTGGCTGCGAACTCACGGCCTTGTCAAGCGCCTCCCCGCCGGTGCCAGTGCACTAGCCAGGGGCTGCCCGGAGCCCAGCACCTCGCCCAGGCCCCAGCACCTCGCCCAGGCCCCCCTGTGCTGGCCCCTGTGTTTCTCCCTGTGACCAGGGCAGCCCCTGCTGACGCTGCCATCCCCTGCCTGCAGGGTAGGCAGGCAGAGGCAGGTGACCTCAGGGTGGTCTACAGTTGTATTGAAAAGCCCCCCCCATGCCAATTATTAATACCGCTATGTGCCCAGTGTGGGTCTGCCAGGAGGGGCCCCAGGCTGGCCAACTCTGACCATGAAGCTAATTACAGTGATCAGGGAGAAAGGGACCTGTGGTGGCTGCCCATCTCATCCTGCCCCTTGAACAAAGGCCAGGGTCAGGTCGCCTGGCCGGCCCCTGACCGGCTCTCCCCATGGTCAGCCACTCGGGCCGCCAGCCCTCTGGCTCTTCCATCATTACCGCCCCCCCCCCCCCACGTCCATGCACGGAGACAAACGATGCGCTGCCAGAGAGGCCGGAGGTCAGATATGAGTGGCGCGTTGCGGGGTGCAGCCCAGGCGGTGGGGTCAGCGCTGGGGCAGCCTTTGTGGCCGTCTGTGCAGCTCCGGCTCTGAATGCATGGGGCACGGCACCGGCTGGGTTTTTGTCTCTCCCTGCAGCTGGGAGGCACGCAGTGATCTGTCTTTTCTCCTTCCCTCGGTGCAGGGGGGCAGAGAGGGCTAATTTTGCCCAGGTCCTTTCTGAAATGGTGGGCTAACCTTCGGGGAGGGGGCACCCTCCTTCCCTGCGGGCTCCCGGAGCCCTGCCCCACAACATGGCCCGGAAGGCCAGAGGATTTCTGCATCTCTGCCACCTTCCAGTTGGCCACAGACGGCTGAGAAGCCTGACGGCCCGAGTGCCCGGTGCCAGTGTAATGAGCCCATTCATTTCCTGCCGCCGGCATATGGCATGTCATTGTCCTCGGTCACCGAGGCACAAGTGATGCAATTTGTTGGCATGTCTTGCCACAGCACTGGCTGCCCGTCCCACTGAGCCCAGCAAACAACAGAAGCCATGAAAGGGCAGCCGAGCCCCACAGCTCCACACGCATGCCCATGCCGGGATGGTGCTGCTGTTTCTGCGCCTCTGGAGGCTTCTCGGAGCTTCTCACTCCCCTCTCTCTGCCCCAGGTCACTGGTACCCCAGCCACTCTCCAGACACCCCCGGGAGCAGCTGTGCCCTTGCACACCAGGGTCCCCATCCACCTGTGCACAACAGATGCCCGCTCAGGTGAGCACTGAGGACCTGACCGCCTGTGGGGTGGACACAGTGCACTGTGTACAGCTCGCGGAGAGGAAAGGGTGGGCGCTTACAAGGACCCAGTTCTGTTCCACCAGATGTAGCAGTTTGGAGACCCTGGAGGGAAGTCCAGCCCAACGCCACCCTGGGGTTTTATGGGCCTCGCATCCCCGGGGGTTGGGTTTCCTGAACACACTATTCTGAGCATGTGAAGCCAACTGACAGCAGGCTGCGGTGCTCGGCTGGCCTGGCTGGGGTTTGTACAGCAGTGGGCGCAGCGTACTGTGGTCCCAGGCCCAGGGCGCACCTGTGGCAGGCTCGCACAGGGCCGGCCCCCCACGGCTGCCTTTCTGTGTCTGAGGCCAGCTGGGATGTGCCACCGCTCCTGCAGATGAGATGAGTTCCAGGGCAACGTGTGACAGGATCCATGCTGAACACAGGAGCCGTCCTGGGCTCCGAGCAGCGGCTCCCCTAGGCGGGAAGGCAGCAGGGTCTGTGCCGTCGTGGCCTGGTCTTGTTTGCTCACACTTACCCACAGCAGCTTGCTGCAGAAGGTGCTCCGAGGTTCTGCCTGGTCAGAACCATCTCCTGACTGCTGTCACTGGGGGCTCGGAGGCTGAGCACTCTGCGCCTGTACCGGCACCTCATGTCTTCCCAGACTGCATCCTGCTCAGTGTGGAGTGAGTGTGGGGGGCCGAGGGACAGTGGCCACCCGAAGGGGTCTGCTGTCCTGGTGGTGAAGCTGGGCTCTGGCAGCACACGCCCAGGCTGTTTGTCTGCAAGCCGGACGCTGCAAGGCAGGATGGCCGTGGTGCACCTCTCAATGCAGGAGATTTGTCCCCAGGAGACTGGGGACAGTCCTTCTGCTTCTATCACATCAGTGAGTGGGGCTTCCTGCAGAGAGGTGCTCAGGACAGGCCTCTCAACTGACCACAGAGATGGCCTCTAGAGATTAGCTTAGAAGATGGAGGCAGGAGTAGAACACCGCAACTCGCGTTCCGGGAGAGGAAGCGTCTCCCCTGTGAGAAGACCAGCGAAGATGGCTCTTCATTTTGAGGGGAATATTCCATTTCCCTCCATTTCAGATTCTCACATTCTCCTCCTGAGAGAGGGAGGCAATGGAAGGGAAGACGATTAAGTGTGGGCTGTGCCACTGCACGTCCCAGGGCACAGCTGCAACGGGGGCAGAGGACCACGGTGCACGTTTTTTGGTGCACACTTTTTGGGCACAAGGAGCAAGCAGATGCTGGTGCAAAGGCCTTGACATCTCCTAAGTGGGGCAGGCTCACTTTCGGGAAGACAGGGTAAAAGAAGTAAGACCAAAACTACCTGCAGGCATTACCCATGATCCCAAGAGGCCGGCTCCGCTGGGGAAGGCAGTAAGCTGTCCCTCACCTGGGACTGGGGGGTGAGGACCGGTGACGAGCGTCCTGGAAATTCTTTTACCTCAACACCCTAGATTTGGCAACGAGTGGCACCCATGCTGCAACCCCTGAGAAGAGCAGCCCTGCCAGCCCTCCCTGCCAGCCCTCCCGCCCCAGGCTTCCCCGCCCCGCTCCAGGCTGCCCAGCCCCGCCCCAGGCTGCCCGGCCCAACAGCCCTCCCATCCCAGGCTGCCCAGCCCCACTCCAGGCTGCACAGCCCCACTCCAGGCTGCCCGGCCCCGCCCCAGGCTGCCCGGCCCCACAGCCCTCCCATCCCAGGCTGCCCAGCCCCACTCCAGGCTGCCCAGCCCCGCCCCAGGCTGCCCCGCCCCGCCCCAGGCTGCCCAGCCCCACCCCAGGCTGCCCGGCCCCTCCCCAGGCTGCCCGGCCCCTCCCCAGGCTGCCCCACCCAACAGCCCTCCCATCCCAGGCTGCCCAGCCCCACCCCAGGCTGCCCAGCTCCACTCCAGGCTGCCCGGCCCCGCCCCAGGCTGCCCAGCTCCACCCCAGGCTGCCCAGCCCCACTGCAGGCTGCCCAGCCCCACAGCCCTTCTGCCCCAGGCTGCCCCGCCCCGCCCCAGGCTGCCCCGCCCCACTCCAGGCTGCCCCGCCCGACAGCCCTCCCGCCCCAGGCTGCTCAGCTCCACTCCAGGCTGCCCAGCCCCGCTCCAGGCTGCCCAGCCCCACCCCAGGCTGCCCAGCCCCGCTCCAGGCTGCCCAGCCCCACCCCAGGCTGCCCAGCCCCACTCCAGGCTGCCCAGCTCCACCCCAGGCTGCCCAGCTCCACTCCAGGCTGCCCAGCCCGACAGCCCTCCCGCCCCAGGCTGCCCAGCTCCACCCCAGGCTGCCCAGCCCCACTCCAGGCTGCCCAGCCCCACTCCAGGCTGCCCAGCCCAACAGCCCTCCCGCCCCAGGCTGCGCTGAGCTCCCGAGAGCCCTGAGGGGATCTGTCCACACTGGTAGTGGGCTCCTAGCTGTGGGTTCCACAGGGTCCTCAGGCACCTGCAGGTTCTCCGCCCACCCGCACACTGACCCTGTGGTCCCCACCTGGGCCTGCGGCAGGCAGGTTGGTGCTCCTCAGGGAGAAGAAAGCACCTGCTCCCAGCTCCCTCCAGTGAGCCGGCAGGTGGAGGTCGCCAGCCTCGAGCCCCCCAGGGCCAGCCTCTCTTAGCGGGACCCTGCCTCCTTTTGTTCCTCGGGACCACCTTTACCCCTCTCTCCTGCTCTATCTCTACATTTCCTCTTCTGCTGGCTTTCCCCCAGCACCACCAGCACCTAAACGTGAGTGAGCCTTTCTTAGGTGAAAGGAGGACACACGGGGCGGATGGCGGGCCGCCAGGTTTGCCTTCCCACTTGAAGCTCACAATGAGGGCAGGGAAGGGTGGTGCTCCAGGCCTTGGGCCGAGTCCTTGGGGCCAGGGCTTCCTTCAGCATGAGACTGGACAGACAGCCTCTGAGGCCATTCCCTTTAATTCCTGGATGTGTCCGGGCTGTGAGGAGGGGCGGCAGCAGAGCCAGTGGTCACCCAGAATGGAGGTGCAGAGCCGGCCTGAGATGCCAGAGAGCAGTCCCAGGCAGAGGCTGGAGAGCCTTCTTGGGAGCGCTCCAGAGACCAGCAGCTGTCCTGAGAGTTCACTGGAAGACAATGGAGCACATCCCATACACACGAGGAAGAGCCTGGGGTCAGAGAGACACCCACCCCAGAGGGTGGGGCGGTGCGACACGCCGCCACCCAGGGCCAGAGTGTGCCTGCCACCAAGGGTCTGAGTGGAAACTCGTAACTCAGGGTCCCTTAGACTGCTCTCCTCTCCGCTGTTTTCCCCAGTCCCCTGCTTGTGCCCACCCCTCGGGGCTCAGGAGCAGGCGGGGTGCAGAGACGCCTGAAGTGTGATGTTGTGGAGGTGGGGACCATAGCTCCAGCAGGAGTTACAGAAAGCCTGAGCACTCTCTAGCCTGTCTGAGACAGAACCGTCAAAGCACAATGGGACAGAGACCATGTCACGGACGCTTATAGAAAAATAAGGAAGAAGATGAATGAATTTTTTCTTCCCCAATCAAAGTCCACTGCCTGGCGTGTTCTCTCTCTCTCTCTCTCGCTGGCCTCTTGAGTAAACCTCGCTCCTCTAACAGGTAGCTTGAGGCTGGGCTACGGGAAGCCGTCCTGGAGCTGGTTTAAAGGTGATTGGAGTCTGTCTCTGTAATTCAAACTCCCTTTGGATTTCTCATGTAGCGAACCTTCCCCTCTGAAGGCTGTGCTGGCCATGGGCTAAAACCAACAGTCATCTCCACCACTCCTGCACTGCCCCCAGGGCACGGAGACCAGTCCAGACGTGGGCCAGCGGTGTGGAGCAGCCGGGGAACAGCCTTCTGTAAGGCTTTGTTGGCCATGTGAGCTTGGACCACTTGCAAGGTCCATGGTGTGGAAAGTGGATTCATCCTGAGCAGCCCCAAGGTAACCAGGCTTTCTGTGGCTCTCGTGGAATCCCTCCTGATCCCTTCTCTGCACACAAGGGCTTCCTCGCCTGCCCGCTGTCCACCTGGGGGTATGTGTGGTGGCTGAAGGCTTTCTCCGTGGCTGTCACTTCTGACCAGGATACTTGCTTAGCTGCCCCTCCTGGACTGTGGACATGGTGATAGTTATAGATAGTGGCCCGACTGGGCTGTCGGAGGAGTCTGCCATTTGTGGGTAGGGTTTGTGCACCCAGGCCGCTGGCCGCTGGAGGATGGGCCCACTCAGGCGTGGTGGGCTGTTGACAGGGCCACATCATCATCCAGAAACCAGGTAGCTCTGTGTTCCTGATACCCCACTGCGTCCCCACAAGGAAGAAGAGGAAAGGGAGGAGGAGGAAGTCCTGTATGCACGGCTGCCATTATGAATTAGCTCTGCGTGGAGATGGAGTCTCCCCTTTCCCTCAGAGCGTGCTTCCCCGTGCTGGGGACAGTGGCGCGGTACTTGAGGACAACTCCACAGATCTCCTCTGTGTCAAGAAGCAAGGCGCCATGTCAACACCGAAGCCTGGCTTTGAAAGGTGAGCACTCCCTCTGACGCCTGCACAGAGCCGGGCCCTGCCTGTGTCCGCTGGTGTCCTAGACAGGTGTGTGCAGTGTGCCCCTCCTAGCAGCAGCCCACCTGCCCTGACGTCACTTTCAACACAAGGGGAGCTTTGAGACCTCGGCCCCACTGTGTGATGTTAGAAAGGAACCCTCCACAGCAGAGTCACAGAATTTAATCACAGCCACGGTCAAGGGCAGCCCCTTGCAGGAGAACCTGAGCTGTCTGCAGCCCCGGGAGACACTCTGCAGAAGGCCTGCTGCTCACCACATTGCTGATGGAGCAGGGCTCGTCTCCCTGTGCTGGAGAGCAGATCTCCCTCAGAGGCCAAAGCCACACGCAGAGGTCCCGTGATACCCTCAGGACCCCACAATGCCGCACAAGTGGCTGGAGAAGTTTTAAAATTCAAGTGTAAATTGCAATATTTATTCTTATCAAATGGATGTTAAAGGCAATTGAAACCTATGCTGTTTTCTGAGTTCATCATTTGAGTTGTTCAACGGCAGCTTATTTTAGTTAAAAGTATGTCTCTTAGGAACTTCTAGAGCCTAATTAGGCTAATAAATTTTCTCTTTCAAGGTAAATTCGTTGCCTTTTACCTAAAACATGTTAAAAATAATATTTCTTAAATGAAAAAAAGGCCGTATGAGGTTTTGTCTTGAGAAGCGCTCTGCTGTTACATTTTGTTGTCCTGTTTTCTCAGATTCTGTTTTCTGACCGGGGGATGGGGCCCAGGGCCTCAGGGTGTGGGGCCAGCACTCCACTGAGCGGCACCCCAGCACAAGTGAGCGGGTGAGCAGAGAGGTCACTCACGGGGGTGCAGTGCGTGAGCACCGCAGTGAGTCACCCTCCGCAGGATGGAGAACCTGTACCAGCCAGCCCCTCCTTCTCCCAGCCTGCCTCTATCCTGGACTCCTCTTTCCTTCCCAGATGTCATCTGGGAAACTGTCACCTCGTTCACCCCGTCTCCTGGGCTCTCCTTGGTGTGACTGTCTCACACTGACCTTGTGCTGGGGTGTGACCGTTCTGCGGAGGGGCTTGAAAGCATTTGTGGACGTCCTTCCACTGACGTGCAGGTGTGTTTCTCTTGGGCACTGGTGTGCTGGGCCCTGGGAGATAGAAGATAGCACACATGTGGCTTGTGTGCAGGCCTCCTTCCCATCCTGCCATATCTAGGTCCGTGGGGTCAGGCTGACTTGCTGGTCCAGGGCCTCAGTCACCTGGCTGGGCTTGTGAGACAGGTATCCCTGCTGCGGCGCTCCCTGGAGGGAAGCCATCCTGTCCAGCCATACCTCAGGGCTGGGATCTGCTCCTGGCCTCCACTGGGGCCTCCACATAGATAATTTGGAATTCTGGTCAGGACATTGTTCTATTCTGTTTATGTTAATCATCCAATCATTTTATTAATGTGTTGTCATGAGTATTTAGTTTCCTATTTTCCAGAATCATTTTATTTCCTGCTCAGAATTTTCCAGGTGTGTTCTTTTGAAATTCTTCCTGTTGGCTTTGTGTGTGTGTGCTTGGTTGTGCATGTGTATGTGTGTGCACACATGTATGTGATTGTGAGTGTTGCATATGCTTGTGTATGCATGTGCATGTGGCTTGTGTGCATGTGTATGTGCATGTGTGTGTGTTTGTGTGTGCACACGTGTGCTTATATGTATGCATGTGCATGTGTGTGCATGTGCTTGTGTGTGCACATGTATGTGTGATTGTATACATGTGCTTGCGTATGCATGTGCATGTGGCTTGTGTGCATGTGTATGTGCATGTGTGTTTGTGTATGTGCACACATGTGCTTGTGTGTATGCATGTGCATGTGTGTGCATATGTGTGTATGTGCATGTACACATGCATGCATGTGCATATGTGTGCATGTACTTGTGTGACATGTGCATGAATGCATACATGTGGAACTCTACCACTTGGCACTTTCTAAAACACTTTTCGGTGACCTATGTGTGTGCATATGCACGAGGACCTTTCTGTTTGGCCTACAAGATGCTCCAGGCTCATCTTTTGTATTTCCTGCCCCAATTGGGGATGCTTTTGGGGCCCTGCTTCCTGGCTGGCTTCACGGAAGAAGGGATTGGGGAAGAGGGCTAGGCACCAGATGGCTGACTGCAGCCACCATTTCCACTGACAGGGGACACATGTGGGCATGTGCCAGGTCTCCATAAGTACTCAGGTGCATGAGCATGGTCTCAGCGTGGCTGGTTCTGATGTCTCTGGCTGTCCTTCAGAGTCACAAGGTCATCCCAGCCCTGCCCCTTCTTCCTGTGACCGCCTTGCACAAGTGGGCTCCCACTGCCCATCCACCACACCCCGACGGTGCAGTCCCCTGCAGGCCAGTGGCAGATCTCAGCCTGTGCCTCTGTGGAGATGCCCTGCAGGAGAGCATGCTGCTCACCAGGCCTCTGCCTTTGGTGGCATGGCACCTCCTTCCCAAGTCCCCTTCAGGGAGGCTGTCTACATGTCCATGACACAGAACGCTCTGCTGGCACTGTCTGCCCTCCATGCTGGAGCCCCTCACTGCCCGAGTGACTAGGGCTCACTCTCGTGCTGGGTGTTCTGTGGGGAGGGTCTGACAGGTGCCCTTGTCATGTATTCCCCATGACAGGGTTCTGCAGGTCGCTTGGTCACCTAAGCCCTGGGCTTTGCCTGTCCTCTGCCTCTGGGCTCTGGCACCACGGCGGCTGGCTGAAGCTGTGCTCTTATCTTGTTCTGAGTGACATGAAATGGAACCCCTTGCTCCCCTTAGCTACATGCATCCGTGACTCACCTGTGTGTCCGTGTGTCTGGATAACCCATTTGTTTTAAAAATGAGATGCACAATAAAGGTGTGCAGTCTCACACACATGATCGTAACTTCTGTCATGCTGATGGACTCATGAGCTGGAATTGTCACTGAATTCCAGAGCATGGTCACCGGTGATGTTCCACTGTGTGGGTGGAGCACGGTTTGTGTGTTCTCTCACTGAAGCACGTTTTCACTGCTTCTGATTCTTGACAGTTATGTAAAAACGGCTGTAAACATTCTGTAGGTGTTTGTGTAAACATAAGTTTTGAATCCGTTGAATAAACACCAAGGAGCAGGGTTGCTGGATGGCAGAATGAGACTGTGTTTAGCTTGGTAAGACACTGCCGACGTGTTTCCAGGTTAGCTGTGTCACTCTGCATTCCCACATTGCCAACAGCAATGGAGTCACTTTTGTTCTACATTCCTGCCAGTGTTGAAGTGTGAGTCCTTATTTTCTAATTTTAGGCAGGCTAATAAGTCTGGGATAGTAGCTCTTGTTGTTGTTTTTTTTTTTTAATTTTGCATTTCTCTAATAAAAAGGATGTTGAGGAAGTTTTCATTTGCTTACTTGACATGTGTACGTCTTCTTTGATTGACAGTTATCTGTTCAGATTTTTTTTTGGCTCATTTTTTAACTGGATTGTTTAATGTGGTAAGAATTGACATCTTGACAATACCAAGTCTGCCAACACTCATGCAAGATTATTTAAATCTTGAATTTCTTTCATTAGTGTTTGAACTTTTCAAGATAGAGATGCTGTACATATTTTGTTAGATCGATACCTAACATTTTTACTTTTTTGTGGGTTATTGTGAATGGCATTATTTTTAGAGTTACCATGATCAATTGTCCAGTGCTGGTATATATGAAGACAATTGCTTTTTATATATTCACTTCATATTTTATGGCTCTGCTATTCTCCCTATTAGTTCTAGTAGGCTTCATGGAAGAAGGGATTGGGGAAGGGAATTTGAGGGGATTATCTACATAGACATACATATCATCTCTGAATAGACAGTATCATTTCTTTCTTTTGAATTTATGACTCTTACTTTTCTTGTCTTATTACACTGGAGAGCTCTTCTATGGCTGTGAGAAAGGGCACCTTTGATTATGTTCTCAGCATTCAGGGAAAACATCAAAGCCTTCACCATTAAGAATTATACTGGGGCTGGGGATGTGGCTCAAGTGGTAGCCTGCTCACCTAGCATGCATGAGGCACTGGGTTCAATTCTCAGCACCACATACAAACAAAGTGAAGATATTGTGTCTACCTAAAACTAAAAAAATAAATATTAAAAAAGGAATTATACTAAATTCAGAGTTTTGGGGGTAAAAGTTCTTTTATAAGCTGAAGGAATTTCTCTCTCTTCCTAGTTTGCTAAGAGTTTTCATCTTGAATATGTGATGGATTTGGTCTCCTATTTTTGTGTACCAATTGATGTGTTCACATAAGGTGACTTTACTTCCTTCCATAAAACATCACCGGCCATCTGACCCTGCCAGCAACAGCTCTGAATCCACCTGGACGTCCAGAGCCAAGTGGACTTTTCTTAAGACCTCAATGTCCCTTTTGATTTGGTCTGGATATGTGGAGTCCACTGTGGCCAGTTGACCACCAATGCTCTATCTCCGTTGCTTGCTGTGGCTGAACCTGGTGGAACTCTACACCTGGCACTTTCTAAAACACTTGTCAGTGACCTGCTTCCTCATTTCACTTCTTCTGTGCTTATCCTCATGAACTCCAGATGGTTGTGTGGTTCCCTACCACCTGCGTTTCTGAAGTGACACCTTGGCGACAACAGCTCTGCACGTCTGGTGCCACACTAGTTAGGCAGTTTACCATCTATGAAGTCACATTACTTTGAATAACTGTCATCCATCTACATCTACATGATGGCTTCCCATAATTTTTGATTAATCAAATAAACTTTATTTTTCACAAATGGCAAAGAATGAAAAAAAAAATGTAACAGCTTTGTCAGTGTGTTAACTGTCTTCACACCCTTCCTACTGTTCATCCTGATTTCTTTTGTCCCCTGCAAACAACATCTGTTCACTGCATTTTTGGTGCTTCTCACAAACAGAAATGAATAACTCAGCTTGACAGGACAGTAGTCAAATGACACCTTTAGGCACTATTTGCATCCAATAAATAATTCCCTTCTCAGGGTAGATGGTGGAGACCACTCCAAGGGTCCAGCCTGACTCACAGGCCTCCTACCAGACAAGTTCCTGGGGCTAAATCTCCCTCGTGGAAGGTGAGTGCCTGATTAGTTCCATGACCTGACTTTGGTTCTCAGGGGATGTGAACAATGGTCTGATTGTTTCATGAAATACAGGCTCACGGTGACAGCCACATGTCTGTTGGTTCATTTTCTTTTTAATCCCTGACAGCATTACAAAAGAAAATATATTGAAATCGCTCTCAGCAGAAAGATGCTTGAAAAATCTTACTGGGGTTCTAAACAGAGGGAGTTCTGCCAGCAGCTAGGTGAAGTGCTGTGGGCACACGGTTCATCCCCACCTGTCCACTTCTCCGTTCTGTGCGGTTTTATCAGAGTCTACAACTCATGGTAGGCAACCAGAGCTGTCTGCCGTGGGGCTGGATCTGCACTTCTATTTGGAAGTACAGTCTTAAGAACACATCTCCACAGGACTGCAGGACATTCACCCTGCTCAGTGCGCGCTGAGAGAGGAGGACACAGCGTGATCCAGGTACAAACTTCCTACTTTTAAATTAAGTGAATTCTAATTTTTCATGTAATCAAAGTTTTTTACAGAAATAAAAATAGCATTTAAAGAAGACCAAGGCTGTAAAAAAATTTTCCAGGGATTAAGGATTTGATTTTCATCTACACTTCTCGATTTTTTTGATTTCATGAACAAGAAAGTTAAAAATAAACAAGATTGATACTGATTCATCAATTTTAAAATATGCTCAATTAAAAATATCAAACACTCAAGATACAAAATGTGATCTATGATCACTATCACCCCAAACAATCAAACAGCAGTTAAAATTTTGGTTTTTTTTATTTCTAATTTTCTGCCAACCAGTGAAAACCTGCCACAGCCTGGCCTGGACACGGCCTCTCGGAACCAGCCTCTTCTGCTTGTCCACAGGACTCTGAATGTGCAGGGGAGCGCCTGTGGTAGTGGCCGCATGTGACGGGGGCTTTGTGTGCATGTGGCAGTGTACGCCTGTGTGGACACGGTGTGTGGAGAGTCGCTCTGCCTGTGTGTGGTGTGCGCAGTGTGTCTCCCTGTGCAGATGGGCCTGTGTGCAGAGTTCAGGGCTCTGTGTGTCTGTGTGGTCTCATGTAAGCCTCTCGGGATTCCTCGCTGACCAGTGAGGAGGCCACCCAGGCAGCTCGTGGACAGGCTCACGTCTGTCCGACTTCAGAACTTCTGCCACACACAATCCTTGCACGGGAGCCTGCGGAGGGCTGAGCGTTGCAACGGCTCAGAGTAAACAGGACTTCAGGGCTCAGGGGGGTCAGGTGCACCAAACGCACCAAGCAGCATGGACACAGGAAGGTTTTAAGAGCCTGTGGCTCCAATGGATTGGAAACAGTTCCAAGGGCCGCAGCCACACTGTCCATGAAGTGAGGTGAGGAGGAAAGGGGAGGACGGGGCGTGCGTGGAGAGGTAGAAGGGGGGCACCTAGGTGGAATTCCCAGCAGACCTGCAGATGCTTCCTGCCATGCTCCTGTCACCTGCAACCATGTTTGCCTCCGTGTGTGCGTCCCATGAGACTGTGTCTCCCCGGGAGTAAGGACACTGGGATTCTCCCCACCACCATGTGAGCTGAGGCTTAAGAGAAATCAGTGGGGCAGCAAGTCATGGTCCTTCACTGACCAGGACCACATGGGCTGTGGGATGCTTGTGCAGAAGGAAGAACTTTGCGCGTCCCCTTCCAGGGTGGGAAGAGGTGCGTGGCCTGGTCAACTGTGACAAATACTTGAAAAGAATCAACTTAAGGAAGGAAAGATTTATTTTGTCATGGGGTCAGAAGTCGCAGTGCACAGCCACTTGGTCCATCGTCTGGCCTTTAGCGGGACAGAACACCCCGAGGGAGCACCTGGGACCACAGAGCTGCTTCCTTCCTGGTGGCAAACAGAGACAGAGAGCAAGGAAAGGGCAGGGACAAGACAGACCTCCCAGGGAGCCCAGGTGCAAAGGGGAGTGCGAGGCTGTTCGTGCAGTGACCTGGCCGGTGTCCCCTGAGGGGCCCTCCACGTCCAGACCCCTGGCACCTGTGCACACAGCCTCATGTGCCAGTGAGGTCATTGCAGATGATCCCTGGGGTGGGGCAGTGGACTGGAGGCCTGGAGTGCGGGAGTGTCCTCAGGAGAGCACGCTCAGGGCCGCAGGCCTGGGGCCACAGGAAGTGTCCTCCCCTGGCGTCTCTGGAGAGAGGACGACTTGTGCAAGTGATGGTATTCCACAGAGGTGGCACCTGGACATTACCGTCTTTGTTAGAGTGTCTCAGGTGACAGCTGAGCCTCTGGGTGCCGCGTGCTCTGGACAGGCTCACGGGTATCTTGTGCCACAGGTATTTTCCCTCCCGGAAGCTGCCAAGTTTTCCAGGTCTCCCGACTTCACTTCCTGCTCTACCTTCAGAAAACCAGTTCATCCACCTCGTGAAGAAAGTGCTGTAAAATGTCTAAATGTCCTCTATGCCGCAGGGACATCTTGTAGGGGCTATGTTATCGTAAGCTAGGAAACAATTACTGCAAGAATAAGAAAGGAAAAAACCCTTTGCTTTTTCACTCTCAGACTTCATAGGACCCTACAAAGTCATCCTGCAGGAGGTAGGTCACCTGCCCATCACCAGGAGGCCTAATGCCCGCTCAAGCCAGCTTCCCTCTGGGGACTTGGACAGAGCTGGGAGGGCCACAGATGTCCCAGTGCCAAGGGACGGTATGGGCAGCAGCTGCTCACAGAAAAGACTGAGAGCCCAGATGTGAGTGGAAGAAGATGGAGAGGCCTGTCCAGTCCCTGCCCAGGCCAGGAGGCTTTCCACGCTCCCTCTGCTCCTTTGAGTCTGAGAGGAGAAGGAGGCTCAGGAAAGCACAGCACTGCTCTCTCCCACACAGCCGCCGGGGCCAGGGGCTGAGGCCAACGGGTGGCTCCAAAGCCCACTGGGCCCCTGCCTGGGGAAGAGTGGACAGCTCTGGAGTATCGGCCTCCATGCTCCCCGGGCAGAACCCCAAGGTGGACGTTCCCAGCATGAGCCGATTATCGGAGGTGATTTTTCAGTTCCCGAGTCACAAGACTGGTGTGGCTCAAAGCCCACGCCCACCTGGAACGGGCCAGTACTGAGTCCGGCACCAGTGTTGGTGGTCATCGCCTTCTCTCTGGGCGTCACAGGAGGAAGTGTGCTTCGTGTGTGAAGCCAGAGTCACAAGACCCTGCCGTCTCTGCAGACCCGGCCACGTAATGATGTAGAGTTTTCTCAAAAACATTCTGCATATAATCCCAGGCTTCGCAGTCGCCTTTGAAGTTACATGGCTTCTTAATGTGCTGCTGTCCCTCCAGGCACAGAGACAGGGTGGTAGACGCTAGATGGCTCATGGGGGGCACAGAGCAGTGTGCTCTTGAGAGCCCTGATGCCGGTCCCCACAGATGGGCTTTCAGGTGGAGGGAGCTGTGGGGACTGGGAGGCCTGTCCAGCCTGTCCCCTGAGTGCTCTAGAGCACAGGCCCTACCAGAAGGCAGAATGGCTCTCAGCTGGCCAAACCTGAAAACGTCACCTCCTCAAGGCACTCCTTGCATTGGTGCACAGAATTAATGACTAAATTTTTCTGATTTTAAAATTCTCATGTGACGCAGCAAAGTATCTGGAAACAGGAGATGCTAAGAAAGAAATGTATCTTTTACATTAGTGCACACAGTAAACACAAAGTCGGCTCACGGCAGGAGCATCCTGCTTCTGCTTGTTCAGTGCATTAATAAAACCAGAATGTCCGTGTGCAAACACTTGGGGCTCAAGGCTCCGGGGGTTCCAGTCTATAGATGGTGGACTCCACAGCCCTGGGCCCAGGGTGAGCCAGAGCGCCAGGGCAGAAGGGCGTGGTGGGGGAGAGCAGCAGGGCATGGCTCCAGGAAGCCCAGAGCGGTCTGCTTGCCAAGGACCTTCATATCCCGGAGGCTCGCCCCCAGGGACCTGCCTCCTGCAGCTGCAGCCCAGCTGCCTGGAGTCTCCACCTGTCACCCATCCAGGGCTCCAGCACCCACCATCTCACCGGGCTCCCTGCATTGTCCCACACGAGGCACTGGGGACACCCCACGCCCAGCACCGCACGGGAGAGTCCTTCTATTGTCAGTCTGCGAGGTGCTGCTATTAGCCACAGCCTTTGCTGCTTACTGTGTTTTAATTGGTCAGTTAAACTGCCTATCGGCTCGACTGCTCCTGGGCCAACCCCTCAGTCAGGCGCTGAACCTGGACATTCTTCCCTTAAATGCAATGCCGCAGTCGCTTACTCTTACGCCCCCTCCTCCGTCCCCACACCCATCAGCTGGGGGAGGCAGAGGAGGAGCCCCTCTGCCCCCCAGCACTCCTGCTCTCAGTCGCTGCCTCTTGGGTGCTGGGTGCTCTCCCCAGTTAGTTTTGCTTTTCTGAGACTCACTGGGGACTCTGTGGGGAAGAATGCAGTGGGCACACCCAGCGTGGGCCACGTGGTCAGGGTCGCCACAGGCGCAGTCCTGGGAACCCATCACCACAATCAAGGGACACCCACTTCCCTGGGTTCCGGAAGCTCTCGTCACTCGGGGAACCCCCTCCTGCCTCCCCCTCCTCCCTGCAGCCCGGGGCCGCTCTGGGCCACCGTAGGTGGAACTTGTTTTCCGAGTGTTGTGGAAATGGTCTGAGTGGCTGCTCTCTGGCTCCCCTTGCTCATGCTGTGCTCTGCGCCCCATGATTCCATGATTCCAGTCAGCTCACCCCGTTCTGTGGCAGGCCGCAGGGACTTCGGGCTTGGGGCTGTTCAGTGCCTGCCGTGAACCTTCTCGTGATGGCTTTGGGAGCTTTGACACCTGAGTGCCAGGCCCGCCCCGTCACTCGCGGACACTTGGCCTTTCCAGACGCTGCTCCTGCTGTGTAGCCCACGCTCTCCGTCCCCTCTGGACAAGGGTTCTCGTGCTCCCACCACACACATCATGCCCACAAATCCCCGTGAGGGTCAGTTCACAGGGAGAAGGCGCTTTCTGTCCACTGCCTCAAGGTGGTGGCCTTAGATGGTGGCCAAGTGGTCCACAGTTTGGACCTGTGGGGGCACTGCACACCATGGCAGGGGAGCTACCATCTTGCGAGCCACAGAGCAGACCAAAGAAGAGGCTGGGGTCCCACTATCCCCCAGGGGACAGAGGACCCCTTGTCTTAAGTGTCTGCCATATAGCATTGCTCCTGGGACAGGGCCTGTGACACTGGGGCCTGCAGGGACCTCCAGGACCTCCAGATCCATCACAGCAGGACAGTCAGTCTTCTTAGCAGAGCTGCAGAGCTGTTCTGGGGTTGGTTTCCACTCCCCGATGACGGTCACTCTGAGCTAACTCGCTGTTCACAGGTCATCGTCTGTCCACTCTGTTGAGTTATCAGAGGTCTTGTTATTGAGTTGTAGGACTGCTTTCCACATTCTAGACACAGTCCTCCATATGATGCAGGTGCCTGAAACTTCTCCCCTGGTCTGGGGCTGCCTTTTTATTTCCTCACCCATGAGCTTTTGGGGGGACACCTCATATCAAAAACCATGACAGTGTCTTCCAAAGAACAAATATTTTAAAGTTTGATGACGCTTAGTCTATTAATTTTTTTCTTGTAATTTGAGTTCTTTGCATTTAAGAAATCTAAAGCTTTGTCAATTTCACAAATAATTTCATCAAGTTTTACATTTAAGTCAGTGACTCATTGCGAGTTAAATTCTGTGTATGGCATGAGGGAAAAAGTTGACATTCATTTTTGCAAATTGATATGCAGTTGATCAAACACCATTTATTGAAAACATTGTCTTTTGCCCAGTGAGTTTCTTTGATAGAGTTATTGGAAACCAATTGACCACATATACATGTCCCTATTTTTGTTCTTATTTTTGATCCCACATATCCATTCACGTATGTCTTCCTCAGTACCAAGACCACCTTGATTACTGTAGCTTAATCACAGGATCAGAGTCTGATTTGATAAATCCACCAACTGTGTTTTTCTTTTCTTTTTATTTATTTATTTATTTATTATTAGTTGTTGAGAACATTACAAAGCTCTTGACATATCATATTTCACAGTTTGATTCAAGTGGGTTATGAATTCCCATCTTTACCCCGTATACAGATTGCAGCATCACATGGGTTACACGTCCACTGTTTCACATACTGCCATACTCCTGTCTGTTGTGTTCTGCTGCCCTTCCTATCCTCCACTATCCCCCCTCCCCTCCTCTCCCCTCCCCTCTTCTCTCTCTACCCCATCTACTGTAATCCCTTGTTTTTTACAAGGGAGAGAAATGAATCACAGAGTTTTTCTTTTAAATCACTGTGCTTGCTCTAGCGCTTGGCATCTTTCATGTGAATCTAAGAACTGGCTGTGAATTCCAGAGCCTGCTGAGGTGTGTCTGTCTGTACTTCCTCTGTGGTGGAGAATCATCCATACCTCTGTCTGAGGGTTCCTAGGTACTCCTTCACTCTCGGCTGGCCGCTGTGGTTTCTGGTGGAATGTGGGGCCATCCAGATGGGTTTCCCCTGGATGTCACTTCTCATCTTTCCCCCGTGGCTCATCTTCCTCTGAGGCTCTCAGCAGAGGAAGTTGCAAGGCACAATCCCTCCACTCCTCCACTCCTCCCACTGGCCTGTGAGCCTCTTGAACTTGTGGATTCATGTCTTACAGCACGCTTGGCAAGGTTCCTGCCGTTGCTCCCCCGGCTCTCTTCTGCGCCCATCATGATGTCTCCCACCTGAGCTCCTTAGCACCTGTCTGGCCCTTCACTGTCACCCCCAGGCCGCCGAGCCTCTGTTTGCTGTCATCTCAGCCTCCTGGGTGACTTCATTGCTCTGTTCTCGGGCTGCTGCTCCCTTCCTCTGATCTCTCTACCCTGTGCTGAGGCCGTCCAGAGAGCTCTGTTTCTTTGTTGGCTAATTTTTTTTTAAGACTAACTCTGGATTCACGCAAAACTAGTCAGAGGAGTGGAGAGTTCCTGTGTAGCCTTGTCCCACGTGCTCTGCCTCCCGGGTACCAGTGTTTCCACCAGGGAGGTTTTATTTCAGGTACCTTATTTTTTTTAGCTCTTAAATCTCCATTTGCTTCTTGTTTATCATTTCTACTTATCTTTGGAGAATTCTATATTTTCAGTATTTTTGAATGCATTTCCCTTGGTCTTATTTGGGATAGTTACATGGTAATTATTTCAAGTTCTCTTTCTGATAGCACCAACATCTGTATCCATCTTAGCCTGGCATATGCTGATGAATTTTTTACTTCTAAGTGTTCTCATTTCCCTGATTCTGTGCATTCCAATTATTTTGGCATGAATCCTAGATATTATGATGTTGGGTTGACCAGAGGCCTGTTAAAACCACTGGAAAGTGTCGATAGTTTATTTTTCAGATGATTAACTCAGTTAGGGTCAGACCACCTACTGTGAATAGTGGTTCAAATCACAGGTCAGTATTTTTCCTCTTGATTTTATTTGGCTTTTTCATACTTTAGGATTTGAATTTTAGATCAGATTTTAGTCTATTATCATATAAAATATTCACAAAGTTCCAACGTTTAGTTGAGTGTGGTGTATACCGATTATTCTCTGTGCCCCTTTTAGCTATCTTTATTCTTCTGTTGTGGTTCACCTCCCTTTTCTGTTTTATTATGTAGCTACTTATCAACATATGTCCCTTTCCTTAGAAAAAGGAAGCAAATGTTGTTTTAAATATGTGAAATTATTTGCATAATTATGGCATAGTAATGAAAATATTTGATTATGTCAATATTTGTTCTTATTCCCTCATGAATACTGGCTTAAATGGATCAGCAGCTTGTCCTATTAAACTGTCGAACATTGTTAAAACTGGGATTACGTCTTGGTAACAGGATTTTCAGGTATTTGCTGTGGATTGAACGTTCTATAGTCAACACTGAAATTTGGTTCAGAAATCACACACCTGTTTTATGAGCTGTATCTCGTTCTGCCGACATCAAGGGGGACTCCAGCCTGCTCTTGGGGCTGGGGTGTCTGTCATTCTGTGCTTTGCTGTGACAGGCTGGCTTGTTGTACCCCCAGGCCTTTTTGACTGGTCTCTAGTCACGAGCAATGGGCAGGTGAGTGCACCTAGAGACGGTGCAGGGCCCTGGGCAGCAGCAGCTCGCCAGCCAGGTCCTCTTTGGAAGTGTCTTGAGGTCGCTGCCCTGGTCAAGGCTCCGGTGCTGGGTGCTGGGTGGAAGTGAGCCTCCAGACCAGATAGCACCCTCCTGCCTTCGGCTGCTGCATCAGGAACAAGAAGGATTTCAGCGACCTTATTGGTGAGCATATGGCAGGCTCTGATTTCCTTACTAAATCAGATGATATTACTAGAACTGGGTCATTATGCACACATTGTAATCTATCGTTAAGCCCAACAAAGTCATATTTAGCTAGTGCTTTAATTGTGCTACTGGGATTTATCTCTGCTTTTCAAAGGGGGAAGCAGCCCAGCAAGGGGAATGGGACCAGCAGCCCTGGTTTTCCATCTCATAAAGAGGGTGTCATTTCTAACAAAGGAAGACGTGGCTGACCTGTCACTCATTCTGAGAAGCATGGTCGCAACCTCTCCTGACCTTCAGATGCAGGAACACATTCTTGGGAGGGTGAGCCTGGCCCTGGACTGCAGTTTTGCCCTGGGCAGTGTGGCTCTGATGGGCTTGATGATGAGGGTTGCCACGGCCCTTTCCCATGTGAAGCAAGTTCACCTTGTGAGCGCTTCAGTCAGTTGCTCATTTCTTGAGGTCTCTTCTATAAGCACACTGTACCCCGGTGCTGTTCCAACCTTTAATAACTTTTAAAATGTGTACAGGAATAAAACGTTCAACGTCCTGCAGCACGCAGGGTGTAGGTCTGGTTCTGTGTCTGCACCATTACCTAAGATGGTGCTTACCTGTCATGGCTTCCTGGGCTCATGCTGGCTGCCTGTGGGGTCCCAGGAACAGGAAATGCCTTGGCCTTGAAGGTCCTTTGCCTTTCTTTGCTATCAGCTCACATCAGACCATCACGGCCAGAGTATCCCGGATGGTCCCCAGTGTGTGTGGTGGGGCCTGCATGGAGGACCATGAGTTGGAGTGGTCGTTCCTGGCCCAGGGGCTTGGTAGGTGGTGCTCTGTGGGTTGGAGGGGATGGGACCCAGGAGCCAGCTTGCCGTTTGCCACCTGCTAGGAGAACCCACCCAGAGGGTCCTGGCTCCATCTCCAGCAGCTGGAGGTGAGGACCCTGTTTTCTCCTGTCGGGGTTAACACACAAGCAACTTCTTAAGTAGCATTTTGACAAACACAGTGGGTAGTGAATCCTGTTACATAGTTAAAGACTTTTAACAATTAAAAAGATTTACGAGATGAGCCTGCTCCATGAGTCTGAAGAGGGGGAGCCGTGGGGAGCAGGCGGGGCAGGGCCAGGGCGCCCCGCTGAAGCCAGGTGGGCCAAACGCATGTGTCTGCCGCAGGGTGCGGAGGGCACCTGAGGCCCGCGTGGCTGACACTGTGGATTCCCAACTCCAGATGGATTTGAGGGTGGCAATCTTCGCTCCCAGGAAGCCATCATCCGGCCAGCTCTGGCCTGCGCAGGGTCCTGGGTGCTGACTCTGTGGCTCAAGGGTGGCCGTCTGTGGCTGAAGGCCACAGTGGCAGGTGGTGCCCGGCTTTATTCTCTTCCTTGTCACCAGGCTCTGGGCTGCTTGGCAGAGCACAAGTGCCTATTACAGCTTCATCTTTGCTCAGGACTTTCAAAATCACCTTTAAAGAACCTTGCACAGGTACCTCAGCTATGCTGATATCTTTTAATACATCCTGTGAAAAGAAAGAAGGAATAATAGCAGGAAAAAAATAGGGAAGGATTTGCATCTTCCCAATTGGGGTAGGAGATGGAAGGCTGCTTCTGTCGTGTGAGTGCAGTTTAAAACGGGAGCTCCTGATGGAGACGCAGCCAGATGGGACCTTCACACGTTTTGTAAAGAGAATAGACTTCAATAAGTCAATCCAGACCCTGGGTTTTGCTGGGGTGTTTGTCTTTACGTAGCAGATTGCTAATGGCGAGCCCAACTGGGCTCCTAGTGCAGGAGTGTTTTCTGGGCAGGGGCTTCTCCACTTTAGCTGGAAAATACAGAGGCATTTCTGATGACAAAAGCTATGAAACATTTCAGGGGTTCTCCAAGCTCTGATGAGACGCTCCTGCAGCTTACTTCTGTTTGGAATGTTTTAGGGGCATTGGCTCGGGGAAATAGAACCCATGGCTTTGAGCACAGACCAGACGCAGACACAGACACGGCCGTCCTTCCTGAGCTCCTGCTGGTAAGAAGTGGCGGCCTGTGTGTGCTTCTGCATGTGTGTGCGTGTGCCCACATGTGTGTCCGTGTGTGTGAGATGATTTACTTCATAAAGGTTTGGAGACGATTTACTCAAAATATTTTTCTGGGGCAAAGGAAGAAGGATCACCTGCTGGGAGTAAAACAGTCCACCCATGTGGGGCAGGTTCCCTATGGTCCTAAATTAGTCACGGAGATTTTTCCTCGATGCCCTGAAGATGTCACACTTCATGGTACTAAGAGAAGAGACTCAGTCCTCCGTATGTGAGGCCTGGCTCTCCTGACTAGGGATTGTTGCTTGGTGCCACATTGGTCTAGATTTGAGAGTTGGAAACTTTGTTTATTGTTGTGAGCTGTAGCAGTGGGAACCTTGGGGGCTTGGCATGCCTTCATTTCACCCTGAGAGGTGGACGTGAGCCGTGTGGACGCAGGGAGGACTAGGTGGGGAACCACTGGACCAACTGTCTGGTTCTTCTATACACCTTCCAGAATAAATCTGAGTGGACGTCTCATCTCATCCTTATGGTATTTCTGACTCTTCATCTTCTCTCCTTTCTGGTGCTCTGAGTCCAGTCTCCCTGCCCATTCCAGAGAAGTGTTGGTTCATTTACTTATTGCTAAGTTTTGCAATGTCGAAGTTTGCTCAGTAACACAAATCTCTTCAAAGAATTCAGTCTTGTAAATGTCTAACTATTTCCCCAAAGAAAATTTCTATTCATTTGTTTTGGGAAGCAGCCAAACTCTGATTTTTTTTTTTTTTGCATTGAAAAAAAATGAAGTCTTTCAGAAAAAAAAAATTGGACAAAGAAAAACAAAAGCTCCTTCCTAGTAGTTATAGCTGAGTTCTCAGCCTCATGAGTATGTTTTCCGTACAGTGGAGTTGCTCATTCTACTTTAATCTACATTCAATTAAGAGAGATAGATCTCGTCTTCCTCTAGAGCAAGCTGGGAGCCAACGGTCACCCTCTGGGCAGGCTCCAGCAGCCCTGTGGATGGCGGCACTCCCTCAGCAGCCCAGCTCTTCCGAGGGGGTGTGGCGGCACACTGTTGCTAGGGCTAGCTGCCGAATTCATCCTGTGCTCCCGGCTTCTTTTGTGCTGAAAAACATCCACATTCACCAACGTCATCTCCTCCAAGAGGACATCTGACATGACGTGTTAATGGCTCCGTTTTATGTGGCACAGAGAACTCAGCCGGTCCCTAGAGGCACACGAATTTTGATGTATTCTGTCTCTCTTTGATGGTGCTTATCTCTTTGGTATTTAATTTGCAACTGGTTGTCCATTGCTCGCGCTGTTTGCCGATTCCTCTTCTGTTTTTCATATCAGTGTCAAATTAACTTTTTACTGGAATATGCCTGGGAAAGGTAGGCGCAGCTCACAGGAACTGGTTTGTCGTTTAGAATTTCTCTTTGCTTTTGCTTGAGCAGTTTATAGAACTTTGGCATTTTATAGATTATAAGTCAAATTAATGCAGAAGAAGATTTACTGCTGTCCTTATAAGGTCTCTATCTATATATCTACCCACCTATCATCTATTTTATCTATGTAAACCCACACACATACTCAAGGAAACAGCAATGGGTAAGAGGACCTTCTATTCTTCAAAGCAATAATTAACTTTATTTGAAGATTAGCCTTTTATCTTTTCAAGGGAGAGGGGAATGGGAGGGAAAAGGAGAGGGTATTTGAGAACTTCCTTCTGTTACAAAAGAAGTTATCTTCACCTTACCTTCCTGCACCTTACCTGCCTGCACTGGTTTTATTTATCATGTCTCTACAGGTTCCAAGCTGGCAGTGACAAAGATATTTCACATTGACCTGAGAAGCTGCTAAATGCACATGCGTGTTTGTGTGAGTTCATGTGTATGTGTGTATCTGCATGTGTGTCTGTATCACACCGTGCACATCAGGGTGTGCGTCTGGGTGTGCATGTGTGTGTGTGTGTGTGTGTGTGTGTGTGGCTGGAGGGGCAGGATGGGGGCATGAAGGAGGACTGAAGGGCATCGGAGGTTTGCACGTGTCACTCTAAATGCCACTTTGTGTGGTATTGTTAGACGAGTCCCAGTGCCTGAGCGTGAGGGTGGGCACGACTGAGTGTGGGGGGCCCCTGGGCTCTAGGATGTGTGCACTAGACCGACAGGCAGGGCAGCACCCAGACTCGGCCTCTGCAGGGTGGCCAGGGCCTGGGCCTCAGACCCTTCCCCTCCTGGCACGGCAGGTTCACTCCCGAGGCCCGCCCCTCTCTTGGTGCCCTGCACACCTGTGAATGGCAAGGGAGACTTTTCTCGTCCTTCTGGAGGACAACTGCAGAGGACTACAAGGCTGCACCAGCCCTAGCAGGGCAGCACCGGAAAGCCACCAGGATCTCTGGACTCCTCCACCAACAGGGACAGCCATACGGCCCCCCTACTCTCCTCCTCCCCTCAGAGGGCTTGGGTCAGAGGCCTGAAGAAGAGTGGCTTGTTCAGCTCCCTGCTGCAGGTGCCAGTGTGTCTGCCGTGCCGTGTCGGGGAGCCGTGGGAAGAGCTGAGAGCTGCCTGCTCAACAGGACCACCGCAGGGACACAGCTCCTCTGAGGCTTGCCTGAAGCCTGTGTTCGAAAGCTGTGTCTGCGCTGTCTGCTTGGATCTGCGTTATCTGTATGCGTGCCACACCCTATGCATATCCATGCATCTCATCGCTATCCATGTCTGTATCTGTGTCTACTTATCTGTTGATCCATGACTGTAGATGTCCACATGTGTGTTGTCTCTAGGCCATCCATGTCTGTCATATCTATGGCTGTATCTACACCTGTCTCGTACCCACACCTGTGCCTACATTAATATCTGCACCTGTGTCATCTCTCAATCCGTACAGCTACATCCAGTGCCTGTTCCCACCTATAGGTACACTTGTCCAAACTATACCCCCCTCTGTGGTCTACGCTGGCCACGTCCCTGCTGTTCCTACACCTGTACATGAATCTGTGTCAGCATCTGCATGTCCCCATCAGCTCTCTGTTCATGTATCTACGTCTGTAATCTCTCCCTGTGTGTGCATCTGCACTGACACCATGCTGAAGTCCACACTCTCCATTCACGTCCACCTCTACCATCTCCATCTCCATTGCTGTCCGCAGTCCAAATGTGCATTGTAACCAGTACCCGTTCAACAACTCGCTCTCCTGCTCAGCTGTCTCCTGAGTGCCATGTCACAGGCTGCCTACCAGTAGGGGATCTCTAAATAACCAGGAGAATTTCTCTCAGGTGCAGAGACAAGTAAATGGAAGGTGAAATTAAGTTATGGACAACAGGCTATGATAGGCAGTCTTTATTAGATGGATACCCTGGGAAGACAGAAGCCTAATCCATCAGAATTCCAGGGTTCCTCCAAGGCCCTGAATGTTCCCTGGAAGGTCATCTTAGGGCCAGAGCTGGACGCTCGCTCTCTTCTCTGTGTGTATTGAAATGCACCCCAGTCGTGATAATTTTCCAGGGGACTTTATTTTTATTGGAGCATTTATGATACGGGTGAGAGGGTGACTGAGTGCTTTATTGGGAAGGGTGGGGAGGGTGGAGCCTTTGGATTATGACCGTCTGAGTTGGAACCTCGCCTGCCTGGGGTGCCTGCCATGTGTCCTGCCTGTGAGTCTCTGATGCCCACATCCGGAAGCCAGGAGCTGTGATCTCACCCACCTGGCCTTTGTCGGCATGCTATGTACAGATCTCTGGAGGGCAGAGAAGGTGGTGTTTCCTGTGTGAGTTGGGGTGTGTGCACAGGTGCACCTGGGTTGTGCCTGTGAGTCTGTGCACACTTGTGCACCCTGGGGGCCATGTCTGCGGTCCAGGTAGGGCTTTGCTCCCTCCTGAGGCTTGGGGGTGGGGGTCTTTCCCGCCTCTTCCACCTTCTGGTGGGAGGTGATTTGTGGCAGGCACTGCATGTGGCAGTCCCTGTGGCTGCTCCCTGCATGTCTGTGCCCAGAGTGCCCCTTTGTGACAGGCACAGCCGCCTTCCTGGATGGAGGACCACCTGCTCTGGCCCGTTCTCACAGTGCTGTTTCCACATAGGGCCAGTTCTCGGGCAGTGGTGACCAGGCTGTGGGCGCCTCGGCCTCCTGACTCCACCCAGGTACCACGGCAGAAGTGGAATGGGCAGTAAGGCTGGGCAGGCTCTGGAAACCGCCATCGGCCAGCTCTTCTGGCTGAGTCCCACAGACCATGCCCTGGTCCCACAGACCATGCCCTGGTCCCACAGACCATGCCTTGGCCATCACCTAGCACCACAGGCCAAGCACTTTCCTCCACTCCTCCCAGCTGCGAGGATGCCACGGTCTCAAAAAAAAAAAAAGAGTCCCTAGGCCTCCTCAGGATCAGTGAGAGACCCAACATGAGCACAGGCCATCAGCAGCCTGTGGGCCTCCAAGGGCCGTCCTTTGGTCTCTGCCTGGCTTTCCTAGTGGACGGGACTCCTCCTGGGCCTGCGGCTCCGTGTCTCTCTGACTTGCTGGAGCTGCCTGGAACCTAGGGGTCCCACAGTGCTCACTCCTGCAACGGAGACCACCCAGCCCCTGCAGGCTCCCAGGGTCCAGCTCGCCTCCCCAGCCCCTGATCACGGCTGTGCCCTACAGAATCTTCATAAGTGTAACTCCACACCCAGCTTCCTCACCGAACCGTGAGTCCTCAGGTCCCTGAGCGGAGCAGAGGCCATGTTCAGAGGAGGGCTTCCTAGAGCAAGGCCGTCCAACAGGGTGGGGCTGACCTCCCTGCAAGCCATCCCACTAATTCACTCATTATGCTTATTAGCAAGGAGCGGCTGTTCTGCTCAGTGAGGTCCCCAGCTGGGAACAGTCTCCACTGGACACAGGAGAGACGGTCTCTGAGCGGTGTGAACTTCTTGGGGAGGACCCCTGTGGCAAAGAGCACTTGTCCATTTAAGCAGGTCTGCAGAGGAGACTCCTGAGGCCCGCCATCACGAACTGGGGCGAAAGCCTGCAGGACCCGGAGCCCACTGTTCTCCAGTGACTCTTCCCAATCAACATGAAGAGGAAGCCCTGGTGTGATTCTGGGACTTACAAACCTGGTTTAAACAGCCCTGTCTTCATTTTCAGGGAAGATCATGAACCACAGCTTCAAGGCGTGCAGCTCCACCCTTTCTTCGTGGCCCCTGCACATACACGCACAAACAGATGTGTGCACGAGTACGTGTGTGCATGTGTGTGATCAGACACGCACGTTTCTCCATTTAAGTCTGTCTCGTCTGTCGTGTGGAGAGCAGCGACGGCAGGACTGTCCTCAGCCTGAGCTGGAGCCCTGCTCCTCCAGGCTGCCCCAGCCCCTTCTGCATGGTGGCCGCAGCCCCTCTGCCCCGAGGAGGCCCTCCCCACCTGAGCCTCCCCCGGCCCACCCTTCTTCCCCTCTGGCAACATGTGTGTCCTCAAAATGAGGGTTCATCTCACAGTGGAGGCGACTTGTGCGCACAGCGAGGGGTGGACATGAGTTTTACTTACGTGGCGAAGGGCTGGCATGGCCCCTCCCTCTTTCTAAGGCATCACTAAGTTCTCCACACGGGACAGGGCCCCAGAGGGGTGCAGCGACTCTGGGAGGCCCACTGTCCACATCAGCCCTGGAGTGAGACGCCGGTCTCACCCCACAGAGAGCTGCCCTGGTCCCGCAGGCTGGCTGCTCTGGCCACGGCTCAGAGGGGACAGGTCCAGGCACAGCAAGGCTAGGCCCAGGACGCGTGGAGCCCAGCTCTTCCCCCTTTTGCTCCCCCCCACTCCAGCTCCTCCCCACTCCAGCTCCTCCCCACTCCAGCTCCTCCCCACTCCAGCTCCTCCTCATGCTCCAGCTCCTCCTCATGCCCCAGCTCCTCCCCACTCCAGCTCCTCCTCACTCCAGCTCCTCCTCATGCTCCAGCTCCTCCCCACTCCAGCTCCTCCCCACTCCAGCTCCTCCTCACTCCAGCTCCTCCTCATGCTCCAGCTCCTCCTCATGCTCCAGCTCCTCCCCACTTCAGCTCCTCCTCATGCCCCAGCTCCTCCTCATGTTTCTGCTCCTCTTCATCCTCCAGCTCCTCCCCACTCCAGCTCCTCCTCATGCCCCAGCTCTTCCTCCTGCTCCAGCTCCTCCTCACTCCAGCTCCTCCCTGCTCCAGCTCCTCCTCATGCTCCAGCTCCTCCCTGCTCCAGCTCCTCCCCACTCTAGCTCCTCCCCACTCCAGCTCCTCCCCACTCCAGCTCCTCCTCATCCTCCAGCTCCTCCTCATGCTCCAGCTCCTCCTCACCCCAGCTCCTCCTCATTCTCCAGCTCGTCCTCATGCTCCAGCTCCTCCCCACTCCAGCTCCTCCCCACTCCAGCTCCTCCTCACTCCAGCTCCTCCCACTCCAGCTCGTCCCCACTCCAGCTCGTCCCCACTCCAGCTCCTCCTCATGCCCCAGCTCCTCCCCACTCCAGCTCCTCCCCACTCCAGCTCCTCCTCACTCCAGCTCCTCCCTGCTCCAGCTCCTCCTCACTCCAGCTCCTCCCCACTCCAGCTCCTCCCCACTCCAGCTCCTCATGCTCCAGCTCCTCCTCACTCCAGCTCCTCCTCACTCCAGCTCCTCCTCATGCCCCAGCTCCTCCTCATTCTCCAGCTCCTCCCCACTCCAGCTCCTCCCCACTCCAGCTCCTCCCCACTCCAGCTCCTCCTCATTCTCCAGCTCCTCCCCACTCCAGCTCCTCCCCACTCCAGCTCCTCCCCACTCCAGCTCCTCCTCATTCTCCAGCTCCTCCCCACTCCAGCTCCTCCCCACTCCAGCTCCTCCCCACTCCAGCTCCTCCCCACTCCAGCTCCTCCTCATTCTCCAGCTCCTCCCCACTCCAGCTCCTCCTCACTCCAGCTCCTCCCCACTCCAGCTCGTCCCCACTCCAGCTCGTCCCCACTCCAGCTCCTCCTCATGCCCCAGCTCCTCCCCACTCCAGCTCCTCCCCACTCCAGCTCCTCCTCACTCCAGCTCCTCCCTGCTCCAGCTCCTCCCCACTCCAGCTCGTCCCCACTCCAGCTCCTCCCCACTCCAGCTCCTCCTCATTCTCCAGCTCCTCCCCACTCCAGCTCGTCCCCACTCCAGCTCCTCCTCACTCCAGCTCCTCCTCATGCCCCAGCTCCTCCTCATTCTCCAGCTCCTCCCCACTCCAGCTCCTCCCCACTCCAGCTCCTCCCCACTCCAGCTCCTCCCCACTCCAGCTCCTCCTCATTCTCCAGCTCCTCCCCACTCCAGCTCCTCCCCACTCCAGCTCCTCCCCACTCCAGCTCCTCCCCACTCCAGCTCCTCCTGCTCCAGCTCCCCCTGGCACACAGGTTGGACCCTGGTCTCTGCTCTGGCAGCCAGTCTTGCTGGTGGCCAGGGGCCATTCTTTTCTACACCAGCATCTTGTGCAGCAAGGAACTCTGCTTTCACCTAGAAAGAATCCACGGTGGTTGAAGCAGTGCATGGTGTATGTCCTGAGACATGGGGAGGAGACTGAGATGGCTTCCCTCAGGGTGCCATGGCCATCGCAGGGAGGGAGTCTGATGCAGGCACAGACTCGGGAACACAGGTCTGCTGTCACTGTCCAGAGGAGTCGGCCTCCAGGTGCAGATGAGGCTGGAGGCAAGGCCATGTTTGAGGCCACAGGTAGGAGGACACCACACAGGGGTGACGCATACTCTGTCACCAGTGGAGGTGGCATGTCCACTAGTTGGTCCCCTGTTGGGGAGCACAGAGAGCAGAGGGCTTGTTAGAGCGGTGTTAGATCTTGCCGTGGGTGTCCAGGGTGCCTTGAGGCCTCCCAAAGGTGCACACCTGGCTGCAAGCACTCTGGGTACCATGGGGATTTCCAAGCAGGGGTGTGTGACGATCTGGTCTATGCATTTAGAATGAGGTGGACTGTTGGGGTCACAGAGGAGCAGAGACCAGGCGGGACGGAGGCAGCTGGGAAGGTGCAGCCAGGAGCCCCTGGAGAACTGGGCGTGGGATGTGGGCGAAAGACAGGCGAAGGAGGACTCCCAGCAGGCAGAGGCTGGGAAGGCCAGTGTGTGTGTGTGTGTGTGTGTGTGTGTGTGTGTGTGTGTGTGTGTGCTTGTGTGCCTGTGAGCGTGTGTGTGTGTGTGTGTGTGTGTGTGTGTGTGTGTGAGTGCATGGGGTGAGTGGGGCAGCAGGGGTGGGCCCAGCCCGTCTGTGAAGTCCCTTGAGGGTAATGGGGGGGTCCTGGGGGAGGGCAAGGCAGGAGTCTGGGGATGCTGGAAACCATATTTGAGGCCACAGGTAGGAGGACACCACACAGGGGTGACGCATACTCTGTCACCAGTGGAGGTGGCGTGTCCACTAGTTGGTCCCCTGTTGGGGAGCACAGAGAGCAGAGGGCTTGTTAGAGCGGTGTTAGATCTACCGGACAGTGTGCCGCGGCTCAGATCCCACCTGCCCACGCCCAGTGCCCTGCCTGCCTGCACTGGTTTTCCCCGAGTCCTTGTCCCCCGCGCAGGTCAAGGCGTCACACTGTGCCCTTGGGGCTCCTGAGGCGCCCGCCAGGGGCTGACCGTGTCTGGATCTTACTGTCTGTTTGGTGGGGCCGTGCCCTCCCTGTCCTTCCAGCTCTTGACCGCAGTGGGCGGTCCAGCTGTGCGTCTGACTGCTCCGTCCACAATGGGCCTTCTGAGGACAGCACGTGCCTTTGGTTCATGAAGTGGGTTCCAGGAAGGCCCTTGTGCTCACAGGATCAGACGTGCTGGGCAGTGTGGGGCCAGCACCTGTTCTGTGCACCGCGTCTCCTGGGGCCCTGGCTCGCGGCCCCTGGACCTGCGCCACTGACTGGAGCGCTGCCCGCTGTGCTTGGTATCCCCTGCGTTAGTCAGGAGCAGGCTCTGGCTCCACCTCTGAGAGGAAACACGGGCCTCTTGTGGATCCAAACGCTTCTGCAGCTTGAGATCCTCCGGCTGGTCCCTCCCTCGGGCTCACTCCCCTCGGCCACAGGGCTGCTCCTGCTCAGCCCTGCGCCCCAGGGCCCCGGGTTCTGCAGAGCTGGGCCTCCAGAGCCCCCGAGGGCGCCTCAGGCTCCTCTCAAGAGGCCTGTCTCCCCCGCACACCTGGAGGCTGAAAACCCGCACACACCTGGGAGACGCGGGCCCAGCGTGGCATGACACGTGAAGACATGAAAGGGCGTGGGAGGAAGCAAGGCCCGCCCTGACGTCCCGTGGCCTGTGGCCACCAGGCCTGTGGGCTGCCCTCACACCAGCTCCATTTCCCGCGTCCCCTGGTTTGCCTCACCTCAGCCCTCCCGGGTGTTTCCTGGTCTGGTGTCTCAGGGGCAGAGCGGTGGCCTCTACGTTGGTGCCCCGAGCCACACGCGCCCTCGGCTGCCTGTCACTCGGAGCCGGAGGAGGCCTCTGCACTCCGTCCCACAGCTGTCACTAACTTACCTGCGGCCGCCCTGGTCCCACACTGAGCCCTGGAGGGAGTGCCTCATGGCCAGCCCTGGCAGAGGAGTGTGTGACAACTGGACCCGGTCCCTCTGGTGGTGCCAAGCCACTTTCCAGGGGTGGCCCCACGCTCCCCACGGGTGGGGCGCCATCTCCGTGCCCGCGTTTCCTGTCGGTGCACACGTTTTGCCCGCCTTTCTATCTCGTGATTGATCTCTCCCGTATTGATGTGCAGAAGCTCCTTGGAGTGGGGCAGGGCTGTCTGGGAGCTGTGTTGTAAATATGCTGCCTGTCTGCGGATTTTCCTTTGCCTGCTTTATGGAGCTCTGCAGTTGGAAAACTTCTCTTTCTATGTGATTGAATTTATCAGTCGATTCTTTTATGGCTTCTGGATTCTGTTGGTTCAGAAAGCAGATGTTCTTCTGTTGGTGGTCGGGAGCGCCTCCAGGACCCTCTTCCCTGAGATTCGACTTCCTCCGGTTGTTGGGTGTTTGGTGCTTTGCTCAGTATGGGATTCATTTTGATATCAGTGATCAAGTAGAGATCAATCTTTTTCCAGATTGTCACCAGTGTCCTTGAAGTACTTATTGGACCTTCTTTTCCTTCATGATATAAAGAGGCACCTTTGTTGTGCAGCAAATCCCTGATATAGATATTTGGATCTATCCCTGGACTCCCTGTTCTATTTCATCGATTCCCCTGTCCATTCGACTCAGCTGCTGTGACACTGACGCGGTGGTCTGTTTTAACATGGGGTCGTGGTGACCATGACGCCATGGCGTGCCGCCACCGGGCCTGGGGGGCCCCTCTCTCTCTTGTTATCCATCCGTGGTTTTATGGACACTTATTGCGATGGCATGGCATTTCAATGGCCTCCTGCAGAGAGGGGCTTCCCTTTCCTTTCTCCCGTGGTACTGGGGCTGGGACCCAGGGCCTCACGCAGGCGAAGTGGGTGCTCCACCACGGAGCTACTCTCCCTGCCTGCCGCAGTCTGGCTGGGCACAAATCACGAGCCACTGAAACGGGAACAAACTTTATTTCTGAACTCCCCCAGCACAGTCCACACAGGCTCCCTGGAACTCTCCCGAATGCCACACGGCTCCTCCAGGAACCAGCAACAGGAACTCCCTCCTCCGGCACTTCCCCAACCAATGCGAACTCTCTAGGAATCCCCACGAGAGCTCCAAAGTAGCAGGCCGAGGCAGATAGTAATGGCTCCCTCTCAACCAATACTGTTTTCAAAAATGCCATCCGTCATCCCGACTCGGCTGTGGCCCTCAACACCTGCCATTTTAAAACTTTGATTCAGCGCCTCACTGAATTGCCCAGGCTGGCCTTGAACGTGCATCCTCAGCCTCCCAAGCCTCTGGGACGGCAGGCGTGCCCTCCGCACCTGGTGAGAGTGACCGCTAACGAGGAAGAGCTCCCACTCAACCCTCAGCCAAACTCTGAAGCTTCCACGTCCCTGGCTGGTGTCATGCTGACTCCCGCCCGGCCCCCGCTGGACCCTGCCCGCTCCCGGCATCTCAGCTCTGTGTGTGCAGGCGTGTTTTCTAGGATGGAGTCTCCCACCTGCAGGGCCTGCCACCCCCCTTCCAAGCCACAGACCGCTCTCCGGGAGCACCCTGAGGGCTCCTCACCAGGTCCATCCAGGCCTGCTCCTGTCCACAGCCGTCTGCACGTGCTGCCTCTGCTCTGGCGTCCCCAGGCCCAGGTCCTGTCTCATCTGTGGCTCCCCTGCTGCCGCACCCGCGGAGTGGGTGGAGGGTCCATTGCCACGGTGCCGCGGCCTCCAGTCACCTGCTCCACCCCTTCTTTTCACACGCCAGGCGCCTTCGGGTCAAGACGGCACTCTGGGCAGCAGTTCCTCTGGGAGTTGAGCCTGGAACCTGTCACGTGGCCTCTCCTTGGTGGCCTTGGGTTGGGGTCTGTGAACCAGAGCCAGGTAGATATTCTCAGGAGAGACTCCGTGAGAGGAGCAGGGAGGGGCCCAGGTCAGCAGCATGGCCCTCGCTGCACCAGGGCAGTCTCCTGATGGGCTTGTCCCTCAGGTGCTGCTGACCCCAATATAGACACTGCACCAGGCCACCTGGGACAGCTGGACTGCCCAGTGTGTCAAATGTGAAGAATCTTAGGGTCTAGCTGGACGAAGCACCCTCACCTGAGAGACGGCCACTCCTGCGGGGGCAGCCTGTCACCAGTGCACTCTGGTATGCGGTAGAAGACAGAGAGCCAAACGGAAATGCATCTGGCCCAGCACATCCTGGGGGGCCTGCAGAGGACGCAGCTCTCCTGGTGGAGGGCCTGTCTTCTCTGAGCCCCAGGGGACCCAAGAGGGAGTTCCCCCTCCCGTCTTCCGCACAGAGGCAAGCTGTCTAATTGATCTGCTCATCTGCTGTCCCAAAGGGTGGCTTCCAACCATCAGTGGTGCATGGGAAGGGTAAAGTGGCCAGCTGCTGAGGACTCCATGCTCCCCACGCAGAGGAGGGACCCGCGCTGACACTCCAGCGGACCTCCTTCTCCACCTCCAGCTCCTCACCCTGCAGGTGGAGGGGTCAGCTCAGGGCCTCGGGCCGCGCCCAGGGCAAGGACGTGCTCCTGTTCTGTCCCCTCTGGCAGCCTTTGCAATTGAAACCATGTGCCTTTGGCTCCACGGTAGGTGTGTGGCTGCAAGGTGGGAGATGACCGAGGGCCTGGGGAGGGACGGTGAGGTTGGCGAGGCCAGCACGTGGGGAGGCACCCCTGTCCCCCACAGGTGCAACCTCTTGAAGGTGGTGGGCAGCAGGTAGCTATGTGGTGCAGACTCTGGCTTCCTTGAGAAAGTGGAGGAAGGTGCCTGGAGCTTTGGGCTCTCCGTGCCCGGGAGCCACGTCTCGCCTTCTTGGCCTCCTTGGCCTCCTCTGCAATGTGGCCTGGGTCACCATGAGGCTGTCACCAGCCAGGTGCCACCGTGGGAAGAAAGGCCCACGCCCACTGGCAGCTCCACACGCCTCAGTGTAGCATTCCGAGGCCTCTGCTCCTGTGTCAGGCACAGGCCCTCCCAAACGCCCAAGGCAGCCGGAAAGGGGGGGGGGGAGACCTGGCCCACCCTGTGCTGATGACAGGCGCTCTGAAGAGAGGGGAGACAGGGGCTTGCAGGACAGCGAGTCCAGCGGCACCAGAGGACCTGGAGGAAGCCAGGAATCCACAGGCCCCAGCTGGTGGCAGGAGGCCCCAGCCAGGGCACATGTTTAAAAACCTAGTTTGTATTCTCTCAGAGCACTCAGCTCTGCCCTCTGGTGCGGAGGTGATCATCGGAGGCATCACGGGGACTTCCAGGTGAGGACTGCACCTACTGGGCAGCAATCTCAGGGGAAGCCTGCCTCGCAGGGGCCAACCACCAGCCTGTCCCACTCTGTCTGCGCTCGTGAAATGTGTGAGAAGCCCGTTCTAGGAAAATTCTCATCTGCATATGAAAAATCATGGGCTGAGACAGAGCCAGGGATTAGGACAAGATAAATTGAGACCCGCTTTGCACATTCCTCTGACAAATTTTCTGTTTTGGCGTTGTTGCCTCCAACCTCCTGGTTACCGAGGGGATGACATTAAAGGGGAGAAAATGGCTATTCTGCACGATAAACTCAAACAGAGATGACGCACTTCCCCACCGACTGTGCCTGAGAGTCGTGGGGAGATGGCAAGCGTTTCAAGGGATCGCTGCTGTAAATTCAAGGCTGGTGACTCGAACAATTTCTGCAGAGTAGAAAGGTCTCTTTGTTTGCGCTCAGCTGATGCTCAGCGTGGGGAATATTATGAGCTAGGGGGTCACATGGAGCTGAAGGGAAAGAAAGGGAGCTGGGATGTGACAAAACCCAGGCGCTCGAGGGCTGGGAGCTGGCGCGGGGCGGCTCCGTGTGTCCAAGCAAGTGGGCTGCTCCCAAGGAGCCCAGGTCTCTCCCTTCCAGCTCCTGCCTCCCAGCCACAGGCTGCCCAGCCACAGGGTGCCTCCTCAGAGTGTGTGCAGTTCCAGGCCTGGGGAGAGCAGGTGCCACCAGGACCCTGGGGCCGCTGCCAGGGAGTGGGAATCCCGTCCAGAGCAGGGCTGCTAAGAACCGGCATTGGCTGTGCCAGGACACGGGAACAGGCCGTCTTCACAGCAGCCTGCCCAGTGGGAGCCCAGAGCTAGGGAGGTGGGAGAGAGGCAGGGTCCCGCCGCCGATTCCGGGATTTGTTTTGGTTTGGGTTGCATTTCATTGGGGAAAATAAAGAAATGAAAAAGAGCCCACAGGAATGCCCCCGGTGCCAATGCACTCCACAGCCCTCTCCTGCGGCAGAGCAGGAGGGACAAAGCCCGGCGTGGCGGGGAAGTGCGGGGGTGGGCGCAGAGGCCGCCCAGTGGCACGCAGCCCTTCAGCAGCCACGTGCACACTGCAGTGTTTTCAGGCCTTGGAGGGCACAAGAATGCCACCTCTGCTCATCGCCTGTGGCTGGGCTGTTTCCACCTCCACAGCAGGTCCTGGTGGCACCTGCTCTCCCCAGGCCTGGAACTGTAGGAGGTGCTCAGGTGTGACCAGAGGAGCTCTGCCCTGCGGCCTCTGCTGGGCCAGTGAGGCCTGCTCCCACTCAAGCCTGGCCCGCCCTGGACGAGGGCTGGCTTAGGAGCCTGTGCGGGCTGCAGGCTGTGGGTGCACCTCTCCCGCTCCCAGCCTGTCCCCAGGCCTCTCCACAGAGAGCCACTCGCCTGCTAGGAGCGGTTGTGGGGATCCTGGTGACATGGTACACTATGGGCCTTTCTTAATGAGAGAACAGATCAGCCTGTGTGATGACGGAAAAGCCATGTGGCACGTCCGGCCTCCAAGGTCAATGCTGCTCGGCTGGGGTAGCAGTCGTCGCCTGAGTGCAGTGTTAAAATGGCCCCACTGGAGCCGACACAGGAGTGTTCCGGAGTAGAGGCAGAGGGACCCCCACCCCTGCGACTGGGGCTGCCCGGGAATCTCTATGGTGGTCAGAGGCGAGGTGTGTGGGCATGAAGGAGGCTGCCATTACACACCAGGGGGCTGTGGGCAGCCCAGAGGCCAACGAGGATGGGAATGCAAACCAGGTGGCCACAGGGCCAGGGAGGGGCAGAGCCTGAGTCCTGCTTGGATGCCCATTGTCCCCTCTGCACCTTGGAGCCTTACTGAGGCAGGGCGGGGCAAGGCCCACGGGCTCCTGCGTGCTATGCCGCTGGTGTACGGCAGAAGGTCCTTCCTGTCAAGACCTGGGCTTCTGTCACAGCGGCTCTCCAGGAGCCCCCGCTGTGAGCTGCCTGTGATCCTCCCCAATCCAGGAGGGCTGTCTGGAGGGGACCGTGGGCAGCACGTAAGACGGGGAAGACACTCTGGTGTGGGAGTGAATGGCTCAAGGTGGGGAGCAGGCGGCTCTCTGGGCCCTGGGCACCCTGGGGGCGCCAGGAAGCCCTGGTGGGGTCCGTCCAGCCCTGCGGAGGGGAGGGCTTGCCAGGGGCTGTACAGGAGCCCCTCCCAGCTCCACAGCCCAGCCTGCCCCAGGGGAAGCCCTCAGAGCCTCTTGCTCTCAGGTCCTGCCGTGCTGCTGGAGGCCGAGGGCGCTGGGTCAGGAGCGGTGTGGCTGGCCACATGCACGCTGGTCGCAGTGACGGCCTGGCCTGGCACAGTGAGGGGCCCAGCAGCAGCGCACCGGCTCTTCCTTTGCCCCAGCATGCATGGGGCCTCGGCCCTGCTCCAGGTCACGTGGGCCGGGCGGCGGGAGTCTGGGCAGAGGGCTGGGGAGCGGGCCTCCCTCTGTGTGCAGCAGTGAGCAGGGAACTCCCGCTCTTCAGGACGCCCATTCTTCCTACCCAAGTGTGCAGCGTTGTGCAGGATCCAGAGCACGCGGCGGCACGCTGACTCGGAACTGGCCGGGTCTGCGGGGTACACTAAGGCCGCTGATGCTGTGCGGCCACGGGGCTGGAGGTGGCATTGTGGAGTCGGGTAATTAAAACGATCATCATGTGGAATACCTGCCAAAGGCCTGAATCTAACTTTGCCCGAGAGGCCACGAGTCCACACCCTTTTTACGACACCCCCGCACCCGACGCCGTGGCATTTGAACCTCTGACAGCTTGTCTATAGTAAGTCCCACTGGTGAGGGATTTATAACTGAACCATAAAAATCCACTCTTGGCTTAAGGTTGGCCTGCGAGAACTCGGCTCAGGAGTGAATTAATTAATGAATTTGTCCTTTCTTTCATCAATTTGACTGACACCTTCAAACGTGCCCCCTTGAGATGTGATCTCAACAGATCTCATAAAGCAAGACGCTTGAGGCCTGGCCCATGCCTGGAATGAGATGCCTACCCTTGAGGAGAGTGGGTGAGGGGTCAGGTTCTGCCAGGGGCCTCCAGGACCCGAGGGTGCACCAGGATGGACAGAGTGAGTCTGGGACCTTGGCGGGCACTCCTGCCCTGGCCTGGCTCGATGCTTGCTGGGACCCTCCTTCGCCATCGGGCTTCCTGGGGTGGGGACAGAAGTGCTCCCTGCCTTCCTGCTCCTGCTCTCCTCCAGGCCTCGTCCGAGAGCCAGTGAGGTAGGGACTCCACGCTGGGCCGGCCCCTCGGGCTCTCCCTGGGCACCGGCAAAGCCTCCCCTCACACCCCGCTCACCTCATCTGACCCTCTTGATCTTCTCTCCTCACTTTGTTTTTGCATCAACCCTTGAAAACTACAGGCCACTGGCTCTGACCCTGTGCTTGCCTTTGATGAAGAAGTTTGACACACACAGACACCTGAGCAGTCAGGGCCTGGACACCCTGTCCTCTGGGTGGTCTTAGGCATCCCCAGAGGCTCGTCTTGGGTGGAGGTTTGGACCTCCACCTGTTTGCAGCCCAGGTCTTCCCCGGGCCACGCAGTGCGGGCTCTGGAGCCCAGGGCCACATGGACCCCACACATTCCTGGGGCCATGTCATCTGCGCCCAGGACTCCCTGTCCACATGTCCAGATCCCGAAGCCGAACCCACAGCAGGCACATATGTCCACGGGCAGAGTAGTACCTTGGTGAGAAGAGAATTGTCACCAGAGTATTCCTGGATGCTGTTGTGAGCCCCAGAGCCCACACTTGCCCCAGTCCCTGCCTGGAGTCGGGCCTAGCACCAGCACCAGCACCAGCACCAGCACCAGCACCCGTAACCTGCCTGTGTGTTGAGAAGGTCGTGGAGAGAAGAAGTCGGCAGAACCGTCACCAGGGTGGCGGTCAGGCTCTGAGTGGCATCCTGGCAAGAAGAGGTCAGGACACAGACACACGGCCCACCTTGAGAGGACGTGGCAGGAGGACGAGGCCCGAGGAGGAAGAGGCCCTGGGCACCTCCATCCCTACGTGGGGCCTCTGACGACGGGGAACTAACACCAGGCGGACGCTCCACTGGCGAGAAGACCCTTCGTCCTTGGAACTGTGTCACCACCCTCGAGCGGACACCTGAGGGGCATCTTCATTCCATCTTCTCTGCAAGGTCAGTGGGTTCCGAGACCCGCGAGGGAGGGACGTGAGCTGGGAAGCAGGAGCCAGGGGCCCCCTGCTGCTCCTCGGAGCCCGTTGGCTCCAGGGCCGACGCAGTGGGAAGGGCGACATCAGGACACATCCATGGAGACGCCTGGGTGGCTCTAGAGAGTCCACTGTCCTCAGCCCTGCTCCCTGCTTCTCCAGGAGGCACCGCAGCTTCCACAGCCGGGGACAGGCCTGTTGTCCCCACTGTGCGTCCCTGCTGCTGAGGGCCGTGCCTTCCTCTGCCCCCAGGTGTGGCTGGGCTGCCCCTCCGGGCGCCCAGGCCCTGCTGCCTGCACCGCCCGGTGCCCCACTGTCCCGGGACGTCACTGCCTGCCATCCCGAGGCTGCAGAAGTGACCTGCACCCTGCTTTCCCACGCCATTGGCGCACACTGTCGAACCCCTTTTCCTGGCTTAGTTTCTGGGTGGCGAAAGGCAGCGTCCCCACACATATTTCTCTATGGCTGACCATAACTGAGAGATTAATGGAAGAGAACAGGGCGTTCTCTTTGAAAATGAGAGCTATTTTTGAAAAAAGGAAATGTTTATGTAAATCTTTATAGGATTTTAAAGAAATAGCATTATATGAATGTTTTCATATCATATGCATGTTTTCTAATACAGAGTGAAATATTTACAATCTTTCTTTCCACGTAGATTCATAAGCAGTTGAAGTATGTCACAGAAATAAAATAAATTCATGTTTAGCCCCCCCCCCCCATAATCCATTAGTCCAAGAAATTCTCTTAAAAGCAGCATGTCATTATTTTAGAGTTAAACAGTTAAGCATTTTTATACAGGAACATCAAGACCATATATGCTTCAAACACCAAACCTTTTTTTAATGGCTTTCAGATAAAACAATTTATTTATGCAATTAACAACAACATGCAATTTCTAATAATTAGCAGATAATAGTTATCTGCAAAGTACTTTATAAAATTGCCTTTGAACTGCATTCGTTCTGTGGGGAATCACTGAAAATTGGACTATAAAATTACCAGAAAATGTACTGCATTAACAAGAATTTTCTGTATTCAGTTTCTCTTCAAATTTATGAGCTTGAATATTTGTAAACATTTGGTTTCATAGACAGAAACCCTATCACCTCACTTCTTCAAGGGGGGGGGCACCCATATTTTATTACATTTTTTTCCTTATAGGATTTTTATTTCTCAATTTTAACTTTGCTTTCTCTTCCTTTTTTCTCTCCAGTAACAAGGACATTATTCTGTTATTATTTCTTCTTTGAGAATTAAAATTTTCTAATATGTGATTTTTATTGGTATACATCATTTCTCTCTAATTTCCTTTAATAAACAATATTATACATTCAGCCATTGTAAAGCATTCTATTAAGTGGAAGTGTCTTTGAAGAAAGAACAATGAGACGACATTGAAGAGTGTGTGGAGGGGACCACAAGGAGAGGGTGCCTGGGCCCCTCCTCACTCTCAGGAGGCCTAAGGCGTCGAGCACAGAGGCTGCAGGTCGGGAGGCAGAGGCTGCAGGTCGGGGGGCAGAGGCTGCAGGTCGGGGGGCAGAGGCTGCAGGTCGGGGGGCAGAGGCTGCAGGTCGGGGGGCAGAGGCTGCAGGTCAGAGCTACAGAGGCTGCAGGTCGGGGCCCAGAGGCTGCAGGTCGGGGTACAGAGGCTGCAGGTCGGGGCCACAGTGCTGGAGGGCCACAGTGGTGCTGAAGGGCCGATGCTCAAAGCCCAGCCCCGTCTCGCTGCCCAGAACTGGGTGGTGGTGCACTGCAGGCCACAGTTCCAAACACAAACCCCAGGACAACATGAGGGACGCTGGTGGCTGTGGCTTCTGGCCTGGACTGACTGAGACCCCCAAAGGCCAAAGGCCAAGTGTAAAGCACTCGGACCAGCCCTCCGTGGGCCATGTGCCTCCTCTGGCAGGTTTTCCCCTGCCGTCTGGACGTGAGGTGCTGTGCTGAGTCTCCTGTCTGCCAGGCAACCTGGGCCCCACAGCAGGAAGTGACTTCTCCCTGGGCGCAGTGGAAATCTGGCACCCTAGGAGAGAGAAGGAAGGGGTAAAAGGTCCTGAAGCTGGTCCAGGGCGGGGTGGGCCGGCCTCACTGTGGAGGTGGCTCAGGGAGGAGCCAGGGCGTTTCATGCTATGGTTTTCCTAGAAGAGTGCAGGTGTCTCTCACAGGCTGCAGGGGAGGAGCTGGCTTCAGGATCTGCGCTCTGGAAGTTCTCCCGGGTTCAGGGAAGCCTGGGGTAGAGCCCACCATAGGCTGCACCCTGGGACAGCGGCCCCCTCCTGTGACATCCCGCCTCCAGGGCAGGCCCGTCTTGTCCAGACCAGAAGGTGATCCTGGGGCCACCATGCAGTGTCAGAGACAAGAGCACAGGGGGAGTCAGGTGGCCCTCCCTGAAGCATGCAGGACACCTGTGGGGCTCCAGGGAGGCTGCAGTGGGAGGCTGCCTGGGCCCTCTGTGAGCTGCATGTGCTTGGACAGTGTCACCTCCTGTTTCTGGGCCCCGGCTCCGGTGACGCTCCTCCATGTGGGCCTGTCCTGTGTGGCTCTGTGAGCAGGGTTCACAGGACCCTGAACCCAGGACCCAGGACCGTGACCCTGGCAGGGAGGCTGAGCCAGTCGGGGGCATCAGCCCCTGCCACTCCCTGCCTGGCGCGTGTTGTGGACACTCCCAGGGCTGCTGGCCTGAGAGCCCTGGTGCAGGCCCAGAGAGCGCCTGCTCACCCTGCCGTCCCCCTCACAGTGCGGAGGCCGCCCCTCCAGAGCAGTCCGGCTGGGCTGGGGGCCTTGGAGGCTGCTCTGCCCCTCGGGAGCCTTTCAGCTCCTAGTGCTGCGGGGACCCTCCCCTCTCCTGGCCAAGCTCTTCCACAGATGGCCCCAGTGTTCTCTGGCTGCGGTGGGAAGCGCCTGGAGCAGTCAGCCTTGGACCCTGCCCTGACCCGAGGCTGCAGGTCCTCAGACAGAGGGGAGAGAGGGTGCGGCCGTGTGGGAGTGGGCAGACACACGGGAGCACTGCCTCTCAGGCTGCCCTCCCAGGCCCTCCTGGACCTGCTGCTTCCCACCTCAGAAAGCAGACCCCAGCTAACGGGGTGAGGACAGCGGCAGAGACCACCTGGAAGGCCCTCAAAGACGCACAGACCTGCCTGACAGCCGCGTTTCACAACATCTTCCTGTTGTGTGAAGAGCTCACACTGGAGATTTACGATTTTGTGCACAATGCAATGTCTCATTTGGCAGTTCCGGTGAGTCTGATCTACGCTTTCATATGTGCTGAACAGCAGTGGCCACTTGATCTTGCCGTGAGTGGGACCATCGCACACCCATTCTGCCGATTGGCACTCAGAGACATCTTTGCATCTGTGAATTAGCTTATCAGTGGATTCCTAGTCTGAAATTGGTTTAGGGTAAATTAACCTTTGATGAACTGACCCAAAGTCCAGTCTTTCTCTAGAATTATTTAATTAACCTTTTTATTTTGAGATAATCGTGGATTCACATGCAGTTGTGAGACATCATGCAGAGATCCTTGCGCCCATCCCCCAGTTTGCCCAATGGTAAGTGCTGGAACCGAAGAATAATCTGACCATCGAGTCTTGGCCCCTCCTGGACCCTGCCTGCTGCCTCATGGCCACACCTGTCTCCGTCTCTGCTGACCCCACCTGCCCACGTCTCACGGCTACCACCCAGCTGCAGCCCACTTCTATGCCTTTGTCACACTATGTGACACCTGGATCTGCTTCCTTCTTCAGCACGATTCCCTGGAGATCCATCCAGATGGAGGCCCTTCCCTCTTCAGCGTTGCGCTTTGTCCCTGGGCGGGCAGCGATCTGCGTGTCCACACACCTGTTGAGGAACAGCTGGACTAAGGCTAGGTTTGGGCTACTGTTTCTATAAACATCCAAGGGTAGATGTTCCTGTGAGCCAACACCCCTTCTGCTCAGAGAGCAGGGGAGAGGGCAGCTGCTGCGTTGTCTGGTGACCTCGAGGGCGGCCCGCGGCGCTCCACCAGCAGCCCGTGAGGGACCCGGCTCTCACCAGCGTTTGTGGAGTCCCTGTTTCTGTTGCAGACGTCCCGATATCTGCGAAGGGGCATCTCGTGGTAGTTTTAATTTGTGTTTCCCTCAGTGGTAATGAGGTCAGAGACCTCGGCCTGTGCTGAAGAGCATCTGTGCCTCTTCTTCAGTCAAGTGTCTGTTCATGGCTTTTGCCCATTTTCTAGTTGGGTGGCTGCTTTCTAATGCTGAGTTGTGAGGGTTCTTTTTATGTGTTCTAGTGGCTGGAAGTCTGATGGTTTGTATGGCTTGTATTTTTATGCTTTTAATGAATCTCTGAAAGAGTACACTTTTTTTTAATTTTGAAGAGGTCTAATTTCTCAGTTCTTCCTTTTTATGGGCCAGGCTTTTGGGGTCACCAGTGGACTCTGCTTTTCTCGGAGTCCCACAGTTTTACAAGTGTGTCACAAGTGAACAATCAACACTGGTACTGAGGATGGAACCCAGAGCCTCACACAGGCAAGGCAAGTGCTCTACCACTGGGCACAACCCAACCGTGATGCTTTTTATCATGTTTAGTTAGTTCCCCTCCTTTCCAAATTTACTTATATTTTTATGTTTTTTTTAAAATCATGAATATCTGTTCGATGTTTCAGCTGCTTTTTCTGCATCAGTTGATATAAGCAACATAGGGATTTTCTTCTTTAGTTTGTTGAAATGATGAATTGCTTTGATTGATTTTCAAATATCAGACAAGATTTGTAGAGCCGAAATAAATACTGCTTTGGTGTCTAATTATTTTTGAACATCATTGGATCTGATTTGCTAATATTTTGTTCAGGATTTTTGCATCTAAGTTTATGTGTGATATGGTTCAGGCTCCCCCCTTTTCTCTCTTCCCCCTCCCCCCCTCCCTCCCTCCCCCCTTTCCTTCATTTCTTCCTTCTCTTGCTAGTTGGGGTTCAGAGCACTGTTGACTCATTACGTGTGTTAGAAAGTGTTCCCCTCACTTCTGACTTTTGGAAGTCAGTTTATAAATTTGCTGCTGATTCTTTTCTTAAAATGTTTGGCAATATTATCCACTAAAATCATTAGTGCCTAGAGATTTCCTTTTTGGAAGGTTATAAATTATAAATCTAATTTTATTATGATTGTGAGATAATTAAGGTAAAATATTTTGTTTTGATTGATTCTGGTAACTTATGATTTTCAAAGAATCGTTCCTTGCTTCTAACTTGTTGAATTCTTGACTCCACTTTTCTCAAAATGCTTCCTCATTCTTTCCGTGTCTGTGGAATCTATAATAATGTTCTCTGATTCACTCGGGACACTGAGAGTTTGGGCCTCCTCTTTTGTTTGAGTGTAGGTGGGCACAATACCTTTATTTGTCTATGTTTACGTGGGGCTGAGGATGGACCCAGGGCCTCGCCCGTGCCACACGGGTGCGCCACCCCGGAGCCACACCCCAGGCTCGGGCCTGCTCTTGTTGGATCATCTCACTGCAGGAGGGCCAAGTTCTGGTCTTTTCAAATCTTTACTTTCACTGTCCTCAGCCACAGTTCAGAGACTCCCAGGGAAAAGCCCCTCATGCTCACCCGCTTTCAGCTCTGCAGTGTGGGCTTTGTGCACGGCGCTCTGGGATCTTTCACCCTTCCTTTCTGTGGGGAGAATTTCTGATTTTTTCATGATGGTGCTGCTTTCCCTTGGCCTGAGGGGGTTCCTTCATTTCTGAATGGCTGATCCCGCTTCAGGATTCTGGGTTGGCCCACCTCCTCTTGCAGGATGTGAAACCTGGAAGATCCGAGGGACCAGGGCTCCTGCCGTCGCCAGCCTAGCGCTGCACGTATCCAGGGGAGACTTCCAGGCCAGGATGGGATGGAGCCCATGCAGACTCCACCCACATGAGAAGCTGCGAGCAGAGTGTGTCCTGGGCCCCTGAGAGCCCAGTCATTGTCAAGTCATAGCTCAAGACGGCAGGACAGGGCAGAGTGGGGACGGGAGCATCTGTCTCAGGAGCAGAGTTTAAGGGGACTCTAAAGGTAAATTAAGAAAATAAGTTAGATTTTTAATGAATTTTAAAAATCAGAATTATACGAAAATTCATGAAAAACATGCCCAAATTAGAAGCAAGGTGATCAGTAGCAAGGCTGAGGCAGCGAGACCGGCAAGGAGAAAACCAGCTTTCAGCATTGCTGCATGGTTTGGGGCATTTGTGTTTACTTGTTACACGTGTTGTGTTTAATGTTAAATCACCAGGCTGCTGAGGTTTCTCCATCTTTTATTTAATTTTTTTCATATTTATTTTTCAGTTGTAGTTGGACACCATACCGTCACGTTATTATCATTTTTATGAGGATCAAACCCAGGGCCTTGCTAGGCGAGCGCTCCCCCGCTGAGCCCCAGCCAGCCCTGCTGAGGTTTCCATCCCCTTAGACGGGTGAGGTGAGCCCTCCCCATGCCCTGGCCTGCTGCAGGGAGAGCAGCCTGGTGGATGGTGCGGCTGCCTCTGTTAGGTCCAGAGCTGAGGCGGGCACACTGGACTCCTCTGCGGAGGGTGCTCACTGTGCTCCTGCAGTGACCTGGGTCACACTGCAGACCCCCAGGGGACCCGAGTGTCAGTGAAGTTGCAAGGATTTTGCAGTCCTGACAGGCAGCAGGGGCACATGGGGATTCACCAGCTGCAGACCGAAGGGCGGGCAGCCTGGTTGAGGCTGCAGGGGAACGTGTGCAGGAGGTGCTGGGCTGGGGCCAGAGGAGGGGCAGCAGAGAGGAGGCCCTAAAGCTGCAGAAGGCTCCGAGGATGAGCATCAACTAGTCTGGTCAGCAATGCAAACATGAGGGGAGTTACAGTGGTCAGATGGGGACCACCCCGAGGCCCGGCGCTCAGCCTCCCGCTGGGCCCCTGAAAACGGAGAGTGACAGGGAGGACGCACTCAGTGAAGGTCCAGAAGGAAGTGGAAGTGGGTACAGCAGCCTCCAGGGCCACAGTGGAGAGCAGAGATGTGCTAGCAGGAAGGGTCCTGGCAGGCCCCTCCTCACACCCAGAGGCCCAGGACAGACTAGGGAGAGCCTCGAGTTCCCGGGTTTTACACCAGCAGGAACTGGCCTCTTGGTCCAAAGCCATGAGGGGACAAAATGAAGAATGCAGCAGGAAGAGCAACAGGATCCTGGTGGAGTCCTCTCTCCCGGAGGAGGAAAGACTCCGTGGCAGAGGACTGTAGACCGGGGCCTCAGGCCTCCCCGCGGGAAGGTGGTCCAGCCACTTGCTCCAGTCTCCATCCTCCCCCACGTGGCCTGGAAGCCCACACCTGACCTCACCCAGCCCCGCCCTTGACAGCAGACAGCTCTTCTTTCTTCCCAGGCCTGCAAAAGGAAAGGGATTCTGTCTCAGGGTCCTACCTGGAGCCTCGCATCTGATGATGCTTATGGGAAATGCTGACATTTCAGAAGAGGCAGTACGGCATTGATCAAATCAGCCATTTTCATTCAGTAAACACTCACAGACTTTGCCTCGTGCTTGCTTATTCAAAGCCACATGCACACACACACAGCAGTGGCATTTATGTATAGGTAGTAGTTGCTACCATGACTTTTTAAGACCAGTATAAATGCAAATCCAACATGACAGGCTTTATGACATTCCACTTCCTTTTTAGAATACACATAGAATAATGCTAGTTCTTCCCATAAAAGTTATGTCATAATCCCACAGTTTACTGGGGTGGTCCTGTTATCAATCAACACAAAGTCACTTTCATATGAATTTTACACCAGTGTGGTCTCGTAGGAGCTTAAGGGGAAAAAGTGAATCAAGCAGAATTGTTCCATTTCTGGAAGGGAAAGGCTCAGAGAAAAGACTTGCTGGGGAAATGCTGTGCATTCTGTCTCCAGGGAGGGCAAGTCCTCAGCTCCAGCTCTGCCTTCTGCTCCTTCAGGACCTTAAGTGACACCGTGGCCGGCCCCAGCTTCCAGGGACGTGGTACTGGTAAGGTGGACTCTCTCATTACAGAGAACATCTCCATTAGGTATCCAAACAATGAAACTGGAGTTATATCATACTGTACCCACAAATGGCATAATTGCAAACCAATCGCTAATTTGAAAATTCCAGAGAGTTCAGAGAGGTCAGATGTTTAATTGAAATGGAATATTTAAGCTAAATTGCTCACGCACCACTTCAATATTATTGAAGTCCTAATAAATACATTAAAAGACTGTTAATCCAAGTACTTCCTGCTGAAGAATGATGTCTAAAGAATGTCATTACCCATTTTGTAATACACAGAGAATGTTGTCTCAAGCTAATTAAGTGCTGTGCATTTTTGATAGCACTTAACAATATGTGGTTAATTATTGTATGTGGGGCCTGTCTATAGCATTAATTATGATCAACTCATTTGGCATTCCCAAGGACGGGCCATGCAGCGGTTTCAAAGGGACAGTGCGTATGGTGGTTCATTGAGATTTAAATTCAAATGAATGAACTTGGGAGTTTTATATAAAAATAAAGAGTTTTCAAATAGGTTCTAAGATTGAGTCAAACAGTACAGTTTAGGGAATAATCTCCTCCGTAGGTGAGGCATTTTCAAAGTCTTCTCCCAGGCGCATGGGGTGTGAACCACGGGGAAGTGCAGGAGGGGCCGGTCTGCTCTCTCTGCACCAGGGGACAGAGCTGCCAGGCTGCGTGAGAACATCTGATTTCACAAACCGGCTCCTGTGGGCTTCCCCGAGGATGCCTCTGATCCTCTCCCTGCCCAGTGAGCTGCCTCCTGGGACCGGGAGGGCCTCGGGTCTGGCTCGGCTTTGAAAGCACACATGTGCCAGAGCCCCTCTGCACAGCCTAGTGTGGGCCAGAGCCTGAGAGTGGGTGGTGGGAGACCACCTGTGAGTCGGGAGGGTGCCATGGGCAAAGACACCTTCAAACACGTCTGGGCAGGTGGTTGTGTGACTGAGAGACGCTGACCCATGCACCTAAATGAGCACCTCCGTGGGGGTGGGGAACAGGGCTCCCCGCAGCCTGGGGCTCCCTTGGTCCTCTGTGTCCTCACCTGTTTGCTCATCCCCAGACGCCGGCCGAGAAGGACCTTGGGGCACACAGCTCTGCAGATGCTCCCCGAAGACGGCCTTGCCTGCCCTGTGAGGAATGGCTGCACTCCTGAAGGGGCCTGTTCCCAGGACCACGGGTGTCCCTTGTGACCTGGGTGCAGCTGGAAAGGTCCTCCAACTGTGCCTGATCCTCATTCTTTAAATTTCTTGTGTTTACACGCGGTACACACTTGCAATTAAAGGTCAGGGGCTTCCAGGAATTTGAAGTGTGATCAACTTCATCCAGACTCAGCTCAGCTATTGGACAGTGTCTGTCAGAGCGTGTGAAGGATGTAGCTGCCATCAGCAGGAGGGGACACAGGAAGAGGCCGTGCCCTACACTGGGGCAATCCATAGCAGACCAGGATCTCATGGCAGATGGGGCAGCCACCTCGGGGTCCTCTCCTTAAGTGGCTCTGGGGACATGTGGCAGCCTGGACCCTCTGACGGCTGGGCAGCTCACCGGCACAGCTCCAGAGCAAGGCAGTGTCCCACTGCCCCTGAGTGGGCTGTAGGCCTCGGGGGGCATTTCTGGCAAAGATGAGTGTCCTCAAGGTTCAGAGGGTCAACGTTAACGCCCTGGCCAGCACTGTGACGCCGATGGGTCTGCTGTGGACGTTGCTCTCCGCTGGGAACTGCAGGGGATGTGCACTGAGGAAGGAAGACTCAGGAGCATCTCGGGTGCCTTCTGCAGGTGCCTGAGGTCTCAGGGGACGGGGACTCTTGGTGGCCGCCTGTGGTTTGACAGGAGTGAGAACAGGACTGGGGAAGGAGCAGAGCTCCCAGGTCGGTGTCCACCCCCTCTGTCCCAGCTGCCATCCGCCTTGACATCCCATCCCAGGCAGAGGTCGGTGCCGGAATGAGAGGAATGAGAAGTCGGCCACCAGCAGGCCGTGGGCCCCAGAAGGGCGGTGGTGGCTCCCCGGAGCTGGGCTGCTCCGTGGTGCCCTTCTGAGAGCTGCAGGGAGGCTGTTGAGAGCACAGAGGTGGGGTGGTCACGCAGGTGGCAAAGCGGGGCCAGCGTGGACGTTTTGGGGGAGAGCAGGGCCAGAGAGACCAAGGAAGTCTCTTCACCTGCGAGTCGGGAGGGGGCAAGGTGAAGGCCACTCGCGGCTGCCCTGGAGCCCTGGCCGGGGTCTTGCTCGGCACCTGTGACCTGCTTTTCCAGGACTGAGCTGGTGGGAGCAGTCTGTGCTCTTCTGACAATGAGTGAAGGGGGACCGAGCACGGAGGAGTGCTCTTCCACGCAGCCCGCTGGGTCTGACCCGCCCCACCGCCTCCGAGTTCCCAGTCTGTGTGACGGTGTGAACTTGCAAGCCCCCGCCCTCCCCCAGTTTCAGATGCCACCTCAGGGAAGGGGGTCTTTACCGTAGGGTGAACTATGTGATTGGAATAAGCTTTGGTGAAAGCTTTCGGGAAATGCTGGACTAGCAGCCCAGAAGCGTTTTCAGGAGCAGCCAGCTGGGCTCCCGGGCGCCCCGCGGAGTCGGAGCAGCGCCTTACTCCTCCTTCTCTGATCCTCACAGAGCACAGCACGAGGACAAGCTCCTGAGCTCTGGCTGCTGGTCACTGGCTGCGGAGCAAGGGGTGCTCCCTCAGGTCCCTGCATCGCCAAGGCTCCGCTCTGCTCTCGGCCAGAGCTGGGGCTGAGCACCTGGCGCGGTGAAAGCCTGCCTGCCTCTGAACTCCTGGCGCTCCGTGATGGTGAGGAGGGTCCTGCGGTGTGCCGGAGGACCGCCAGGGCACCACCTCCTGAGCTCAGTGTCCACTGGGCCTCCTGACTCAGCTGGAGCTCCCATGGACAAGTTCCCAGCCTGAGAGGGAGAACCCGGGGTTGACAGCGTCTGGGGTGCTGCTTGTATGGCCCACGCTGCCTCTAAGCCTCGGAGAGTGGACCGAGGTCCCTGCCCTCCTGTCTCATTGCCAAGGGCAAGGAGGTAAAGATGTGGTCTTCTCTCTCTGCAGGCGAGGTGTGAGGTGCGCATGCTCTTTGGCTGTCTGCCGTATGGATGTCGACCGTCAGAGCAAAACAAGATGTTTTAAAACTCTACCTGAGCAGGAGAATGACGATGCAGGGCATGGTCTTACACTAGGGCTGGAAGAGAAGTGGAGAGGCACGCTGTGTCATTCTGCACCAGTGACGAGGCCACAGTGTCTGCCTGGAGGGGTGGTGACAGGAGTGGGGAGGACACAGCTGCATGCAGCACCTGTGGTCGGAAAACGAGGCCGTTCCTCCTGTGAAAGGGGGTTTCTAAGGACCGTGTGGTGGGAGGGGGAGCGAAGTGAGTTCAAGTCTGACCTCTGGATGAACTTGGGTGGGTGGGCAGGGGTGTGGGGACATAAGCAGGAGGTCCACGTTCAAGTTCAAGGTGAGCTTCACTAGCACATGTTTGGCTGGGAAGCCTCCCTAGCCCACCAGTCCTCCCAGGCCTTCCTCAGGATTGGGTCCACTTGGGTGGGGGTCTGGGCCAGAGGACAGCACTGCTGGGAGGGGTGAGCCACCCTGGAGGGCCATAGCTCCCTGTGTGGGCAGCACCCGCCAGCCCAGTGGAGAAGGGAACTGGTTCTGGGCCCTCTGCAAGGAGAAGAGGTTTGCTTCTACAAGAAGCTCATTGCTTACTGACCCAGGGGACCAAGCCCAGGGCATGTGCAGACTGGAGCATGTCCCCGCACTTGGATCCTGCAAGCCCACCTGCAGGCCTGGTGCCTGGCCTCACACCTGAGACGGCAGCCTGACTTGGAGAGAGGTCTTCTTTGCCTGTGACCAGGTCCAGATGGGGTGGCACTGCATTAGGGCCGGCTCTGGTCTAAAGGTGGGTTATTGGACCAGGGAAATGCGGACACAGACACAAATGTTCCCAGTGTGCTCGCTGATCAGTCAGGGGCCGGTGATTCCATAAGAGCCCAGGAGGCCCTGCTGCCTCTTGTTCCTCATCAGGACCACACCTCAAACACCGAAGGACCGGCGGCGGCCCTCGCATGAGGTCACCTGGGCCTGCCCACCACGTCTCACGGCAGGCAGGCTGTGGACTCACAGAATCGGGTCAGGCTGCCCTGAGGAGGGTGTGGTGCTGGGTTGGGCTGGGCCACCACAGGCTTGGAGGGACCCCGTTCCACTTTGCTCTGGGCCCTCAATTATGTCTCAAAGCCTCTGCCGTCCCAGCCTAGGCCCTAGGTCCCTTTCCTCGGCCCTTTTCCCTCCATCACTGCCCCTGATCCAATCTCCACTCCACCACTGGCTCCAACCAGCTGCTAGCCATGACCACTTGCCTCCTGTGGTCCTGTCTCTGCCTGAGACTCGTCACTCTCAGCTGCACAAATCCATGAACCCTTGGTCTCTGACACAGAAACTGTACAAGTCGGGCCCTACCTGTGAGCTGTAGGGTGAAATTAATAGCATGCAGCTTCGAGGTCCTGCATGAGGCTCTGCCCACCGTGACCAGGCAAGTGCCCACTGTGAGCCATTGTTTCCTCCCAGGAAGGTGGCTGGGGCTCCATGGACAACCCAGAGGTTTGACCCCCTGGTAGTCCTCAAGCACACTGAGGGTACACTGTCCACCCAGAGCTGGTCTACTAACCTGCAGAGGGGCTGAGTCGCATCCAGCTCCCACCCAGTCCTCTGTCCTCATGATGCCACATTATCATTGCCATGTCCTAGAGGGTGGTCATGAATACTCCTGGTACCCATCCAGTCCTCTGTCCTCGTGATGCCACATTATCATTGCATCTCCTAGAGGATGGTCATTCACACCTGGTACCCACCCAGTCCTCTGGCCTCGTGATGCCACATTATCATTGCCATGTCCTAGAGGGTGGTCATGAATACACCTGGTACCCACCCAGTCCTCTGTCCTCGTGATGCCACATTATCATTGCCATGTCCTAGAGGGTGGTCATGAATACACCTGGTACCCATCCAGTCCTCTGTCCTCCTGATGCCACATTATCATTGCATCTCCTAGAGGGTGGTCATGAATACACCTGGTACCCACCCAGTCCTCTGTCCTCGTGATGCCACATTATCATTGCCATGTCCTAGAGGGTGGTCATTCACACCTGGTACCCACCCCGTCCTCTATCCTCGTGATGCCACATTATCATTGCCATGTCCTAGAGGGTGGTCATTCACACCTGGTACCCACCCAGTCCTCTGTCCTCGTGATGCCACATTATCATTGCATCTCCAAGAGGGTGGTCATTCACACCTGGTACCCACCCAGTCCTCTGTCCTCATGATGCCACATTATCATTGCATCTCCTAGAGGGTGGTCATTCACACCTGGTACCCACCCAGTCCTCTGGCCTCGTGATGCCACATTATCATTGCCATCTCCTAGAGGATGGTTATGAATACACCTGGTACCCACCCAGTCCTCTGTCCTCATGATACCACATTATCACTGCATCTCCTAGATGATGGTCATTCACACCTGGTACCCACCCAGTCCTCTGTCCTCGTGATGCCACATTATCATTGCCATGTCCTAGAGGATGGTCATTCACACCTGGTACCCACCCAGTCCTCTGCCCTGGTGATGCCACATTATCATTGCATCTCCTAGAGGGTGGTCATTCACACTTGGTACCCACCCAGTCCTCTGTCCTCATGATACATTATCATTGCCATGTCCTAGAGGGTGGTCATGAATACACCTGGTACCCACCCAGTCCTCTGTCCTCATGATACCACATTATCATTGCATCTCGTAGAGGATGGTCATTCACACCTGGTACTCACCCAGTCCTCTGTCCTCGTGATGCCACATTATCATTGCATCTCCTAGAGGATGGTCATTCACACCTGGTACCCACCCAGTCCTCTGTCCTCATGATGCCACATTATCATTGCATCTCGTAGAGGATGGTCATTCACACCTGGTACCCACCCAGTCCTCTGCCCTGGTGATGCCACATTATCAATATTAGCCCCTAAAGAGAAATTACTCTTTAAACATTTGTTTTAAAAGGAGTTTTTTTCTGTTACTGAGGAGAAACAGCACAGAAACATAGTGGACTATTCTCCTGTCTAAACAATCATGACACATCTTATAGGATGCATTTGGGTGGACAACCACAAAGCATTCTTTTCATCCTGAATATCAGTACATTATTTCTTTTGCCAAATAATCCTTTACCCATAACGGAAAGATCCTTTTGATGGTCAGAATGAACATGTGAATCGCATTCCTTTTTTCCCATGGCACGTCAGACAGTGAACGGGATTTTCTTTCTCTGTCTCTCGGAAATGCTTGCCTGTGAATTGTTCTCGAGGCTCCTGAGTTTCCACAAGTGGAGGACGGTTTTCCTGCAGTCTCTTGCCCTTTCTCAGGAGAGCTGCTCACAGGTGGACCTGGCGGCTCTGTCTGGAATTGCAATCGCTAGTGTCTGGCACTTCATAAACACCCTTCCGATGCTATTTGATACCTCCCATATCTTGGAGGAAACAGTCTGGATACTTCTGTTTCCAACGCAGCTAAATGTATTACAATAAATTTGCTTTCTCTGTCTGTGGAATTGGAAACCTATAAGATGGTGAATAAGAAAGCTGATACCACTGCTTATCAGTCCAAAAGCTAGTGGTGTTAGGAAGCCCAGTAATTGAAAAATGGATAGCATTGATATTTGAACCTTTTCATATAACCTTTGAGGTGTAAGCCTTTGGGGAATAAATTGCTTTTTGTAACAAGAGCAACGTCAGACCCCATATTTAGAAACCGCACACTTAATTCATTTTCAGACAGAGAAACTCATGTTGTCTTGTTGGGAAAAACATTGCAAAATGGATTAAGCCTCGCCCTGGAGAGATGATAACCTAATATAAATAACTGCAGGCTGATCTTTATTAGTTACTGAGCAAATATTGCCAAAGAGGACAGGCGACCTTCAGTGGTGATTGATCTGGGATAAGTCATCAACAACATTGTCTTTGGAGAATAACTTTGGGGCATCTGGGATCTTGACTCTTCTTATTTGGCGGCTGTGATGAAGCTGTGTGGGAGTTAGAGGCCCTTATTTACTGGTAAGACAGGAGCTCGGGGAGCAGAGCAGGGACATCCCATTCCCGGGTGGGCCCACCTGGTCAGAAGCAGGCAGTCGGCTGAGACCCTGCCCCCGCCCCGCGTCTCAGGTTCAGGGAAGGCTGCCGGGGCGCGCCGTCTCACCAGTCCTGTAACAGTGGATGATTCACTCAGCCCGACGCTGGGTGACTGGCCCATCTCAGGATCCAGCATATACTGTAACTCGGAGCAGGGCCGGGAGGGGCCGGGCCAGGCACGTCTGCGTTTCACAGAGACGAGAGAGAGAAAGTCAAGGAGGTAGTCTGTGATCACAGAGGTAAAACATGCATCATGGAAAGAGAGAGCAACACACTCGTAGGGCCTCCTTTTTGTTTTCAGATGTCACCGTTACGGGAAGAAGGGCTAGGTTGTTCCATTTTCCTCTCTTTCCCTTTTGAAAAATAAATAAATAAATACAAATGAAAATGGAAGGCCCCCGTTTCCAAAGCCTTGGTATGCCTGTGTAGTTCTCTCCTGAGTCCACTTAGTATAAGTGGGCGCATAGGGACCCTGCTGTGTTCCCGGCTGCCCGTGTTGCCCTTAAGTCTGCACCCACACGCCTTCATGGCAGGTATCAGCCGGACCATGAGAGTGGTTAACGGCACTTGGCGTGTAGCAGAGCCCATGCCCTGTTCCTAGGGAGGCTGCAGCTTCTCAAGCCTTCCTTCTCAGCCTCCGTGATGAAGGGGCAGCTCCACTGGCCTCTGCCAAACTCAAGCGAAGACCAGAACCCAGAGGCGGATGGTCACAGTGGCACCGTCAGACGTTCGCCGTCTGTCCCTTTGGCCTGAAGCAGAGCTGCTCCAAGCCCCCGGCAGCCTTCTCACCCACCACGAGGTGAGACCTGTGGCCGAGGCAGGCAGCGTGGAGGGCTGGTGCTGGAGGCCGAGGGAGCTGATGGTTTGGCTGAGTGCCTTGGGCGGGGTTTTTCACCACACTTTAGTGTATAAGCAGATGTTTTGTAGATAACAGCAGGAAAGTGGTCAATCTGTCTCCTTCTCTATTACCAATCACAACGATGAGTCACTGTGGGACACCAATTGTTTTAGGATAAGTCTTGAAAATTTTAAAAACGAACTTAACTTTAGAACATTTTTAGACACAGGAAACTGCAAAGACCATCCTGGAGCCCCTCTGAGGTAACATGTGGTGTTAGCGTGTTGCGTGTGCCGTGATGGGTGAACGTGAACTGCTCTGCTGAACCAGGGTCCTGCGTTATTCAGAGGGCCTTCGTGTGCCTCCTGGCCTGATCCGTCCTAGGGTAGCGTCTAGGTCACGGTGCTGCCTTGGCAGGCCTCCTGGGCACCTGTTCTGCCCGTGTTTGGTGGCCTGAGGCCTTCTGAGGAGCGCTGGGCAGGTGACCTAGGACCCTCCTCCTAGGTCTGATGTGTGGCAGACCCCAGCTGCAGCTGACCTTGACCCGTGGGAGATTTCACTTCCCTTATCCTTCCTTCATTGTGAATTTGTAGATACCTGCTATTTCTTTGAGTTGTAAACCGATACTTTAATGCTTTGCTAAAATTCCCCTTCTGGGGGCTGCTGTGTCCCTCAGACGCACTTCATCCAGGTGTGTGTCTGACTCCCTGGCCCCAGGTGCTACTCCATCTCTATATTCCTGCTCGCCCTCACGGCCCGCCTTCCCTCCCAGGAGTGCGGTCCCTTCTGTGGCAGTGCTGCTGACAAGCAGGGCTGTGTGCCAGGTGAATGACTGAGTTGGGGTTTAGATGCCGGACGGGCTGAGGAGCAGGCAGGCTGGTGAACTTGAGCTCGAAGCCTGTCTCCCCCACTCGCTCCCTCGCCTGCAGGGTGGGCGTGGGGGCAGCAGGGCTCCTGGGGCGGCTCCGAGGGTGGACAAACCCAGCCGTGTGTGAGTGCTGCAGCCTGCCTGCCTTGCTTGCTGTAGGCTGGCAGACAGTCCTGGGCAGGGGGGCCTGGGCAGGTGCTTCCCAAGGACCACAGACAGGAAATCAGACCCGGAGGACGGAGCTGCTTCCTGTGCTGCTGCCACCTGGTGGGCAGGTGCTGTCGTTGCCGGCTGTGCAGGGCTGGCGGGGATCTGTGCAGACAGGTGGAGTCGGCTTCCTCTGTCGTGGGCCTGCTGGTTGGAATCTGCCCTGCTCTAGGGACAAAGAGCTGATTGTGGCAGTGACCCAGCAGCAGGTGTTGGTGGGGACCTGGTGAGGGGGTGCCAGCCTTCTTAACCCTGTTCATCCCAGCACCACCACCTTCTCCCTTTTTTCTTATAGATTTTTCTTTATTCTTATAGATTTTTCTTATAGATCCTGACACCAGAGTGCAAAGCCGCGTGGATTATGCCCTTTGTTTTGCAAATACTTAGAGAAATTTTGTTTCCCTGGCTGACAAACCATTGTCATTTCTTTTACTTTATTTCTATTATGGATAAGGTCAGCCATTTTTGCACTGGACTCTTTTGGACGGCATATTGTAATCTGGCTTCCCGTCTTATAGGTGACTCATGGGGCGAGATGCCGGTTTTTGAAATTATTTGGCTATCCCCAGGGTGGAACCCACCCAGCAGATAGGGCTGATGGAGAAGTGAAGTGGACAGGTCCTGGCTCCTTTTACAAGATCAGATTCACAGACAGGTTCTACTATAACAGGCGGCCTGCCACCTGCCTCGGTGCCTGGTGCGGGTGGATGCAGTGCACTTAGGTGAGCCTCTGCCGAGGCCGTTCTGTCAGGAAGCATCTTGGCCCAGAACAGTTGCTGGCCCTCTGGTAAAGGCCACTTGAAGCTCCTGTGAGAGAAAGAGAATGTCCAGGTGGGTGGAGATGGCAGCGGGCAGCAGGTACAGAAGCAGTGGTCATCTCCTTGAATCTGTCCAAATTCCATTACATTCCTCGAATGTTTTTATAACTCTGGAATGAATCTCCAGCCAGTGCCGAGGTGCATTCTGTGGGCACACTCCTCTCCGTGTGCCGGGGTGTGACATCCACATCAAGCCAGCCGACTGTGTGATTCTCTGGAGATACCGTTTTCTTTAGTGTGCTGTGTCTATCAGTTATTAACAAAAGTGACAGACCACTCTGCCATGACTCAGAGTTTCAGCCTTCCCTTACAAGTGTCACCTTGTTCACTTATTAGAAGGCCCTGCTGGGGAAAGCCGGTTCCTTTGTCTTCTCAGAGGAGTCCGCCCTGGTCTCTTACAGTTGTGACCTTCAGGGTGGAGCCTGTGGCCCGTGCAGGGCAGCTGGGTGACAGCAGAAGCTCCTGCCTAGAGTTGCATGGTGACCATGCCCTTCGGCATTTTCCTATTACGGTTTCCCACGGTAGCGTTTCAGGTACGTGGTGCGTTTAGTTGTCCTGCCTCACCTTAAATATCAGGAGGGATCCTTGACTCAGCTCCAAAGGCCGCCCTGGCTCTGCCTCTCCCATCAGCACCACCCTGGGGCCTGTCTGGACAGTGCTGTGTCTCGACGTTGTCTCTGTGTGGTGTCCTTCTGTCTCACAGTCAGTGCCTGCTGGCAGGCGGCATCTCCAGGACTTGCCTTCTTCGTCTCTGGAATCAGCTTCTTCTCTGATCCATCTCCTGGTATTTTTCTTCCTTGAGAGTGAGCTGGCAGTAGCTTGCCCTAGGCCTCCTGGATGTGGACCTGGGAAAGTCATCTGAGGCTGAGGACTGATCCTGTCCCTGGCTGATGGGGTGACTGTGATACCTTCCTGCTAGGGTTCGTGCGAGGATCGGGAGTCGGCGTCCACCCTGGAACGGCCTGTGCACAGGAGCACAGTGCGTGCTGGCCTAGAGTGCCTTTATTCACCCCACTTAGCTAGCCGCCCACCGCAGGTGCGTGGTGGATCCTCTTGGCATTTTGGAAACACGGCTACTTGCCTTCTGCGGGTGCCGTTGCTGTGGCAAAGTCAGCCACCTACCAAACGGCGTTCCTGTGCAGAAACTGGCTCTTCTCCCCTGCCACCTGAGGGCTTCTCCTGGACATTGGAGTGGCACGGCGTCCACGTACCCGAGTGGGGACAGCCTTTGTAGGTTCCGCTGTGTTGCAGGGCCGTACGCCTGCCGTCACCTCAGAGGTGCCCTGCCTCCTGCAGACTTTCCGGTGCTCTTTAGAAACCCCAGGGTTGGTTGGTTTGGTCTTCTCTTATCCCCGTGTTCCCCGATGTCTCTCTGGAGCGTGCTTGCCCTGTACCTACTGTAGCTCAGCCCGGAGTCCACCCTGTGATATGAGGACTGAAAATTACCTTGTGCATGACCAGCTGACTTCCTATGGGGTCCAGGGGAGGCCGTGAGAGCCGGGAGCTGCCCTGCTCTGTCCCATTTGCAAGCTCCGGCTTCATTGATGCCCCAGGGCTGGGGGCGCCTGGCCCCCTTGGGTCTGCCTAGAGCTAGCGTTGCTGTGCCCCAGTAGGGTCCAGCTACATGGGCCAACCCACTGTGTGTAGAGGCTTGCTGGGTCCTCCCCCCAGGCTGCTCCCTGGATCATGCTCACCCTCCTCCCTCAGGCCCTCCCAGGACTGGTCAGTTTCCTATGTGGGAACCTGGCCTCTGCCCAGCCCTTACCTTCCGCTCCTGTCCTTCACCTGATAGGTTGTCATGTTCTGTGTTGCCAGGGAGACGTCTACCCTCTGCTCACTGGGTCTGCAGGGGCCACCCTCCTCGCTGGGCTGCAGGGTCCTGATCCGGAGCCCGTGTTCAGCAACTGTGGGAGGTGTGGGTTCAGAACGGCCCCTCCAAGTCCTCAGTCATGTGGTGGGCCAGGTGCCAGGGTTGATTCTTTCCCTGGGGGAGATCATACACTGCATGACGTATAAGCTTGGTCCCCAAAGCAGGGTGTGCCAGAGGCTGCAGTCACAGATTCCCAAACATGGGTCTCCCAATGCTGGGCAGACTTCACCTCTAATCCTGTTTGGGGCCTCAATTCCAACTCATCGCTCATAAGGACCCCGGCTAGCTCCTCCTGTCCACTTGTGGCCATCTTGCCATGCCCAGCACCCTCCCTCCTCACAGGCCCAGAGTGGCTGCTCGGGGCAGGGTTGCAGCAGGCTCCCTATTTCTGTGCAGGTGGGATCATCCACCCGGGAGTGTGCTGGTGACACCCACCCACTGCAAGGCACATCCTCTGGCCAGGGCCAGCAGAGATGTGAAGGCCTATGCAGAAGGCCCCCAGATCACTGGGACCTGGAGCCAGCAGCATCTCCTTCCTTGGAACAATTTACATGTGATGGCAATGAGTGTCCCCCAAGTTGATGATCATCTTCCAGGGAGTGAAATGCATATCTGCCTCTGCGTCCTGCGAGGCAAGTACCACCCACACCACACACCAGCACACATAGCTCTGCCCTGACGCATCGAGGTGCAGAGGTGTGAGGGCATGATGTGACTCCAACACGCAGTGGATGCTTCAGATAAGGCCTCAGTTGGGACAAGACACCCAGCGCATCACGAAGGGCCACCCTCTCCCCCCTTGCCACGGTGGACAAGGTCCAGCCAGCAGAACTGCTGCCTTGACCTGGGCTCAAATGGTGCAGAATCTAACTCCACCTGGGCCAGCGTGAGCATGGTTCTGGCTTTCTTAGCTCTTCCCAAACAAGAAAATAATTAAACTTTAAAAAGTAGGGAGGTATTTACAAATGTGAATTCAGGGAAGCTCTGTTGCTGGGCACCAAAGCACAGGACACCTCCTCTTCTCGTCCAGGGTATGGGCACCTCCTCTTCCAGGGCACCTCGTGCTCTGTTCCTTGGTGTTGGCAAGAGCAGGAAGTCGGCCTTAGCTCCAAGGTGCAGAGCCATGGGTAGGGACCCGGCGGGCGGCACAGAGCCAGGCCAGGGCTGTGAGACTTCACCCTGGCTGGTTCCCCACCTCCTGAGGGCCACCATTCCAAGTGGAGCTGCAGGTTGAGATTCGAATTGACAGCTATCAGCATCATTGGCCAGGACAGTCCTGGTTTTCAGGTTGAAGGTGGTCAGTTGTCCCAACACCAGAAACTGATGTATTTCAAAGGGGAGAAAACATGGTTGAGATTTTATTCCCATTCGCGTGTTATTGGTGACGTTTCCTGTGTGCCCTCTATGGGTAGCAGAGGTGGGGAGCAGACAGGCAGTACCAGCTCCCAGACGGGAAGTCCTGCTGTGCTCGGCCAGGCCACTTGGCTTGCAGGGCAGTTGTAGTATTTTGGATGTACACAAAGCATTGGGACTATAATTAAAACTGAGTTTTATTTTTACTTATTGATTTAGCAGTACAGGAGATTTAACCCAGGGTCACTCTGTCACTGAGCAACACCCAAGCCCTTTTGTGTTTTATTTTGAGATAGGGTTTCTCTACGTTGCCCAGGTTGACGTACAACTTGCAAGGACCCTCCTGCCTCAGGTGTGTACCTGGGATTGTGAGGATTTGCCACCACACCTGGCTTAAACCTGATGTTTAGACTTGAAATAGAATAATTTTGAGATTATGTTGGTGAATTCCTCATAATTTCACAAGAAACATTTGGAAAAAATATTAACTTCTGACATGATCTAAATTGCCTGCAAGTTCCTCCTAAATATAAGTTGAAAGAACCCACAGGGAAGATGGGCAATTTTAAGTACCACTAGGAAAAGTAGCAGCTTCTGAAATGAAAATCCCGACTTGCTGCCCATTCAAGGTGCAGAGATCTCAACTGAAGTGACACCGCAAAGTGGCCTCTGGACACAGAGCAAAGCTCCGTCCACCTTCAGGCCCTTGCCCCTGTGGACGGAAGTCATGTCTGAGACTGCTGCTGGCCAGGAGAGAAGACCAAGCCAGGCAGGCAGGGAGCGTGAAGAGCCTAGCAGGCTCTGCTCCAGACGGCGGGGTGACCGGCCACTGCTCCCCAGCAGGCCAGCGACGGAGCACGGTCTCACACCGCCCGGTTGGAAATGGAGCAGCAGATCCCGTGGGAGGAAGAGTGTCTCCAATCCTCTCTGCTCCCCAAATTTGCAGAAAGGTAGGGAAAACAAGAAGATGGATATTTTGCTCTTCACTGGTGAATTCACATCTTAAATTAAGAAATAGGGGTTTTATTGTGTCTTGGAAGGAGACAATTTTTCTAGGAGTCGTGGAGTTTTCAAATACTCCACACAGAACACAGGACAAAGCCGTAAGCTTGTGAGAACTGGGTCCTCTGGGATGACTCCAGAGCCAGCACCTGGTGGCCGCCATGGAGAGCACACCGACAGATCTGTCCCCAGAGGTGCCACACAGCCCCATGCCTGCACCCCGGGGACAGCGCTGTCACTGTGGAGGTACAGGTACAGGGAGGGACTCTCCAGAGCCTGGTGGAGCACCCAGTGCTGCTCTGTGCACAAGTCACCCCGGGTTGCCCAGGAGACCCCGAGCAGCCCATGTCCCTGAGGGAGGACACAGTGCCAGTGATTTCCGGGTCACAGGCACAGGGAGTGCGTGGGAAGGCAGAGGCTGCAGCCTGTGCACTGGTGTGCGCGCGTGTGCACCCGTGGGCATGCGAGCGCTGCCTCTGCCTGAGGTGGGGACAAGCAGGAAGGTGGCCAGGCAAGTTCGGGGCAGATGGCCAGGCCCTTGCCCGTGGCTCCCCTGCCTGCCGTGCTTGGGCTTCCCCACGCCAGCCAGAGTGGAAGGCTTAGAAACGCCCTGCAGCTCCTGGCCTGGACAGGACGAGGGAGTCCCAGGGGGTTCCGAGGAGATCTCCTTGGGGTCTGCCTGGGCTGCGCCTGTGCACCCGGGGTCCTCCCCACCTCCTGAGCAGGCCTGAGGAGGCCTATCAGGGAGGAGTCGTTCCATTGTTTCAAGACCAGGGTTATTATTTTTTTCAGGGGTTACTATTACTGGAAGAGGTCAGGGTGATTATTTAGTGGGAAAAATTGTATTTGCTAGGACTTTATTGGTTCTCTTTTAGAAATCCGACTTATTTATGACAGGAGTCATTTTCGGGCAGCTGATGGGAGGTGTTTCTCTTTTATGACACTCGCGCCTTGGTGTGAAATTGTGCCATAAATGATATTGACAGTGCTGTACAGTGCTACTGTAGTTCTGTATGTCGTAAAACTTTGCTACTTTATGGCTAAAGTTGTGTCCCTCGGCTCCTGGGTAGTACTGGGCCTTCCGACTGAGGGATGGAAAGAGCCTGCATCCTGCTTCTGCGCCTTCTCCCGGGCCAGGGCCAGCATGGCTGCGGTTGCCCTCATGCTGTGACCTGGGACCTTGTGCAAGGCTGGAGACCTGGTTCAGGGCAGGGCACCTCCTGGAGTGTTCCTGCGAGGCCGTCTCTGGTGTGAGGGCTGAGTTCCTGTGCTCCTTCCTGCCTGGACACTCAGATGGACCACTGTCCTTCACGAAGGCCCCTGGGAAGCCCTGTTGTTTTCTGATTCGAGGAGGAAAAGCAGCTTTTTAAGTCCCCCTGGGACTTTCCCCATCAATACTGTCATTTTGGGTCGATTGGGACTCTCAGGCTTCTCTCCAAGGTCAAGAGCACCTCAGAATCGCCTGCCACTCAGGCAGCCTAAGAGGGAAAGATCCGGTGATGGCCGCAGGGTCCTCTCGAGAAGCTTTCTCTGTGGCCAGTCCAAGGAGGTCCTCCACGAAACATGAGTGTGGGCGGATGACCGTTCCCTGCAAACCTTAAGTGGACAAAGCCATGCCTCCAGGTGGCATCCCTGTAGGTCACAGCTTTTGTTCCACCTGTGGGTTTCCCTCAGCTGCCATGTCTGCCCTGTGCCCCACAAGGGGGAAGGTTGCAGACGCCCCAGGCTGGACAGCAGCAGCTGGCAGAGCTGTGACCAGAGCCCTGGCCCAAGTCCTAGGTGGGCTTCTGGTCCACCTGAAAGTGGAGAATGGCTTTTGTGTAGTCAGTGCAGAGTCTCCACTGGCTTCCCGGCCAGCCATGGGCCGTGCCCTTGGGAACTAGCCCTGCCGCATGCCGTGACTGGCACGGGTTTCACATGTGCACTGTGAGGATGGGCAGGAGAGGAAGGAGAGGAGCTTCCATTTCTGCAGCCACTAAGGTGGAGACAGGGAGGCTCTGCCAATGGGAGGCTCTGCCTGGCTCCCTGTCCAGGTGACTTAGAAATAACTGTTTCAGGAGTTCAGTCAACACAGTCCATTTTGACTTGGTCTTTGCACCCAGCCATGGAAATCTAGGTAGGGGATGGTGGGATAGTAGGGGACGTTGGACATAGTAGGGGACAGTGGGTATCCTAGGGGATGGGGGACATAGTAGCTATATTTCACTGTCTTTGTTCAGAAGAGGACACTGGCAGAGTGTGTCCTCCATAAGGCAGAGGCATGGAGCCCTGAATGGCCAGGTGTCACCCGTAGAAAACCCACGCCTGGCCATGTCAGGACACAGTGAGGTCTGACTCCCGCCACAGGCTCAGCCTGAGATGTTCCTGGTGACCCAGGACAGGAAGGTCTGTCAGTTCTTTCTGTTGGTCTTCTGGAAGTGACCTCTGTCCCCAGCAAACCTGTGTTGGAACTTTGCACAGGTCCCAAGGTGGACAGCAGGAAGAGGCAGGATCCTTGGGGAGAGGGGTGAAGGAGGAGGAGGAGGAGGAGAGACAGGGAGAGGAGAAGGAGAGGGAGAAAGAGCAGAGGAGGAGGAGGAGGAGGAGGAGGAGGAGGAGGAGGAGGAGGAGGAGGAGGAGGAGGAGGAGGAGGAAGGGGAGAGAGGGAGGGAGGGAGGGAGGGAGGGAGGAAGCCAGACAGACATGCAGAGGAGCAGAGAGGGAGAGGTGAGGAGGAGCAGAGAGGGAGGAGGAGGAAGAGAGGCAGAGACAACAGGAGAAGGACAGAGACAGAGAAGAGGAGTGAGAAAGAGGAGAGACGGAGGGGGAAAGAGGGACAGAGAGGCAGAGAGGAGAGAGGAGAGGCGGACACAGAGGGCAGCCGGGCTGGGTGCGGCCTCAGCCTTCTGGGCTCCTGGCACCAGGACCAGAGGCCAGTGTGGCCGCGTCGCCTGGAGCGCGGAGCGTTTGTTCTAGAACAGGCCGTGCGCTCCCCGCGGGGCTGGTCTGACTTTCCTTCCGCAGTGTTTTGTCTCGCCTCCCTTCCTCGTCATTTATGGCGCCCTCGACAGCGCCGGCCTGCCGCCCGCAGCGCTGGAATGCCAGACTGGCACTGCGGCGGAGCCGGCAGCAGTGGTGAAATCCACTAATGGCTGCCTTCCATTCCAGCCCTCCCTGAGAGACCCAGTGGCAGATTGTAGACTCAATTACTCTCGTGTCAGGTGATTATCCTGGGTCTTAATGTAATCTTCCATTCACACATACCATATTTCAATTACAGCAGCCACGGAACAAGCTGTGTATTCAAATCGCCCATCACCTTATCACTGCTGAACAATGTCAACTGTAAAAGACGCCAGCTGAAGGCAATTACACATGTGTTGAGAACCGATTATGATTACTCTCTGTGGTATTTGTGATGAGCTGGGGAATGTTCTGAAAATTTAATTTAATGACAATATGCTTGCTGTACAATCCATAATACCTCCTGAATCCAGCACGGGGCTATTAAAACTGATAGGAGCATATTATCGCCGCGCTGGAAGGCTGGGCCGGGCTGCTTGCTGCATGCCCCTACAGGGAGCGATAGGTAATTTCTGCACATCTTTCTAACGGCTCAGGCAGGCAGCTTCCAGCTCCAGCTGCACACGGAAGGTGGTCCCGCCCCCTCCAAGCTGAGTTAAGGTGTTTTGCTGGGGCCGCTGCCCTGTTGCTGTGGCCGCTGCTGCTCCTGGACCAGAGGGTCCCTGCCTATCAGCTGGCCGGCCTGCCACCGGGGCAGAGGACTCACTCAAAGGGGTGACAGATTGTGCGTGGAAAGAGAGGCACCTGCCCCGGCTGGCGGGCCTCACTGCTGGCCCCTCACGCAGCCACAGTGCCCTGTGACAGCCCCGGGTGCTGGACAGCCCTTGGAACATCGCACAGAGCTGTTGCCCAGATGGCACCCAGCAGTGGGCACCCGAGGAAACATTCCGGTGGCTTCTGGTGGCAGGCCATGTGGCCTTCCCACGGCACAGAGGGCTGCTGGGACGCGTCAGGCCGTGGCTTTTCCTTGGGTGGGAAGACCACTCCCAGAAGTATTGCCACTCCGGGTGGGCGTGCCATGGGCAGCAGGCCTGGGGGTCCAGGAGGCCAGGGCAGAGCGGGCAGGTGTTGGTGCCACAGCCACCAGCCCAGCTGAGCCCAGTCACTGGGGCACCTGGCTCACCTCTGCTGTGACCTCCTGGGTGTCACAGGGGAATGTGGCTCCGCGGTCTGGTCTTGCTGCATCCACAGAGCCGCGTGACCTGACCCATCCATCGACACACCCTCTTGCCTCCCTTAGCTCCTCAGTGGAAGCTGGGAGGAGATGGAGACGAGAGCTTTGGTTAAAGGGAAAACAACTTTGCTTTCCTCGAGGCTGAAGATGTTCAAAAATGAGCTGATTAAAGAACAAACGTGGCGTGTGGCGTTATGTCGTCACCACCTCAATGCTTCAGCCCATCTCAGTCACACGCCATTATAAACAGCTTTGTTTTAATTACATTTTGATAGTGTGCATTCCTGTCACAGAACGTATTTCTCTAAATTAGATTTTTCTAGTATTTGATTTTTTTAATGATCTCTGATGCCCCCCCCCCCCGGAGGTTCTGGTGACGTCACACTCCCCTACTCATCCTTCATCTCCGCAGAGCCTCGGCTGCATGGGGTCGGGCATTTCCGTCTGTGCCTCTCTCTGCAGTGTGGACCAGGTACTTGGCGCATGGGCGGGCGCCTCAGTCTTGAAGGGCCTCATGTTCTCTGGCTTTGGTCTAGGCTGTGAAGACTGGGGCTGGTGTGGGATTCTTGGCTAAACGTTCTCCACCTGATATTCTGACTGTACTTCTGCTGAATAAATAAATGCCTTTGGAAATCCTTGGGAGGGTGAGCTGTCCTGGTTCTTCCCCAGGGTGGACCGAAGGTGCCCACACCCACGTGCCTCTGCTCACGCAGCCTGGCCCCTGAGCCACGGCCCTCAGAGTCCCGGACCTCTGTCGGTGCTTGAGGTAAAGAGTGGGATGATCTGATGAGGTCGTCTTTAATGGAGGTGACTGTTGCTGAGGTGTACTGGGGTTAAGTGTGGACTGCCTCCTTCCATTAGAACAATTTCGTGATCATTGGGAACAAGTGGATCCTCTCTGTAAATTCTCTGATATGTACATTGGGCAGATTAAAGTTCATTGCAAGCGAGTAGAGCACTCCTCGATCATGGCTAATTTGAAGTTTATGCAGCATGAGCTGAATCATTAATGTGAGCCGGGCTTTGTAACTGCAGGCCTCCCTTCTGGGCCTCCCACAAGCTGCAGGGCTGGGCTGCTGGGCAACCCCACTCTGCCGTGGACAGCCTCTCACGGGGACCACTTGGTCCCACCCTACTCCTGGAGGCTTTGGCAGCTACTGGAGGAATTTTGAGTTTTCTTAATCAGTCTGTGTGCTTCTGGCCTCTGCGGGTCAGGGTTGCTGCTCAATGTCCTACAATATACAGGAAGCCCCTAAATTTTCCACCACGCCAAGGCTGAGGGGGCTTGTGGAGAGAGAGGCCGACTAAAGACCACGAGGGGAGCTCGTGGAAGAATCGGAGTTGGTCAGACTGCTTTCAGCAACCCCAGAGGAAGATCCTCAAGTCTTGAAAACCGTTCGTTCGTTTCCCTTTTGTGTCTGTCCTGTCCTGTGAGTGTGCTCTCTGATCTGTGGCCCGTTTTGTCCCTGCCTCTCGCCTTTCCAATGTGTGTGTATTTCCTAAATATTTTTGCTGGTGCGTCGTAGTCACACATGATAGTGGGGTCTCGGTGACACATCTGTGCGTGCACGTAACCTAGTTGGAGAACTCTGGTGTGTCTGCAGTCTTCGTACGCACACTGTGTTCTCAGTCATGGCCGTCTCCCCAACACGTCCTCTCGAGTCTGACCGCAAGGTGATATTGCATTACATAAAGGGCACTGAAGGTGTGCGCTGTTCCTGCTTCCCGGAGCCTGTTGTTCTGCAGGGGCGCTGGCGACGGCAGGGAGATGATGACTCCCATGCAGCTGCCCAGAGAGAGCAGGGAGCCCAAGACCCGGCGAGGAGCCCAGGAGCCTGGGAAGCTGCATCTGTGCCGGCATCCTCTGGCCGCCCAGCTCCACTGGGTGTGGCTGCAGCCTGCCCTCCAGGCGGTGCCCAGTGGTGACGGCAGGTCGTGCTAACAGCATCTCGGCAGCCGCCGCCGTGGAGCTCAGACAGTGTTTTCCAGCGTGAGAGTAACTTGGGGGTGTCCAGATTTGCAGCACCCATCATGGTAGGTTCCGTTTCCACAGAGAGCACTTAACAAGCGTTTGCTTTATAACCTATGTATCAACGAACCTCACCCTGCCAGGCAACCTAAGATGAATTAGAAAATGTTTTACATTATTACAGTTACATTCTTGAGGCAGCATTGAGCTGGGAGAAAAGAAGAGCCAGAGGATTCAAGAAAATCAGCTTCCTGATGGCTATGCCCTTCTTCCTTCATCCTCTAAAAGTTTGAATATAGAGTGATATTGCTTTATATAGTTATACTAAAGCAAGCACTTGATCTCTGTATTATTTGGATCTGCAAATTGTATTGTTTTCCCAACTTTGTTGCAAGTAACTCTACTACTCCTCATCAAAGGCAAAGGTCTGGGCTGTGCTCGTAGATACAAAAGCAAAAGCATGCTGCCTCCACGTTTGCATGTCTCAGCTCTCACGGTGAAATAAAATGCAAGAGGTGTTAACGAGGAACTGAGGATGCTAGCTGTACTTATTTATGTCTTATAATCATTTTTAAAAAACAGGTACTTACACTTAAACATGATTATATTTTCAAAGACAAGCATTTGAGTCCCCAAACAAATGAGAGTCCATTACAGCAGCCGGCGTTGCTGGCTGTTTTCCTCCATGGATAATTCTTTATTCGGAAAAATGCTATCTGATTACAAATTATGTCCCTATTCTGCCTTCTTTGGCCCAAGGCGGCAGTTAGTTTTTGCCCTAGGTCACAGAGGATGAAGCCCCAAGATCGGAGCTTCTTAATTGCATTGCCTACAACGGGCTGTCGCCTGCCTCCTCGAAGGAGCTATTGCACCTCGCAGATAATGCCCTTTCCCTGCAGCCATGAAACAGATCCTCCCTCCATGGCTGTATTAATTAGACTTCAAGGATGTCAGAAAAATTACAGCTAAGCTTCTGCTCAAAAAATTTAGGCAATATTATAAAGAAATCACGGCCAGAACTTACAGGGAAATGAATTAACCTTGAGGCTTTTTTGTTTTGGAAGGAAAAGAGAGAGAGAGAGAAAAAAAAAAAAAATCCGAGCAGCTCACAGGCCTTCTCTCAGAGCTACAGAGGAGAAGTTTTGATGGAATTCCAGGTTAAGTCTGTCAATTCTGATGTTGTAAAAATGGAATGAATCGGCACGACCTGTGGAAATCTCAGGAAACGTTAGAAATCTCCTCTGCTGGCCGTATATCAGGCGTACAGTGAGAAAGGAGCGGAAGAAAGGCAGAGAGAAGGGCAAAAGGGGAAATGGTTTGTGTCCATTTAAGAAAAAATCAATAATAGCATAAAATTGATTTAGTGCTTGTCATAAAACATAAGTAAGTGCTGGAAAATAGAGAAAATTGAGTCTCAATTTAATCTGCACAAAAGCCACACTGTACTGATGGAGCGGCTGGTGTGGGGGCGCTGCATAAAACCCCAAGACAGATACTTAATTGTCATAGTAAAGACTCCTTTCAGCCTGCTGGAGTCGAGGGGTAGGGCCCATTAATCATGTGGATAAGGGGCTTTGAAATCAAATCTCAATTAAAATCTGTTCAATAATGTCTCTAATATGTTTTTCAAGCATTAATTTTTTCCCATCGATTCCACACCCCATAAATCAGATATGTTGCGGTGCATGTAATAGTTTATGGAGGACAGGATTATGGTTTTATGAAGTTAATGCAGCAGAACCATTTAATTTACACAGGCTAAAGTTTTATGTCTGTTGTTCATTTCTATTATTTTCTTCAGCTAAAAATTATTTGGGCTATAAAACTAAAACCCAAGTTCATTTTTTTCCAAGTGTCGGTGTATTTGGCAATCAGATTCCAGGTTCTTCTCTCCAAATTTGGCTGCAGATCACGCCCTGAAGTACACGAGGAGGGTTCTTTGTGGATGGAGGGTTTTGCACCGGCAGTCTCTGCCTGCAGAGACACCCCCAAGTCTTCCACGGATTCAGTAGAAACCTCCAAAATCACCAGCCCCACCACCCTAGCTTCCCCCCTCTCACAGGTGCCACCCGAGCTTGTACCTTCTAATCGTCAGCCCGAGTCTGTGCCCACAGCTGTCCTCCTGGCTGCTGTCGATGACCTCTGCAGCAAAGGGAAGGTGAACTTTTGTTCTGAAACCAATTGCAGAGATTTTTCAATTTCAAAAATTAATTCATGGAGGAATTCTGAAAAAAAAGTGCCAATTTCTTAATTTTCTTTAACATTGGTGTTAAACTCTCATTCAAAATTACAAGTGATTTATGAAGGAGGCTAAGTAGAGCAAGTGGTTTTTCAGACGTTGGTTTATAGAAGGAGGGAGGGATGGTGGAGAGAACACGCACTCAGCACCCCGCCACCAGCACCGGGACCTTGAGCAAACTGCTGCAGCTTAGTCTTCCCTCCCGACAGGACGGGCTGCAGCTGCTGGTCTCTGAGCTGCTCCCGTCCTAGAGCCCACAGTACGTGGTGTTTGAGAAACGCTTCTACAATTCCCTCAGCTCTGAAAGTCTACACCCAAGCCTTCCTGGAGGCATCCAGAAATGCACCTTGAAGCTTTGTTCTTTGATGAATTCATGGTTCTACTCCTGTGCTGCATGAAGTTTCGGTTTGTAACTGTCCTACGTGGGGTGCATCTGTGCCGTTTGCCCCTCAGTCCTTCCAGGTGTGCAGGACTCCAGCTGTGCCGGCTGCCACCCTGCCTGGCATGGCCCTGCCTGGCTGGACGAGTGCCCCAGCAGAGGGTCCTGCTCCCCGTGCCTAGCTGTGCAGAACCATTCTGCTCACCTTGGCCCAGGCTTTCTTGAAGCCCCAAACCTCCTCACCTGGGGGATGAGACCCTCCACGTTTCTGGTGGCTGACTTTAAAACTAAAACCTCCCGTCTCTTGGAATAGTTTTTGTTTTACGCAACGTTGGGAAGACAGTAAGGTTTCTCAACACCCCACACCCAGCTTCCCCGGCACCGACACGTCAGTGTGTGTCTGTTACGACTAGTGATCCCTGTGGGTGTGTTACTAACCAAGACCACACTGACCCATGCTCCTGCTTTGTACAGGCTCGTCCCTCGGTCCCCGGACCCATCCAGATGCTGCCACTCTGGCCCTCGTGTCCCCTGGGCTCCTCTTGGCTGCGGCAGCTTCTCAGACTCTGTCACTTATGGTGACCTTGACAATTGTACACATCCTGGGTCAGAGGGATCCTGCCGAGCACAGTGTAGCCCCTTTTGGGGTCCATCTGCAGTTTCTCAGGGTGGACTAGGCTCATGGGACGGGGGAGGAAGACGCAGAGTGCTTGGCCCTTCTGGGCACCTGCATGGCTCATGCTCCCAGTGGGCTCCCCCGATGCTGTTGCCGTGACCACCCACACGGCTGGTGACCACAGGGTCCCACTTCAAGCTGCTCCCTTGCCAAGAAGACCCGCAAGCCCCCAGTGCTTGTGGGTGAGGAGTTGTGCCACACGCCCTTGAAGAGCAGTTTCTATAGCATTTTGAATCCTCTGCATAGGAGATTTGACTTTTATGTAATTAATAAATTATTTTATTTATGGTATTGAGGACTGAGCATCCCAGCACTTTTTAGTTTTTATTTGGAGAGGGTCTCACTGAGCTGCCAAGGCCGGCTGGAACTTGAGATCCTCCTGCTGCTGTCTCTGCAGCAGAGGGACCACAGGCCTGTGTCACTGAGCGCCTGGCTCCCAATCCCTGTTGGTATCCACGAGGACTCGCGGTGATGCACTGTGGCTTGGAATCTAATGTGGTGCCCAATCTTCCCAGCTTTGGCCACTGGGGCCCCCTCACTCAGCTCCAGGGTCCCTCTGCCATGTTCGCTTTGCTGTGGGGACCAGTTTCCTCTTCTCCTGGCCAGCACATGTGCTCTCGAATGTGGAACAAGGCAGGCTGGCCGCTCTAGGGTGGCCGCTCCAGGCGGGGTGCTCCAGGTTGGCCACTGCAGGCTGGCTGCTCCAGGCTGGCCGCTGCAGGCAGGGTGCTCCAGGCTGGCCACTCTAGGCTGGCCACTGCAGGCTGGCAGCTCCAGGCTGGCCACTCTAGGCTGGCTGCTCCAGGTTGGCCACTGCAGGCTGGCCGCTCCAGGCTGGCCACTCTAGGCTGGCTGCTCCAGGTTGGCCACTGCAGGCTGGCTGCTCCAGGCTGGCCACTCCAGGCTGGTCACTCTAGGCTGGCCACTCTAGGCTGACTACTCCAGGCTGGCCACTGCAGGCGGGGTGCTCCAGGCTGGCCGGTCCAGGCTGGCTGCTGCAGGATGGCTGGCTGGCATCCTGCCTGGCTCTGGAGTCAGCACTTACCCACACAGACCAGTGGGTGACCTTGCTCCTGTCGGGTGTCCTTGCTTCGGGCTCTCTCAGATGACACCAAGGAGACAGGCATCTGTGACAGCCCGGCACCAGGAGAGCTCATGGCAGCCCCACGTCCAGCTGTACCCATACTAGGCTGTGCAGGAGTCCACACTGACGTGGCTGGCTCACCCTGTGGACCACTCGGGTCCTGCCCAGCTCACGTGGAACCTCTCCCTGCAGCAGTGAGCAGCCTATTGCCCACCATGTGCCCTCGACTGCTCAAGCCGGCAAGTGCACGGTTAACCAGTCCACCTGCAGCTGGCTTTGCCCCCGGCACAGGGAGCACCTGCTGAGCTTTCTCTCCACCTGGACATCAGCCTTTCGGGCCCGAGACCTCAGCCTTCCTCAGTGCTGCTCTTGGCTGCGTGCCAGGAGCAGGCAGAAACGCTCACTGTCTGTGGCGTGTGCTGTGTCTGAAGGGACCCAGGAAGGAGCCCAGAGGCAGCACGGGGACGTTTGAGCACGCGGAGCGGGTACAGCCCAGCACTTGGTCAGGGGTCCCAAGAGTCGGGGAGTGTCCGGCTGAGGAAACCAGCCTGCCCTCCCACAGCAGCAGAGGGGAAGCACAGACCCCGTGGGGCCTGCCGCCCGTGAGGCCCTGGGGGCTCCAGCGTCTCGGAGCACAGGGGACAAGGGAACGGGGGGGCTTTGGCGAGGACAGGGCAGATGATTCCAAGATGTGGAGCTGAGGCCGTGGAGCTGAGCCCACTGATGTGGCGTGGTCTGGTCTGGGCTCCTCGGGCAGCTCGGGCAGCTTCCCTGTGCCCAGGGCCCGGGGAGACCTGGCTCTCTCCAAGTGGCCCAGCTAAGCAGAGTGACGCAGAGTGCAGCCAGGTCTTCAGGCCTCCCCGCAGTCACAGCCGTAAAACCAAGCACAATGGAACCATTTGATATGCCACAAATAGGGTTCCCCAAGCCACTGTTCTAAATTAGTGGTAGTTAAGCACCCAGCAAAGGAAGCTGATCATGAAGCGCTCCCCACGCGGCCCCACCTCAGCCCTGCATTAACCCAGAAAGCGGGGTCTTCAGGGTGTTGACGGAGCCGCACCCGTTTGGAGGTGAGCCAGACGGTGAGGGGCTGTTCACTGCTCCCTCCCTGCAACTGCCTTCCGATGGCCACCACGGGACGTTTCACCAGCCGTCCCGACATCATGCACGGGCTCCGAGACGCTGGGGTATCGCTGCTGTGGGTTCCTGTCTCTTCTTGAGTGTTTTCAGACTGGAATACTAAACTCTGCAGGAGGGCCACAGGGTCCTTTTGTCCTCTCACAATGCAGATCTAGATTTCTTACAAGAAGAATTGGGTTCCCCGAGTGGGCCAGTTATGAGCTGCCCCAGGTGGATCCTCCCACTCCCCTGGGCTGCTCAGGCCTCACCCACGTGCCGGAGGCCCCGAGGCCTGTCCAGCACCAGAACTCGGAGGTGAGGGGGGGCCCAGGGCTAAATGGGTGGGCTCATCCTGGGAGCCTTCTGACCCTGACCAGAGCTGGGCCCCATCCCTGGAGCACAGGTGGGTGCAGCTCCTCCGTTGCGGGCTGGGGTCGGCGGGTGTGAATCCTCAAGAGGCTCTGGGAGCCAGAACCAGGCTCTCCTCACTGGCTGCTGGGCCGTGGAAAAGGGCCCGCAGCCTGGACTGAAGCCACGGGCGGAGCCCCGGAGGTCTTCCGAGGAGCACAGGCAGATGCACCTTCTGGCCTCTGGCGTACAAAGGCCTCAAGCCACCCTACCAAGGTCACCGCCACCCTGCAGCAGAACAGGTGGGCACGGCCAAGCACAGGTGCCAGGCCAGGCTAAGCCCTGAGTGAGTGGCTGTGAGCACACAGAGCCACTCTGGGTCTGAGGGCTTCTTTCCTATGTGGACAGCAGAAGGTGACAACTTCCAGTCCTTGTCCACACACCAAGGAGATGACAGCAAATCAAAGCCAAGGGGCAGTGACTAAGAGCAAGCTGAGGGACACAGAGGAGCTGTGCAGACTGCAGCCAAGCGGTCAGTGCCTGGCTTCGTCCCGAGGGCGTGGAAGAAGGCCTGTTCAGCACCAGAACTGGAAGGGGTGAGGCCAGGAGGTGAGTGGAGCAGCCCTACCTCGCGCAGCACACCACAGGCCTCAGCACGTGGCCTGTGAGGTGTGTGGAGGCCTGTGCTGCAGTGACCCTTCCCGTGTGACCCCACAGCATGGCTGCCACACGGCAGCTGCCCAGCTCACAGGAAATCCCAGGAGGCCTGGGAGTAGCAGGGGAGAAAAGGTGGGCCTGGGTTCCTCGTGTGGACAGCAGAGTGGGCAGGTGGACCGGTGTGAGCGTGCGTTAGATGACGGCAGGCTGGGGCTGATGTCGGACTGAACATGAGGGGTCAGAAAAGGAGAGTGCAGAGCCCCTGGGGAGACCAGGTGTTTGGAAGAACATAATCGGATGTTTGGATCAGTTCGGCTGAAGATACAAATTCTGAGATGTGCACACATGTGTACTCCACACGCACAGACATGTAGAACACACTTAGGCAATCATGCAGGTCATCAAAGGGGGTTCTTGTGGAGGAAGGACAGGAGTGCTCACAGCACCCCTGGGGATTCCACTGCAGGCCTAGGTGCAGACACAGCTGGGGAGGACCCAGCAGCACCTGCAGCCAAGGAGGCTGGAGGAACGGCATCACCCTGGGCTGCTCTAGGCCGTCAGAGAGCGCTGCGAAGGGCCTGAGGTTCGTTAGAAGGGAGCGTGAGGTTTGATGTAGAAAGTTCTGAGGAATCTTGTAAAAATGCTATCAGGACTGATATGCGAGTTGGGTAACTTTGTAGGATATGAAGCCACCCTACAAAAAGCAAGTTGTATTTCTATGTGTTAGTAATGAATGGCAAGGAATTGAACTTAAAAGTATCCTTTACAATTGCATCAGAAAGCATGATTTTCTGGGGGGAAACTGACATGTAAGACTTATACACTGAAAGCCAGAGAAATGGAGAAATGCCAACAGGATGCTTTGGTGTTATTAAGAAGTCAGTTCCTGAAAGCCGACCCACAGATGTACTGCACTCTCAGTCAAAACTGTAAGGCTGTTTTTGGTGAAAATTTGAAAACAAATTCTTAAGCGTCTGTGTCAAAGCAGAGCACCTGGACTAATCCAGCCGATTTTAAAACATCAGAACTATGCTGGAGGACATGCACTCCAGGCTTTCAAGATTTATTGCTAGGTTGGCATAATCAAGGCACTGTGAGGCAGGTGTAAGGTAGAAGTACAGGTCACATCACAGGTGGTCCAGAAAGAACCAGCCTGGGCAGGACTTGGCCTTTTCCTAGTGTCCAGGCCAATGCAATGAGAAAGGGCATTCTTCTCAGCACGGGGCACTGGGCCAGTTAGGAACCTGTGTACACACATATGCCCACACACGTCTGCACATACTCACGTGCATGTCCACACACATACACATGCATGTGCACACACATATACATGTGCATAGGCATGCACATACACATATGCGTGTATACACTTGCAAATATGCACACATACACATATAATGCAGACACATATCTACACATGCATATACACACAGGTTTACATACACACATAAATGTGTATGCACAACACATCCATGCATGTACATATGGAGACACACTTGCATATATGCATCTACACATGCACACATGTCTACATACCTACAAGCACATGCACACACCTACGCGCTCGCGCGCACGCGCGCGTGCACACACACACACACACACACACACTCAATTCTCCACTCATCGTACACCAAAGTAAAGTCAAAATGAATCATACACTCAATATCAAAGTTCAATTGTAAATATCTAGGAAAAAATAGGAAATCTTAGAGATCTTGGATTAGGCAAAGATTTCTTACATTAAGAAGCATGTTTCTGGGCTGAGGTTGTAGCTCAGTGGTAAAGTACTTGCCTAGCACATGTGAGACACTGGGATCGATCCTCAGCACCATATTAAAATAAAGGTACTGTGTCCATCTAACTAACTAACTAACTAAATAAATAAATAAAAGAAGCACAATTCATAGAGCATAAAAGGAAAACAATAAATTGGATTTTGTCAAAATTAAAGACTTAAGATTGTTAAGGGGCTGGGCTGTGGCTCAGTGGCAGAGCACTTGCGTAGCATGTGTGAGGCACAGGATTCGATTCTCAGCACTGCATATAAGTAAATAAAATAAAGGTCCATTGATAACTAAAATTTTTTTTTTTTAAAAAAGTGTTAGGGTAATGAAAAGGAATTCAAAATCTAGGAAAAACTGTTTGTAGAATCTGTATCCTCAAGACCATTTTTAATTCAGAATTAGATAAAGAACTCTTACAAATCAATAATAAAAATCAAAGTAGCCAATAAAAACATTGAGAGGTTTATTTCTATGAGGAATGTCATAGGGATTTTGGTTGGGATTGATTGAATCTGTGTAGTGCTTTTGGTAGTATGGTCATTTTGACAGTGTTCATTCTGCCTGTCCAGGAGCAAGGTAGATCTTTCCATCTTCTAAGGTCTTCTCTAATTTCCTTTTTGAGTGTTCTATAATTTTCGTTGCAGAGGACTTTCACCTCTTTTGTTAAGTTGACTCCCAAGTATTTTATTTTTCTGAGGCCATTGTGAATGGGTGGTTTCCTTGCTTCCCTTTCAGAGGATTTGTCACTGATACTCACCCCCAGCCACGCTGTGCAAACGGCAGGTGCATCCTGGGGACATGGCAGGTGGAGACTCGGCCTGCAGGGTGGAGCCAGGCGGAGGGGCAGCCTGGGGAAGCCGAGCACAGGAGTGGGAAGACGGGCGCGGCCTCTCGCTCAGGATGCCCAGTGTTGACCGTGAGACCCAGGAGTACTGTGGCCAGGAGTCCACTCCAGGGCGCTGAGGACGACCCGCGGGAGCTGTGAAGCCCGTCAGCCAGAGAAACAACAGAGGCTCCTTTGATCCCGATGCTACCTGGCTCCAGGTACAGGAGCCCCAGAAGCCGCCTGCGAGCCAGGAACCCGGAGGGCAGCCTGGGTCTCACGCACCGCCTCTGGGACAGGGAGCCGTCGGGCCACCTGAGTCCTGCCTGGGGATGGGTGTGGGGGGTCATCGGTGTGGAAACTGATCCCTCTCGGCCAGTCCTCACGATGTGGATGGGGAGAGGGGACCTGGTCCCCAGGAGAGAGCCCAGTGGGAAGAGAGAGCGGCAGACCCCGGAGAGTCCGGTGGAGGACAGGCTCCTGGGGGTGGCTGGCCTCCTAACCTGCCTTTCCTGGTGCACTTCCGGCCTCTTCCATGGAGACCCAGGGCAGGGAGCGTGACCAGGTGCTGGCGCCACACGACCTCCTCCACTTGCGTTGGCCCTCTGAGGTGGGGACGCGGGCCCCCTGAGGCAGGGTGAAGGGCGGGCGGGGTGCCCAGCCCTGTTCTCCAGTCCACTTAATCACTGAGTCACACCGCTGCCAGGGCCTGGGGGGAACCGTGGGAGGGAGGGCTGGACCCGCGAGGCCCCCGGAAGGGGCCAGGCGGGACCTCCGTGTGGGAAGGGGGCTGTGGGCCAGGCTTCTCTGGGTCTTCTGGGAGACTCCAGGGGAGAGATGGGGGCTGGCTTGAGGGCACGCCTGGCCTGGGGGGCAGATTGTCGTAGTGCCCTTCAGAGCCGGATGGTCCAGACTGGCTGGGTCACACCCTCAGGGATGTCCAGGGTCCTGGGGCCTGAGCTCAGCCTCCCTTGTGCTGCGTGGGGCTCGTCAATCAGTTGCTCCCTGCAGCAGAAGAGGCTTTAGAAGGGTTGCCTTGGGCTCAGGGATCTGCTTCCCCCGGGCGGGGGCACCCCTAGCTTTCCCTGGTGGGGGGAAGCATGTCCTGCTCCATGGTGTCAGCCCGGAGCCTGGTCGGGGTCTGGGCCGGGTGCCTCCTCGGGGCCGGATCAGCCCGGGTGATCCCATCGGCCCTGGAGCCTTGGCAGCCTCTGCCTTGATGGGTGGCCAGGGGAGAGCGGAGGCTACCTCCTGAGGCCGATGAAGGTCACAGTTGGAGTCATACACTAGCAGGGGACAGCTTGCACCAGGGACACTGCCATCAGAGGGCACAGTGCTTATTGAGACCAGAAGGCACGTGCGCTCAGCCCCTGGTCCAGGAGCAAGGAGCTGGGTTAGCTCTGGAAATGGGGACAGACCCACAGGAGGGGCTCGCCTGGTCCCTCCAGATGGGCACACTTAGAATGACCTGGTTCCATGTCTCGAGACGGCGAGAGCTGGGCCTGCATGTGCACGTCTGGAGACCAGAAGACAGACAGAGGGAGGTCGGGCTCTGGAGAGTGCTCCAGAGGCCGTGCTGTCTGTGCAGAGCAGTGGCTGGGTAGGTCCAGCACCTGACAGTTCTGTGGGGACCATGGGATATGATGGGCAAGCGCACGACACTGTCCCTGGAAAGCCAGGGTTTAGATTAGAGGCTTCATTTTCAGAAGCAGGACACCAATATCAAGACCGACAGAGACTGATTAAAAGTCTGCAGGACGCGGAGGGCGGGAGGTGCTGGAAGGAGCCTGTGGAGCGGAGCTGTGCATCAACAGTGCTCAGACCGCACCTTGTGCAGGGGTCCTGCAAACCGCCCCCTGAGCCAGAGGCCACGCAGCCTGGGCCCAGAGCTTCCCCAGCTTCACCTTGCAGTGGCCCGCAGAACCACACCACGCAGCAGGCCAAGGTCCACCCGGCCAGCAGGCGGGACCTGAGAGCTGTGCACACACCTTGAACCCTGGCCCGACTGGCTCAGCTGTGCTGCCCAGGAGTCCCCGCTGGTGCCCGTGGTCACCTCCATACTAACCTGGTTGGTGGTGGCCCCAGGAGGAACCTGGGGTCCAGCAGGCAGCAGCACCCACCTTCTCTGTGGCAGTCGATGCCTTCCCCAAACTTATTTATAAATCGCGTGTGAGGATAAAAATAAAGCCTTTGAGTCAGCTGGAAAGACTGAGAGTATTCCATTAGAGCGATTCACTCTTAAATTATTATTTTCCATAAGCTTTAGTGTTCTAAAAAGATTTTATTTTAATGTAAAGTGCCTGATTCTGCAGTCTTCAGTAAGGCAATAACTTTTCATTAACTTCATTTTTCATTTTTATCTTTCTTTGAGTGTTGCAGAACATAGCATATGATTTTGAATGTCATGTAATAACCAGTCTCTAAAATTATCTGCCCCTTATTTCCATTTGACACTAATATTTGATATGTTAAGTTAAGCAGATCGACAAATGTGGGTCTGGTGGAGTAGCCTCGGGTGACAATGAGAACTGTCAGTCTCCCATTTCCTGACGGCATGCGTGTTGCTAATGACTGCTGATTTCTTAAAAAATTACTGTGAGTGTGGAGAGAGAGAGAAAGGGGGAAAGGGGAGGACGAGAGGAGAGAGGAAAAGAGTTTCAACCGGCTCCGGATAAAAGAAAATAAAAGAAAAGACAAAAACTGACACATCATGTATCTGATCTGAACCAGGAGTGACTCCCGGTGGGGAACCACCCGCAGGACCATCTTCATTAAGAAAATCAGTGTGAGTCTGCAATAGGAGTCCAGGCTCCTGTCTCTCGCCGCGTCCCGCTGACGTCTGACACGCTTCACAGACGTGCAGTGCGGAGCACTCAGGGACACTGTCCCCCGCCTCCAACTTGGTTGCCGTGAGCACCCGGCTGGGCCGTGGCTACCTCCCCGGGGTTGTTCGCTGACTTCCTTGTGACCAGGGCATGGTTCCTGCGGTGACAGGGAGTAACTTGTCCCAGGCTTCAGACCCAGGTGGTGGCCTTGCCTCCACTGGGGCCCTTGGCTTGCCTGGCATGTCCTGGTCACAGTGTGCAGGTGCTGCCTGTCCTGTGAGCTGAGCCCTGGGACCTGTTCCCTCTGCGGGAGCCACCCCTGTCCTCTGTCCCCTGTGCCTGGCTTCTGAAGGTGCATGTACTTTCCCCTCATTGCATCAGCCATGGCTGAACTTTGTTGGCATGTGGATTCTGAATCGGAGCCTCCGTAGGGAGAGAGTGCTGAGGTGATGGCGAAGACACCCTTCTCTGAGGAGCTGGGTGGAGACTGGGACCGTGCTGATTTTCCAACCTTTCTGGACTTCCCAGAGTTGTTAACTGGAAGGGCACTCAGGTTGTGCACTGCACAAATCCAGGGCCACGACATATTAAACGCCTTGCACTCCCTGGCTGGGAGCAGCAGGCCCCTGACCCCTAACCCTGTGGCCACTGAAGACAAGGAGCAGGATGGATGTCTGTGTCGTCCAGGGCAACCTTCACAGAAGACAGGTAGATACCTGGTGGCGTGGGGACAGGGTTGTGGACTCCATGACTTCAAATCCAGGTGGATATTTGCACCTTGATCAATCTGAGCTTTACATGAGCACGGAAGGTAGAAGTGAGGGATGTGGGAGATCATGCAGGTCTGGGATTTGTGTGTGTGTGTGTGTGTGTGTGTGCAGGGAGAGGCAGGAGAGGGTGTGTGTGTGTGTGCAGGGAGAGGCAGGAGAGGGTGTGTGTGTGTGTGTGTGTGCAGGGAGAGGTAGGAGAGTGTGTGTGTATATGTGTGTGTGTTATGTGTGTGTGCAGGGAGAGGCAGGAGAGGGTGTGTGTATGTGTGTGTGTGTTATGTGTGTGTGCAGGGAGAGGCAGGAGAAGTGTGTTTGTAAGTAGAGGTGTGTGTGTGCAGGGAGAGGCAGGAGAGGTGTGTGTGTAAGGAGAGGTGTGTGTGTGTAAGGAGAGGGTGTGTAAGGAGAGGTGTGTATGTGTGTGTGTGTGTGCAGGGAGAGGCAGGAGAGGTGTGTGTGTTAGAAGAGGGTGTGTGTGTAAGGAGAGTGTGTGTGTGTGTATGTGTGTGTGTGTTATGTGTGTGTGTAGGGAGAGGCAGGAGAGGTGTGTGTGTGTGTGTGAGTGTGTGTGTGCGGGGAGAGGCAGGAGAGGTGTGTGTGTAAGGAGAGGTGTGTGTGTAAGGAGAAGGTGTGTGTGTGTCTGAGGCAGGAGTCGGTCCCTCTGTTGCAGCCGCGGCCCTCCCTCGTCTGGCCTTGAGCTCTGGGGGACTGGGGAGGAGCGTGATAAACCCTCTCACTAGCCGGGGGAATAAATACTGCCCACAGCGCACACCCTGAGGCATATTTTCCCCGGGGAGCTCCATAATTTTAAAAGCAGCTCCTTTTCCTCTATTTCATTTTGAGGGTCTGGGCCGCTGGGCTGCTGGCCGGGTCTGCCTGCCGGTGGAGACACCCTGGAGCTGTGCCCTGCTCGGTCGACCTGGGGCAACCAAGTCCACTCTCTTAGGCCAGGAACATTTCCTCCTCCCGTGGTCAACTGCCACCCCTGCTGGTCTGATGGGTGCAGAAGCCTGGTCTGCACCTCGGGCCCGAAGCCCAGCCGCTGCGTGCCACCCTGAGGTGGAGGAACCCCAGCCCACCCCATTCTGGAATCAGAGATGGCCTAGTTGTGGACACCTGTGCTCTGCGGGGGCAGCCGGCCAGCAGAGGGACCTCAGGTCCCCGGGCAGTTCCCAGGTGGCCCTGAACCACCCCAGGAGCTGGAGGAAGCCCCATAGGAGGAGCTGCAGGGCAGCGCCCACCTGACAGGAGACCTGCGTGCTCCTGAAGGAAGATCCAGGTAGGCCAGGTGGCCTGGTCACTGCGTGGACTCTTCTCTCTGACCCCACTGCAAAAGGATCTCGCTTGGGTTTGTTGGGGCTAAAGCAATGGCTGCATCTGCCTAAGCCCGGCTTTTCCTGGTGTCTGGCAGTCCTCATGGCCCACGCGACATGCAAGGTAGGTGTTTGCAAAGGGTCCCTGCAGCTTCTAAGCCCATTCCCTTGTCACCTACTGGGGCACCTTACGGTTCCTGGTTCCCTTCAGCCCAACACCAGCAGCCGTGCCTCAGGGTGGGTCTGGAGGCAACCGCTGGGGTCGGGGCAGGAGGGAGCTGGACGTGCACGTTCAGGGGCGCTTCCCTCCTGGCTTGGAGGGTCAGTGTGCCCAGGGTGAGTCCGCTGGAGTGGGGGCAGGAGGGAGCTGGACGTGGACATGCTGGGGCGCTTCCCGCCTGGCTTGGAGGGTCAGTGTGCCCAGGGTGAGTTCCCCAAGGTTCAGGGACAACTGGTCGGCTTGTTGGAACTCATTTCAGGTCTTAGAGAGGCATTTCCCTTTGAGAAGTGGAGGTCCCGGTGGGACTCAGGAACATTTACCCGAGGTCCTCTGAGATCCCCCGGGAGAGGGCAGGAAGGGTCTTCTCTGGCTGTGAGGCAGCTGCTCTGCTTCAGTCCCCTTGGAAGCGGCCGGGCCTGGGACGAGGCTCAGAGAGGCCAGGCACCAGCTGGCGGCACAGCGGCAGACAGCCCACAGCTGGGCCACGCTGAGCGCTCTGTGCCAGCTGCGGAGGCTGGGCTGGGCAGCGCTACGGCAGGTGCCACTTCCCATCCGAGTTTAATTGTTTCCTGCCTTGAGATTCCCACACAGCCCTGTGCTAGGACAGCCGCGTGGCTTCCTGGGGTCGGTGGGTGATGGCAGGGTGACGTTTCTCCTGCAGGAGAGTGTCAGATCAAGACCTGGCTCCTCCCACAGCACGAGGTGGCACCGGAGGGAGCCGTGTCTGGGTGATGGCGGGAGGGCGTGGTGGCTGGGCCTCTGGGTCCTCCCTCCCAGGGGGACGCCCTCACCCTGGAGAAGCACGTCTTGTTCCTTCAGCACTGTGTGTCTTAGAACATGTGCTGGGTCACGTGCCGAGTGTGAGTAGCCAGGCAAACTTCGGGAAGCAGACCCCCTCAGGTGAGCCGCACGTGGCCCAGGGTGGGCTTTGCCTGTGGGCGTGAAGGCGCCCGGCGCCCCCACCTCGCCTTCTCTGGGTCTGTCTCTGCCCAGGCTGGGCATTTCTTTGGACACTTCTATAAAGGGGAAGCTGACCGGGTTTGTGGGTTTGGCCAGGGCGGTGTCTGAGAACAAGTGTGGGGCTGCTTCTTGACAGGCAGGCGCTGTCTACCTCCACCATGACAGTGGGCGGTCTGCCTCAGCTCCCCAGGAACGAGAGGGCGTGCTGGGTCTGCCTGCCACACGCAGAGCAGTGGCCCCTCGGCCGGACCCCACCTACGTGACGGTGACCATGCAGAGCCCGAGTTCTTGGCTGACTCCTGCGTGAGTCGTTGTCACACACTGTAGACTGAGCACAAGCTGATTCTGGAGACGGCTTGAAGACTGAGTCACGGTGTTCTGTTGCTGCTGGAAGTCCACTGCCTTCACGGACGCCAGCCAGGACGGGCACCGGGGAGGTCCGCCCACAGAGCAGAGTGCGCACCGCAGTCCGGGAAGCGCTGGCTTTCCCGTCTTTTAGTGGTCGTATAGGAGAAATGCCTTCTGAAGTAAAATCTCATGCTGAACCCAAAGGTCTTGTGTCTGTTCACGAGATCACCACCCCGGGAAGGGCGGCGGCAGGACGGAAGCCCCCACAGAGCCGGATCTGCCCTGCGGGGGCGTCAACAGCCCCCATAGCCTGGGAAGGACGCTCTGTCAAGAACTAGAAAGCCATTCCCCGATTATGTGGAAGTCCGTTCTTAACTTTAAAAAGTTTATTCTTATAATAATTATGTCCGTTAATTAGTTCATTTTAGGAATGTCTTGAACGTCAAGTTGGAAATGCCATCTTGGGGAGCTAAGTTTCATGGCACATTTGAATTGGTGGCTGGAAATTTACTTTCAGTTTGGATAGAAAGGTTACAATTGCTTTTAGCATCTCAATTTCAGATGGTTGAGGTAGTGACTGTGAGTAAAGTGCACACCTGTCCTCCTCCACCCGCCCACCATTCTGCACGTCTCGACGTTTGCCTAGCCCTGTGTCTACTTGAAACCCCTGTGGTCAGGGGGGTTCCCCTAGGATCAAGGAGGACCGGTCTCTGGCTGCCCAGAGCTCGGGGTTTCCTGGGCTCCCATATGCAGGAGGTTGGTCAAGAGTGGGCTCTTCCTGGGTGGAGCTGGCCAGGCCTGTCTGGGACCCGGATCTTGGCCCAGGCATGCATTGATGGCTCAGTGGGCACCATTAGAAAAACCGGCAATATGAAATAGAGCTGTTGAAAGGGGGTCAGATGAGGGGTCTCTGTGCTGCAATGTCCAGAGGGTACCTAGGGCATCGCAGGTGGCAGATTTGTGTGACATTTATTGAGGATACCAAGGTGATTGACTGTTCAGGTGAACTCTCCTTCAGTTTTCAATAATGTGGACGCTAGTTGACATGCTGGGGTCTGACTTTCACTTGGTCCTAACAGCCAAGTGGCCTCCAAGCCACACCTCAGTCTTCATTGTTAGCAAGACCCCTGCGGTAGAGCCCAGAGCAAGGCCAGCAGAATCGGGCGGCCACAGGTTTCACGGTGTGGTCCCTCAGTGCTACAAGGTTCCTGTAAGGAACTGTGCCTTTTGACTGAACCTGATGCCAAATAGCACTGCTAACTAATAGCCCCTTCTAGAAGAGCATGAGAACATCGCGTCTTGAGTACCGGGTAAGTGCATGTGTTTCCTCTTCAGAGCAATTGGACGAACTCGGGCTGTGAAGGGGGTTGATCAAACTCCCCCTGACCCCTCCTTCCCGGGGTCATTCATGCTGCATCCCAATCCCTCAGAGGAGCTGAATGTGTCAGGAGGGGAGGGGCTGTGGCAGAATGCTCGGGGAGGTCAGCCCTGGGCAGTCCTGGGGTCTCATGGTGGGTACTGGGGCTCCTGCAGGGTGAGGGGCTTCCCAGGGGTGCTCTGTTGACCACCCTTGGGGACCCAGGGGCCTACATGCCACATGCAGGATGCAGGCAGGATGGGCCTGCTCCCAGAGTCCTGGTGAGGGGACCACATGTCCTGGATGCAAGTCAGAGGGCACCCAGCAGCAGAGCTGGAGGGCCTTCTGCTCCTCTCCCGTGAGAGTGAGGCACGGGCTGGAGTCGGTGGAAGAGAGGGAGAACAGAGAGCTGACCAGAGGTGAGCTGGGGGAGTGCTGCTCCTCCCAGGGACCCAGTTAACTCCATCCAAAGGCTGGCGGAGGTGGCAGCTCATAAACACTCTCTGCTGCTGGCTCTCTGTGGCCAGAAAGAGCTGTCATTACCCACTTCCTTCAGTCCTGCTAGTTTGGGATGGCAATCACCAAGTCATAGCCATTTTGGCAACAAGTCCAGAGCAGGTCCAGTGCAGCCCACCGAGCCTGTGGATTCTGTCCCCCGGGATAGCTCTCCTCCACACTGCGGGGGGCTGTTGCATGTAGGGTCCTGTGCTGAGTCGCAGCTGCACGTGCCTGTAAACAGCACCACGGCTCCTGCCCTTCGCCACCGGTGTTCCTCCCGTCCCTTTGGAAGTAACTTCCAGATGTCCATGGCTGGCTACTTCTCTTCTGGGCTTGTACTCATCTCAAACTGAATCCAACCAACAGGGAGCTCTTGGTTGTGACCCTGGCCCCTCTCAGGTCTCTCCTCCTACCAAGGTCCTCCAGAGCCTAGACCGGCCTCGGCACACCCAGGCCGGCTGAGGATTCCTCTGGACTTGATCTTCTCCTATCCAGCAATCCCTCCGAGGGCTGCAGATGCGCTTCTCCTCTGCCTGGCTCCTTGTGAGGGGATCTTGATCTGTGCTGCACACAGCAGCCCGACAGTTTTGAGTGCATGCATTTCTGCACTTCCTGTGTTCCCAGGACGACATCCAGGCCCCTCTGTCTGCACTCCTGGGCTTGCCCCTTCTACTCACCCGGGCCATTTTCTAGATTCTGTCCCAGAAATCAACTGCTCCTCGGTGAGTTTAGGCACCCACCAGCTGGGGCCTCAGTCGGGAGGGCAGGGTTCAGGGGGCTTGTATCCTAGTGCTCCAGGAAGGCTCTCAGCCCACCAGCCCCCCTGGAGCAGAGGAACAGGTTCATGTGGGTCACTGTGATTTTCTGTCTCCCATAAAGCACAGGTGCTGTATGATGCCTGCTCTGAAAAGAATAAATCCTGTCTGGTCATTTCACCAGGACGTGAGTGCTTCGCCCAGGGCCCACCTCCCGCAGGGCTTGGGTCTTGTCCACAGCCAGTCATGCCGCAGTGGTGGGGTAGGTTGTAGACAGCCGAGGAAAGTGCCTGGACACAGCGTGGCAGACACGTGGCTTTGTAGGAAAGCACGCAGAGACCAGGCTGCTGCAAGAAGCAACTGCTGCAGGCGCACCTGTCTGCACTGTGCTTTGTCCAGTGAGGCCAGCTGGATGAGCAACAAGTGTCCCTTCCTCGGGTCCTTGGTTGGACACCCATCCCCACTTATAGAGGGGCGTGTGACTTGGGCTGCAGAAGCGGTGACGTCATGAGCTTTAGCTTCTGGCCTCCCAAGGAGCCGCGACCTGGCGCATGTGCAAGAGAGCAGCCTCCCCAGACATCCGGGCCTGCCCAGCGCCCGGCACGGGAGGGAAAGCCAGCCCTTCAAGGGTCGCGCACCAGCACCCCTGCCAGGCCTGCGCTCCCCGTGCCCTGCTCTCAGGTAGGTTTTCAGGAACAGCAAGGGGACAGTCAGGGGTTTTCAGTCCCCTTTTCTTTAGGGACGACTCAGGTTGCATTTCAAAGGGTGTAAGGCAGGTAGCAGAAAGTGCTCCATCAGGGCAGGAGAGGGCATGGGGCCAGGACCGGGGCGTTCCTTCCACCTGCAGGAGCCAGGTGGCCTGTGTCACTGAGGCCAAGTGGCCTGGCCTCTGTGTGAGCCAGGGCGGCCCAGGAATGACACCGAGGCCTTCCCCATCATGTGTGCAAAGAAGTCTCCAAGGCCTGGGCGAAGGCGGCCTCTCCTCCACGTGCCGTCGTCCTTCACCGCGTTGGAGGTCGGGCCACATGGCCAGCCCTGGCATTGGCTGGACTTCTGCTGAGGAGCAAGGTCCAGTGCCCTTCCACCCGCTGCGCCTCGGTGGCCTGGCTCTGTGTGGGGCCTTGCCTGTGCAGCCGCTGCCTGCTCTGGAGTTCAGGGCCTGGAACGGCAAGCATCCCTTACTTTTCCCACAAATAAAGAGTTTTGGGCCCAGCAGCCTGCCCATGACATCGCGCTACTAAATTCGCATGACAGTCATGAAACGCTCCCATAATCAGGGACACGGGGTGATTTTCCGCCCCTGACAAGCCCCTGTATTGAGTATGATAACAGTTACTTTGTCTTCATCCACCGCTGGAGTATCATATCAATCCATTTGATGGTCCAGCCAGCCGAGCCCGGCACTTCTGTATCAATCTTCATAGAGCGCTGGCTGTTGTCTAACAAAAAGCCTGAAATGAGATCATTCAATCACTCGCTGCCGCCCAGCAGCTCTCCTGCAGGACTCGGCTCCCTGTCACTCTCCCACCCGGCATGGAGAGAACAGGGGCTAATTGTAGTAGAAATACCTAGTGCTTCAGCACAGCCAGCCATGCACACCAGGAGGGAATAGAGCCTCCTCCATACAGCACAGTCTGCACCATTGAAGATCCATGGCAGCACGAGAGGGGCATCCCATCCACTAACGCTCTCCAGGCACTCGGTGGCCATCGCGCAGCTTCCTGAAGCGGGTTTCGAGTCCCACCGTCCCACAGACACACCTAGGTAGCAGTCTGCCTCGTGTTGCATGAGTGATCACCCGAATGTGTGCTTGGGCTTCCCCTGGACTAAAGACACAGCAGAACTGTTTCATAGAACTCGAATAAAATGAGAAAACACCCACCCTCAAATCTGATGGTGGGAGCAGGGGGCAGGTTCGTGGACCCACTCTGCACTAGGCGCCTGTTTGATAGACACACCAGGGGGAAGAGAAAGGAGGAGGAGAGGAAGCCCCTGCTCCCTCCCTGTTTCAAGAAGTCTGGGGTTGTAAGAGGATGAGCTTCTCTGTGTAACGAAAGGAGGAGACTGAGTGATCCCTGATTAATCCGGAAGCTGCTCCCCCAGCAGGACCTGGCGCGACGCCAGGGAAGGTTGGACTGAATTTCAGGGGCCTGGTCGGAAGGCTCTCAGGGAGGTTTCCATGGTGTCTTGGGGGCTTTGACACCGAGAACTCTTGGCTTCCAGACAGGTGAGTCCTCATCCTCTTGCGGATGAGACAGTGCCATTTCCCGTCATCAGTGTGAGGACGTTCTGTTAAGCTGACCTTCGGTGCCCTTGAGTGAGGTTCCGCACGTCCTCCCGTCCACACCTGCACACACCATGTGCTGTCCAGTGGGCAGGCGCACTGTTCCAGACACGAGCTACTCCAGGAATCGCCCAGGAAAACACGAGATGCTAAGAGAGTTTGTCATTTTGAAGCGATGTCTGTCCCTGCGGGCCAGGTGCCAAGAAACATGCTAATTATTTCCCTTAATACCAAACCTTTATGTTCTAAACACAGTGTCTTGGAAACCCGGAAACAGATGTGTCGCGGCATAATGCAAATAAAGAGCCAGGCTGCTGCAGGAAGGTATGCCGGTGGGAATCCGGGGTGCACACGATGGGCTCCTCCACCCAGCTGGGGCTCAGGCTCTGACCCCTACTTGGCTTTTACTGCATTCTTTTTTCTCCGATTTTAAGCAGTACAGGAAAAAACAATGTTCCTAATTCTTTCCTTGTGATCCACACGCAAGGTTTTGGTGCCATGTTAGAAAGACACGAAGTGATATTAGAGTGGTTGCACCCCACAGGTAGAGTGGAGATACAGGAGTATTCTTCCTCTTTTTGAGAAAAGGCATTTCCTCTTGCTGACCTTAGGGTGGACATCAGGAGTGGCAGCTGCGTTAGCGAGGACCCGCGGTGCAGTGCCGGCTTTCTGGTCTGCCCTCCCACCTGTGCTCCTCCCTGGTGTGTGGCACAGAATCCCTCTGCTCCTGAAACTCGGACGGCGGTTTTGCAATGTCACCATTTTTTTTCTATCATCCAAATATCCCGATTCAATTAGGCTCATAAACTCCCCACTGCAGGTCTGGTGGCCGAGCAGCTCTTGAAGAGGAGGTGGAAGAGCCGCGCTGTCCATGTGAGATATGGTCCAATCAACAGCCAAAGTTTCCTTGTCAGTTTTGATATATCCCATAATAGCTGCAGGTTGTTTTGCAATGTCCAATGTTCTGTGAAGATGGGCTTTTCATATTCTTTATTGTTTTTTACTGACAAAATGTTGCCTGGACTTTTGCAGTTTTGTGAAATGAAACAACAGTAAACACAATATATAATGGCTCCTCATCCGCCTAGCTGGACGCCCATCCTGTGGTCAGCCTGGCCAGGGCATAACTGTGTGGTTCATTGATCCGTCATAAGTGCCTCCTGAGAGGCTGAGCGCCACAGCTCGTCCGGTCCCCTTGGCCCATGTGGGCCCAGGCGGATCTGAACATGCTCTAGCGGGCACTTTGCCACCTGTGCTCACACTTCACTGTCCCTCAGGCTGGGGGCTGAGAGGAAGAATGAGATGACCCCCTGCAGGGGGGGGCTGCTGGGCCTCCAGGCCTGCGGCTAGTTTCTCCCTGGGGAGCCCAACGCCTCCCTCGCTCACTCTTCTCCCCACATCCCCTGTTTCATTTGGAGACACTGACCAGGGGTACTGACCCACCAGCCAGCAAATTTTGGTATTGGAGAAGCCAGGCCTCAGGGCCCTCCCCAGGGCCAGGCAGGGCGCACACCCCCTCAGGGACAGGTGCACAGGGCCATCTGTGCTGCACAGGAGTGAGCGTGGTCCTCGGGTGGGCCTTGCGGGTGGCCGTGCCCCATCCCTTGCACACAGAGCCCTCCTGTGCTGGTGGTCTCTGGCTTCGAGGGCAGGACAGTCCCTCAAGACTCAGTCACCGCAGTGTGGGCACGTGGAGGTGGCGCGGCCTGGGGAAGGGAAGCCAGCTCCGCCGCCTGAGCCGCGTTGCTGGTGCTCTCGCTTTCCCACGGCAGGCGTGAGCCCCGCCAGCAGCAGGACTCGCTGTTGAGCCTCCACCCCAGGCTTCCCGCGGCGTGCAGGGCGCTGTCCCTGATGGTGGGCGTCGTCGCGAGGCCACACCCGCTGTTTGACGTGGATCGTGTACCAACCTGTTCCCTCATGAGAATGCTGACAGGAAACCGCTCCAGCGACTGCTCTGGGCGGCCTGTGGGGGAGCCCAGCAGAGGCCTGGTGGTGAGGCGGCCTCTGTGCATGCAGGCGCCGTGGGCCCGCCAGGGCGAGAACTGGGTCCACTGCTGGAGGAGCCCCTTGGCAGTGTGGGTGCCACGGGGAACCCCCACACCCTCTGTGACATGAGAGATGAGCGGGTGCTTCTCTCTCAATCAGGCCTCGTCCTTGGAATCGCTGCCCCTGGGGCCACTGGCCAGTCACCATGCTGGACTGCACTGGATCTGCTGTTTCCTTTCCATGATAACAAACTCACTCCTGTGACAACTAACCCTCTGCTATACAACTAAACTGCTCCTGTGATAACTAACCCTTCCCCCAAATAACTAACCCTCTGCTGTGAAAACTAACCCTTTCCCCAAATAACCAACCCATTCCTGTGATAACTAACCTTTCCCCAAATAACTAACCCACTCCTGTGACAACTAAACTGCTCCTGTGATAACTAACCCTTCCCCCAAATAACTAACCCACCCCTGTGACAACTAAACTGCTCCTGTGATAACTAACCCTTCCCCCAGATAACTAACCCACCCCTGTGACAACTAAACTGCTCCTGTGATAACTAACCCTTTCCCCAAATAACTAACCCACTCCTGTGACAACTAACCCTCTCCTGTGATAACTAACCTTTCCCCAAATACCTAACCCATTCCTGTGATAACTAACCCTTTCCCCAAATAACCAACCCATTCCTGTGATAACTAACCCTTCCCCCAAATAACTAACCCACTCCTGTGACAACTAAACTGCTCCTGTGATAACTAACCTTTCCCCAAATAACTAACCCACTCCTGTGATATCTAACCCTCCCCCAAATAACTAACCCACCCCTGTGACAACTAAACTGCTCCTGTGATAACTAACCCTTCCCCCAAATAACTAACCCACCCCTGTGACAACTAAACTGCTCCTGTGATAACTAACCCTTCCCCCAGATAACTAACCCACCCCTGTGACAACTAAACTGCTCCTGTGATATCTAACCCTTCCCCCAAATAACTAACCCACTCCTGTGACAACTAAACTTCTCCTGCCATAACTAACCCTTCCCCCAAATAACTAACCCACTCCTGTGACAACTAAACTGCTCCTGTAATAACTAACCCTTTCCCCAAATAACTAACCCACTCCTGTGATATCTAACCCTCCCCCCAAATAACTAACCCACTCCTGTGACAACTAAACTGCTTCTGTGATAACTAACCCTTTCCCCAAATAACTAACCCACTCCTGTGACAAATAAACTGCTCCTGTGATAACTAACCCTTCCCCCAAATAACTAACCCACTCCTGTGACAACTAAACTGCTCCTGCCATAACTAACCCTTCCCCCAAATAACTAACCCACTCCTGTGATAACTAACCCTTCCCCCAAATAACTAACCCACTCCTGTGACAACTAAACTGCTCCTGTGATAACTAACCCTTCCCCCAGATAACTAACCCACCCCTGTGACAACTAAACTGCTCCTGTGATATCTAACCCTTCCCCCAAATAACTAACCCACTCCTGTGACAACTAAACTTCTCCTGCCATAACTAACCCTTCCCCCAAATAACTAACCCACTCCTGTGACAAATAAACTGCTCCTGTGATAACTAACCCTTTCCCCAAATAACTAACCCACTCCTGTGATAACTTTAGCCCACTCGTAAGAAGAGTAAACTGCTCCCATGATAACTAATCAGCTCTCATGATAACTAACCCATACCTAAGATAACCACCCCACTCCCATGATAAGAAACCAGTTCTCATGATAACTGACCAGATCCCATGATAACTAACCCACTGCTGGGGTGAGGAACCAGCCCTGGTGGCGAGAAGCCAGCTCCCTGGTCCCTAGTCACTCCCGTGATAACTAACCTGCTCTGGTGAAGTGGCCCCGGGACACCATCACCTCTCAGAGCCCACCCCCTTCCCTTGAGTGACAGTTAAATTTCAACATGAGCTTTGAGGATGGTCTGGTGCCCAGGACCATGCACCGTCTCTGTCTCTGTTTTTCCTTCTTTGTTTTCATCTCACCTGTTTCTTGTTGTGCTGGGTGGAACCCAGCCGGGCAGGTAGGGAGACGCTCCACCCCTGAGCCACGGCCCCGCTCTCCTCCACATCTCGGTTCAGCAGAAACAGGATGGTGGACGCTGTGGTTGTTGAAGGCTGCAAGGGTGAGTGGCCATCTCCCGGGGCCACTGGGCCTGGGCGACCCTGCGTCTGGACTCCTTCACTGTGAAGCGAGTGGGCGGGGGTGCGTCTCATGCTGGTCTCCGCTGTGGGCTTTGGTTCTGTCCTTCTGACACCCCAAGGAGGGGGACAGCAGGCCCGCTGTGCTCGCCTGGGCCAGCCCGTTTGCAGGCCTACACGGTCCCCCTTTAGGCCTTGCGATCCCGGGGGAATGGGTCTCACTGTGGGATGGACGGGCTCCTCTGCTCTTCGTCCCGCTGCCAGGCCTGGTGGGCTACACAAGGCACAGCTCTTTCCTGGGAGTCGGGTGGGGGAGAACGTGTGTGTGAGGCTGGCCGCCTGCTCCCAGCCGCGTCTGCCCGGGCTCAGGGCTCCACCCTCTACCCCCCTCACCTCCTTCAGCCTTTCCTCTCACCCGAGAACCATCAGTTATTTCCACACAAAGCAGCTTAGCAATATCTTTACTGTTTGCTGTGAACACAAAGAGTTTATGAGTCTCCTCTCAGAGTGACTTATCTGTCATCTGCTGGTAAAAAAGTAACTTTTACTGTCCCACTGTGCCCATTGTACAAATGACATAGCTGAGACCAGGGGGAGTCAAGGACTCGCCAAGGTCGCAGGGCCTCTCAGAAGCAGGGCTCTGCCTCCACCATGCACAAGGGACCTCCCCTGCCCTCCTGTGTCCTAAGAAGCACATCCCCTGGGGTTCCTGAGACTGGGCTGGCCCTGGTGAGCAGCGGGGGGTTTCAAAGGTTTATGAGGGGTAAGGGCGTCCTGGAGGCTCTAGTGGAACAGATACCGGCAGCCAAGGTGTGTAGGAGGGAAGCGTGGGGCCCCTCGGGGAGATGGGGTGCACAGAGGGGAACACAGGCCAGTGGGCAGGGAGGGCTGCCAGAGAGAGCCCAGGGCATGTGGGATGCAGGGTCAGGTCTTCCTGTGATTTGAGCGGCCTTACACGGGGTTCTGAGATGGCAGGAGCCACACGTGGCCGACGCCAACCGAGTCTCGGGAGAGTTCAATCTTGCCCTGTTTTCCAGAAGGCATCTCAGAGGACCAAGGGGAGGACATGCAAGCAGAGAGGTCCTGCTGTGACAGTGAGGAAGATGGAGACCACAGTGATGCCGGCCCAGGAGATGGGGTGGGTTTCTTGGCAGACGGATGTGGCCACGGGCCTGGGGAGAACTTGGGCCATCAGGTGTACTCAGCTCTTAGCCCAGATGGGGACAGAGGACTAGCAATGTCCAGGGGCTGCAAAATGGGCTGCACTGTGCCCTGGAGCACGGCTAATTTGGCCCCCTGGCCACCAGGATCTGTCCTCCTATGCAGAGACAGATTTGGGCAATCGTTTGTATAAAATGTGAGCAAATCCAACCAACACAGGTCTTTCAGAAAGCAGGGCAGGGTCATCCTGTGGCCTCCACTGGGTGTCTCCAGCCTCCTCTTCCCACTTCCTGGTTCAGTGAGCTCACTAGGCCTCAGCATCCCCAGCTCTGCCCCCTCCTCGGGGATTCGCTCTCTTTTCCCTGTCTCTCCCGACCCCCTTCTGCAAGGCTCAGCACCTGCCCCTCCTTCTCTCCCCGACAGCCCTGCCCCTGCCCTGCTGGCCCCATCCATGTGCACTGATGGGGCAGCAAGCCGCCCTGGCTAAGCCCAAGCTCACAGTGCCCTTCAGATCTGAGTTCCAGGAACAGATGCCCAGTTTCCTAACTATCGACGGCTCACTCTCACGTTTAGAAGTTAGTTGTCATGAATCACTAAACACACAGAGGACACAGCAAGTGTATCTTCAAGAGTGGCCTCAGCTGTACACCTGTTTCATGTCAGAGCCCTGGCCGCTTGGCTATCCTAAACTTACGGTGCTAGAAATGTGCTCTTGTGTGGTTTATTCTGAAGAAACTCTGAAAGCTTACGAAGCCTTTCAAGGGTATGTTAAAAAGAAAAAAAAAAAAGACCTAAAGAAAACTCAGTTGCAAAATGGCAATATATATATATATATATATATATATATATATATACTATTTAATGCCCTGCTGCCCCTATTTGAAATATTAAAACACACCCAACAGCAGGGAAATAGCTAGGTAAACAATGACATGTGTGTGCAGTTACTGAAATACGGCTTAGGTGCGTATTTATGCTTTATACAAAATCATGCATTCCATTAGTGAGGACAGGAAGGAAAAGTAGAGAGCAAAACAGGTGATTTTCTCAGATGTACTATTGAAGGCTTATTTTTCTAATTCCTTTCTGGTGTTCTGAAATTTTTCCCCGAAGAAAAGCTAATTAAAAATCAACTTTCTAAAGAGAAGAATTAAGTTGAACCAACATGGTTTTGGGAAAGACTTCCTGAATTAGTGAAGGGTACCCTGGTGGCCAGAGTCAGCACCTGCTGGCCTGGGACAGGGAGCCTACATTGCTGATACGGCCCCTTCCTGAAGCTGTCTGTTTTGTTGGGTTAGCACTGAAGAGGTGGCACTGAAGAGGTGGCACTAGACAGGAGGAATGAAAGGAAGCCTACCTTCAGGATGCTGACTCCTTCGAGGTATGATGTCGTAAGGAATAAACGCACCCCTTGGCTGTGCGCGGTGGCATATAGCTGTAACCTGGCAACTCTGGAGGCTGAGGCAAGAGGATGGCAAGATCAAGGCCAGCCTCAGAAATTTAGCGAGGTCCTCAGCAACTTAGTGAGACCCTGGCTCAAATAAAAATAAAAAGGGTTGAGGATGCGGCTCAGTCGCAAAGCACCCTGGGTTCAATACCCAGTACCCACGTAAGTAAATAATAAATAAATAAGCAAACACACTCGGGATGAGAGTATCCACCTGTATGGCACACGATGGCTTACGTTTCTAATTAGACCTTTTAAGCATACAGTCAATGCAACCAGGATGTGAAATGTGTTCAAGTTAATGTTACAATTAGAACATTGGCATTTGCATTTACTGGCTTTTTGTGCTTGAATTTGTAATGCTAACATTGCCTCAACAAGATTCTGTGTGTAATTTCTCCAGTGTTTTCTGAAGTGGCAGAAAGAAACAGAAAATACTCACTAACATTTGCACAAAAGCTTCAGTGGGCAGCAGGGTCCCCTCCTGCAGTGGCAGCCCAGCTGGGAACCACCCTCTGCTGGCTCTGCCTGCTGCCTCCCCTCAGCCATTTGTCCCTGAAGTCTCCTAAGAGGCTTTGAATGTGACAGAAGGGACAGTGGTTTGGATTCTGGAGTGCAGATATTGAACAGTATTTCTTCCTTCCATGAAAAATAGGTTTCAAATGCAGAGTTTAATTTCCGAAACGTAGTGACAGCCTTTGGATAGATCAGGCCTTGGGGTCCATTGTGACCCTGTGGGGTTGGAACTCCGGGAGGGTTCTGGACACCCAGGGAGGCAGGGATGATGGCTGGGTGGGCCTGCAGCTTCCGTGTGCAGGCTCCTGGGACAGTTAGGTGACGGTGACACTCACCCCCTTGGACATTGTGCCAGGATGGGTGCTTGACCAGAGGGCAGCCAGGAGGGCGGGGAGCCAGGGGCTTGTGGTGCAGACGTGGGCTGGCTCCACATTTCTGAGCCCGGGGGACTGGAGGTGTGTGCCTGGAGCTGGTCCTTGGGACTGAGCGTCTTGGGACTCACTCTGCGAGGACAAGCCTCGGCCTGGAGCCTTCCTCAGGCAGACACCTTCCTCCAGCGCTTTCCACAGCCCAGTGGCCAGGAACGCTGTGGTCTCTCCTTTCCAGGAGACTTCAAACAGGCGCTCCACGAACCAGGGCAGAGGAGGCTGGCTTTGACTCCTCGGGCTCAGGTGTCCTGGGTGGCGCATTGGAAGTGCAGGTTGGTGGCCCACATGTCCCTTCTCTGCCAGAGAAATGGCAATGATCGCAGCCCTGGGCAGACTGTGCAGGGGGACTGCAGGCCTGTAACTGCAGTCTCCCCCTCCGCACTCTGGTGGGACCATGGGACGGCCTGCAGGTCACTGCACACTGGACAGAGATGGCACCCGGACGGGGTGGGAAGAAACGTGCTGTGCTTACTCTGGAAGCCTCGGGCAGGCACAGCTGGGGACAGAGCCCGGCCCCTGCTCCAGGCTTGTGCTGCCCCTACCTCTGAGCTCCCCCAGACCACTGAGCTGAGAAGACAAGGCCTCTTGAGCCCAGGGCCGCGTGCCTGCTTGCTGGCCTACTTGCTGATTTATTTGCTGTACTGCAGCTTGAACCCGGGGTGTTCTCTCTCTGAGCTACAGCCCCAGCCTCTACCCCAGTTGTTTTTTTAAGTTTTGAGACAGGGTCTCCATAAGTCGCCTAGGCTGGCCTTGAACTTGTGATTCTCTGCCCTCAGCCTGCTGGTCCCTGGGATCACAGGTGTGAACCACAGGGCCTGGCACCTTACTTATTTGTAAGGACTTTGTACCCTCTTCAGAGTGGTAGGGGTTTGACCTGAATCTTGCTAAATTTCAAATCAGATGTGAACACTCTTGTCTAGCTCTTGAGTCTTGGGACATGACTCAAATATATATGTGTATATTCATACATATGTGCACACGCATTTGCTAATAGTTATGATTTTGGTGTTTCCTTCTTATTATGCAATTTCTTACATAGTTGTAATCTTAACACCATGCTTACACATAGAATTAGATTTTACTTTTTCAATTAATGTTGCATAATTACTTTTATATTATCACATAGTCTTTATAAACACTGCTTTTTTGGAGACTAACTGCTATTTAATAGCTCTATCTCGGTCCAGTTTTTGGATATCTCTGTGGCCCAAGTTTTGGAGCCATTTGGACTTAATAAATCTAATGGTTTGGATATGAGGTGTTTCCCAAAGCTCCTGTTGATGCAGCAGTTCAGAGGTGTGTGGCTGGACTGGGAGAGCTGCAGCCTAAGCTGTTTGAATGGACCGTCTGGGGTGACCGTGGACAGGCAGAGGGACTGGGGGACCCTCCCTGCTCTGCGTCCTGGCTCCCCTAATGGAGCAGGGGGTCCCCACCGCAGCCCTTCACCACGATGTCCTGCCTCTCCACAGACCCAGAGCAGTGCGGCCTGCAGGCAGGTGCTGCATCTCTGCATTCGTGAGCCAGAGGGGACGTTTCCTCCTCTAAGTCCTTCTTGTTGGGTACTTTGGTCACAGTGAGGAAGAGGGACTAGCACCATCATCAGTGTTCTCAGCCACATTAGGCTTGAAAGCCTGACCTTGTGGGTCAGGACGAGGCTGGCTGTGGCTGGGACAAAGAGGAAGCAGGGGAGGGGCACTGTGTCCTGCGCTGCTGCGTGGACCCACCTTGGATCTGGGTCTCACGTTGGCGGAAGTAGGGGCGTGAGAGGAAGGGCCAGACTCGCGCCTCAGACAGTGAGAGACTCTGGGTGCCTGTGCTCGCTCACTTCAAGCTGGGCACGTCTCCTGGGCGAGGAAGACCTGGAGCACAGGGCAAGTGCCTGCCGAAGCCGGCCTGGACGCTGGCCCCTGACTCTCGCCCATGTCAGGACATCTGTGCGCGAAGGGGTGTCAGTGTTTCCCCCAGTGTGGAAATTAATGGCACAAAATGTTGTTGCTTGCCCTTAGCACACATCTAAACCATGGATCCATGATTGTATTGCATTATCTAATTATTTGTACACATTGATAAAGAAATCTCTTGAGAAACATCTCCCTTATTGTTTAAAATGCCGTTTTTTTTTTTTTTTGACTTACACTTTCAACCAAGAAAATACACAAATGGCCAAAGTCCAGCTCTGGTTGAAATGGGGGCACCCACGGATGTACCCAAGTGGCCACGTGATTTCTGTGGAAATACTCCCTCCTGGCTGCCCAGATGCTGGCTGGCCAAGAATCCTGTGTCCCCTGCTGGGCTTACACTGTTGCTGTCTTTCACTGTGGGGAACGATGCTGACCATTTCAACGGTGGGACCACTTAGGATAAAGAAGAGTGTGGTGGGATCCTAGTGGCTTTGGCAACAGTTGGGGTGACAGAGCAGAAGTTAGTCCAAGGTGTTTTTGGAAACATTCCTCCAGCTTTGACCGATCGGCCTTGCAGAGCTAAGCTCATTGCACTCTCCTTTTGGAAACTGAACACAGATTATCAGACCCATGGATGGCAGGGAATCGCTGCCACAGCCAGGCGGCCTGTGGCTGCTGAGACGCTGGTTATCATTAGCCGATTTCAGTGTTCGAGCAAGTCCTCGCTTGCATGTCATCCCTGCCTGGTTTTGCTTTTTCTGAAGGTCGCTATAGGAAAATATTGCCATCTGATTGATTTATTCCCTCCCGAGATCCTCCATTGGTACTTAATGTGCAACAGCGAGAGCGGCATGTGGAGACACCTTACCCAGCGCGGCAGATCTCCGGGTAAATTATCCGTGGTATTGGGAACTCGCAGGTCGTTGACTATCCCAATTTAATTTGGGCAGTACAGGACATTTCTAATAATTAATACTGTAATAACACTTAATGATCTGCACTCATGCAATCTGAAATTCCAGCTAATGGTGCAGTTTTTAGTGATTGCACAAACAGCAAGTTTTAAATGTGTCAAATGCTGCTATTTCAGCATCCCGGTGCCAAGCAGGAGACCCTGCCCGTGGGCTCTGGCTGACCCGAACCCAGAGCCCAGACACGATGCGGCAGCGGTGGGCTGGGTCCCCGGGGAAGGGCTGCCTCTGCGGCGTGGGTGCTGGGGCAGGAGGATGGCAGGGAGCAGAGCGCTTCCCTCCAGATGGAGAGGCACTTGAAAGCCGTGAGCAGCGGCACAGCACAGGGAGAGGGAGCAGAGGGATTGGGGCGGGAGCAAGGCTGCAGACTCTCAAAAACATCCTCAGAAAGGAGTTACTATTTTGGAGCCTGCCCGGCAGATAGCGCTGCATCTGCTGACCTCGCCCTCCACCCACCCTGCTGTTCCATTTGGACACAGGAAACTGTCGTAGGCTCCTCTGCAGATGGGGGTCCAACCTGTGCTGGGGACTCCCCTTCCTGCAACGACGTTGGTAATTGCATGATGTTTTGAGAGGTGCGGTACTGTTTTATTTATTTTTTTAATGGGAAGACATTAAATTATATTCCATCTACCATTTCATAAGAACAGAAAATGGTAAAGCTGAATGAGAAATGCAGTAGTTGTTAGCCAGGCAATAATTTAATTTTGTCATTGTTTGTACTCACCCCGAATGCTACCTCCTTTAGGATTGCAATCACTAACCATTATTTTAAAAAATAGGAAGTGAGACATAAAGGAATGCACAAGGAAAATGCCATTCTGGCTCCAGAGATTTACACTCTGCTCTCCCTTTCTTCCTTTCACAGTGCTCCCGGGATGGAGGGCCTGGCGCTCGCCAGGCTGATCTTCTCATTATAGCATGCAGATGAAATGTCATCCGCTATCGGCTGTGATATAGATCCACAAGAGAGATATATAGATTTGCGTGGTGCCAGTAACACACAAATTGGCTTTCTAAAGCCTCTAGTATTTGAAATACTCTTTCACAAATATAACCAACTCAAAACGGCATCTAAAATATTTTAAAATTAATTTTAGTTTATATTTTGCATTTATAGAAAAGAAAAGCAAGGGTGGCAGTAGCAATTTGTGAATTATCTGGTTCCCCTTCTCAGTTACATGGATTTCCAAACATGCTCTCTGGTGGCTGTCCGCAGCTTTGCCCCACTGTTGGGGTTTTGTGCGCTCCCGGGAAGGGACCTTCTGTTCATTGATTGGCATGAGTAGAGTCCATTAAAGAAGTCTAGATCTCAAGGAACACGAGGAAGACACCGGCGAGGCATTCCGAGCCCTAAGTGGGGCAAACGAGAAGGGAGGCTTAACAGAAATCAATGCTCTGGCTGGGGAGCACCGGGGGGCCAGCTGTGCCTTTGGCAGAGAGTTCGTGCCTCCATGAGAATCCCTTCACCTCTCCGCCCTGTCCCGAGGCCTGCACACTCAGCCTGTGTAAGAGCAGGAGCTCATTACCAAGGGGATTAAAAACAAGAACCCCTCTCCATTCTGATAAAGCAGCATCAAAGGTGCTTCAGTACACAGGAGCTGGGAAACTCAGAGTGTGGGCCCAGCCCTGGCCGGGACCTGGCCTTCAGTGACTCAGCTTTGGCACCAGCAGTGAGATCCAGGGCATCAGCCAATGAACCCACAGCCCTGCAGGAGTGCGGGGAGGGTCACCCGTGTCCTAGATGGTAAAGCAGGTCCACAGAGCAGCGGGGAGTCGGTGTCTCGGCAATGCCCCAGCGGTGGCTCTTTCCACTGGAAGGGCCACGTCTTCCCTGGAATAAGAGGCTGTTTCAGGGTCGCAGTGAGGATGAGGCCACAGCCTGCTTTCCCAGGGCACACCCCGCTGCCAGCCTTCAGCCCTGCCTGCTGCCAGCCTCAGATGGTGTGACCTGGCGGGCAGGCCAGCTACGCGGCCTGAGGCCAAGCACTGAGTCTGCTCCCAGTGAAGGAGGGCAGACCTCCCTGCTCTCTGGCAGCCGGCACAGGAAGTCCCTACTCCCTTCCACTATCTGCCCCCAAGTTCTGCAGAGGGCCGTGTGTGCACGGTGGCTGGTTTTCCTTTCTTTAAAGGAAAGTGCCCCTTTATTAATGGACGTACGTGTTTATGATGAACCGGGATCCGTCTGCCGAGAGTGCAGCACTGCCTGTTACCTGTTACACATCTGTCTAAACATTGTTCATGTAATTCAATACCCCCCAGGGCGACCTGGGTCCAAGCCATTCCCCTAGACCTTAAAGCGTCCCCTCTGCAGTGGATGTGGCTCTGAGCAGAGCATGCAGCATGGGAAGGGACACCGTGAGACAGGGATGCAGGGCTGGATGACCAGGCCAGAGGTGGAGATGTCAGTGAGTAAGGCAAAGCCTGGTGTGTGGCACAGTTAAAGGAGAGTGTGAAGGTCGAGAGGACTAGATTTCCCACTCACTCGCCAATGTCTTATTCCTAGGGGCAAAATGTGCAGTGCGATGGCACACACCAGTACCATCGGGGGGAAACACGTCCAGCAGACACAGGGAGGCCGGGGCCGCACACGTCAGCCCAGGCTTGACACACACCTGTTGGACACGCAGCTCAGCGGCCTCAGTGGCCAGCGTTGCTGAGTGTGTTTTGTGACTGCCACACACTGGCCTGGCCTTGTCCAGCTTCACCGTGGGACATTCTCTTGAGGTACAGGTCAAATAACTCGATCACAAAACAGAGCTGATTCCAAAGATGTGGCCACAGCCTGTCTGTTCTGTGCCCTCCAGACACGGAGCAAAGATTTACACACAGGAAGCGGGACCATAGTGACCATGGTGAGCCGCCGGTGCTCCTGGGCTCGCCCTTCTCCTGGAAAGCTGGTCTGGCTGGGAACACAACACCACCCGGGCCTCAGACTCCGGGGTTCACTTCTGCTGCGTATTTCAACTCCCAGGTGTCCCGGGCTGACCTGGGGGTCAGAGCAGAGAGGAGCCCTCCCAGCCGACCCCAAGGCTGTCATGCTGTGGGTTGTGGCTTCATGGAAACACTGGACGGCACAAGTGAGTCTTAATGTCCCCAACGCTGACGCTGCAGCTGCTCTGGGGCTCCACGTTCTGACGCCCACCACTGAGCAGAGACATGGGCACTTGGACCCATGGCTTGTCCTACTTCAGCCCAAGCTGTTCCTCTGAAGTAGGTGGACTCCCCTCTGCCCATGAGGATGGCCACCTGACTTCTTCCTTTTTTCTTTTCTGTACTGGGGATTGAACCCAGGTGCCCCCCACTGAGTTGGACCCCCGCCCTTTTTATCTTTGTTTTGAGGCAGGGCCTTGCTACGTTGCTGTGGCTGGCCCGGCCCTCGTGCCCCTCCTGCCTCGGCTCCCGAGTCACTGGCATCTCAGGCGGGCTCTCAGGGTCACCTCTGTCATCAGCAGGAGTGTCCGCTGCCCGGTGCTCCTCAAGGTGGCTCCTGCTCCCCTGGGTCCTGGACGCTGAGTATTGTCCTGGAATCGCAGACCAGGGGTGGGCTCCTGTTAGGGCTCTGGGAGGAAGGGAAAAACACGCCGTTGCAGCGCGTCTCTGCCGCACGCGGACTGTCAAGAGGACTCTGGACACCTGGGCAGCTGATGGACCTGCTGGTTCATCTGAATCAAGGCCAGATGTTGGACTCACGTAGATGTCGCTGAGACTTCCAGGTAGCTGTGGTGCAGAGACGCCAGTGCCCAGAGCCAGAGCGGGCTTTCGGCTTATTGTAACCTAAGACACGCCCACAGAGCGCGTAGGATTGGAGAGAAGCACCACTCCATGAATGGGGAGTGCCTTTGTAGGCTTGAATAGAGGAGGACACTTTTTATGGGTTTTTAAATATTGCTCTTGAAAATAAAAATAAAATTGAAATGATTGCACTTATTTAAAACTCAGACCATTTAAAAATAGATGATTCTATTTCAACAAAACCTGGTGTTGCAGTCCCGGGTTCTGGTAGCAATCTGTGTGGCTGGCGACTTGGAGTCATGGGTGTGGCTCGGAGGACCTAGCTCCGAGTCTCCAGACCTTGCTCGCCTTGCGAGGCCCTGACCCCGGCTCATGGTGAGCTGACCACTCATTGCACGTTCTTCTTCTCTTTGATGTAGCTCTGAGTTTCTCTGGACTCTCACACACACTGCTGCAGCCGCCCAGGGCACACCCGATGACCACCCTCCCAGGTGGCCAGCTGCCCTCCTGTCGGGCTGTGCCCACGCTGGTCTCAGAAGTGCGTGCATGGAGTCACGGAGCCCAGAGGAGGCCTGGCCCCACGCTGCAGCTCCCGGGCCAGCAGCCGCTCCCGTCTGGAACAACGTGGCTGGGATGGAGTCTGCCTTTCTCTCTTCCTCGCTTCTGTAAGCATCAGTTTATATCCCACACTGTCCAGTGTGTGTCAAGTGAAAGTGTCCCCAGCAACCACAAAGGCAACCGGAAAAGAAGACGCCTCACAGGCAAAGAGAGCTGAGGTGCTCCAGGGGTGGCCAATAGGGGTTCTGGGAACGAACCACGTCCACTCACATAAAACCAGTTGTGGACGTGGGCGTGGTTGGGTTTGAGTTTTATTTGGGTTAAAGATGCTCCTTGTCAGTCTGCGGATTCTGGCCAGCCGACAGGGTGCCCGTGTTCTCTCGGCATTGCTCTGGGAACTTCCACGGCTCACCCAGGTTCGCGGGTGCCGGGTATGAGTGCTACAGCCCAAGAGCAAACAGAAAGGCCCAGAAACGCCCACCTTCCGCATCACAGCTGCCTTCCTGCAAGTGTGCTTCTAGGCAGCGTGCAGAGGCCAAGGGAAGCCCCGTGGAGCCGTCCGTCCGTCCTGGGCACGGCCCCTGCCCTCAGCAAGCAGCCGCAGCAAGAAGGCCCTCCCTGGAGACGGACAGGGCCCTCGCCACGGAGCTCGGAAAATAACCTCTCTGCTCCAGAGGGACTGGGCTCCGGCTCACAGCAGCCTCCCTTCCTTCCGTTGTTTCCCAATTCCTTTCAAGGTTAGATCAGAAAATTAGTGATTACAGTTAAAACTAATAGCAGGAAAGTGTCAGCGCTTCAGAGAAGGCTCTGCCTCGAGGAAGATCTCAGACTCCTCTGCAGCAAAGACCAGGCAGCAGTGGGCTCCGCAGGGCTCACCGCTAAAAATAACGTCTCGGGAACAGAAGGCGGATCCACAGCCTCAGCACAGGGAGGCTGACGCCGGAGGAGGTGGCCGCTGGGACCTGCTCCGACGCTGCCCCTTCGCTCTCCATGTTTCACTCAAGTGCTTCTGCAATAATTTCACTGATGTTGCTCACTAATAAGGGCATTTTACAGATTCAAATATTTCATATTGAGATTTTGGTAGATGTCCAACACAGAATTTATAAGAACATGTTAGGGGCCAGACTCAGCATTTTACTTAGTTAATTCTGGACATAAGTTAATTGCTGAATTATGGGCCAGTATGTGGGTCTGCCATGTTTGCACGGATTTGACCCTCGAAACCACACTCTTGAGAAAACCCATCTTTGAACAGGTATGGGTCCATCTGTGTGAGCAGGCCAGGTGGGTCAGGTACTCACACTGACTGGATGAGGGGCTGTCCCATGCTCTGGGCACAGGGCTCCAGAGTCCTGTGCTGCCTGAGCCTTGCTGGTGATGCCTTACCCACTTCTAAGCCTCCTGGACCTCCTTCTCTCCGCTGAAGGGCACTGTGCTGTGGCCAGGCTCTCTTGAGATGTGCCCTGGGTCTGACTGTTGTCCTGCTGCCATGTCCAGGGAGAGGTGCCACGCATGACCTTGTCTAGCCAGGTGGCCAGTGTCACTCTGCAAGGGCGTCCTGGGAGAAGCCACATCCTCGCTCACCCTGGGAGGTGTGTGCTGAGGGCAGGATGGCCTGGAGGGAAGCACCGGTGTGTGCTCACTGCTGAGCACTGGTCTCCGGACAGAAGAGACCCTCAGGTCCTGCCCTCAGCAGCTGGGCGCCCACCAGCAGCTTCAGAGTCGCTTCCTTTTGATGCCTGAGATGAGGGGTGGAGTGGAGGAAAGAGGCACCTCTGACCACAAACTGCCCGTGAAAGACACCGATTCTGTCCCCAGGCCTCAGGCGGGCACTGGCCTCAGCCAGGGTGGACCAGCCTCTTTTCACTGGTGAGGAAACTGAGACCGCTGGGCCTCCCTCTCCTATCGGATCAGAGCCGACCCCAGAGTCCAAGGTTCTGGACCTGCAGCAGGCTCTGCAGCAGACCTGCATTGACTTCCCCGGGGTGCCCCGCGGGCGGGCTGCAGAGACCCCGTCCTCCGCGGCTCCTCGTTCCTCCTCACCTCAGGAACAGGTGTGGGGATCTTGTTTTGCCTTGAATTTGTGGCAAAGTCACACTTTGATCTGATGTGACCATGGATGGAAAGTCAGGTCCACGAGAGTGAGCCTTTAGTAGGAAGACTGCTGGCCTGGGTGAGAGGGACCACAGAGGCACACCTGGTGACCGTTCCTGGGGTCACCCGGCAGGAGGCTCTGCAGCGAGAGCCAGGGGAGCAAGGCCCTCAGGGGCTGGGCAGCAGCCCTGCTCGTGGGCGCCTCCTGCCCACAGCTGCAGCTTGGATTCCCCCAGCTCACAGCAGTCCACGGGGCTTGCCTTCCCTGAAGTGGGCCAGGTTGGAAAGCCTGCTGCCCCAGGTTCTGTGGGGCATCCTCGGGACACTGTGCGTGCTGACCTGGGTGCCACGCCACGGCCTTCCACGGCACCCCTAAGTAGCAGGGAAGGCCAGACTGCTCCGACTTGGGAACCCGTGGGTCGCGCTGTGCAGCCGGATCGTGTTTCATAACCTCGTTTCCCTGTCAGCATGTCACCGTAAAGAGCTGTTAGCCTCCTACACATTTATAAATCCTTGCTCAGCTTCATCTCCCTGCTATTTAATACCACTCTGCTTGGCCACGGTGCTTACGAGCTTAAAATGCCTTCTGCGGAGAGAAACACACACTTACTATTATTATGGAGGAGTTTTGGTGAGATTTCCCCCAGCACAAGCTGACAAGCTGCCCGGCACATTGTCATTTATCATTGTACACCAGATCTGTCAGCTAGAGAAACAATTTCAATAAAAAATTTCTGCATGAAATTACTTTCCCGAGAAGAAACTGGCGGTGCGGCTGTGTGTACCCATCCGTGTCTCTGTGGGTTCTGTTTTCCTTCTTCTCCTTCTTCTCCTTTCTTGTTTTTTTTTTTTTTTTTTTTTTTAATTTTGGCTGTGAAAGGTACTTAATGTACCAAAAACAATTTGTGCAGACATTATTTTACCAATTGAAAGTGCGTACGCCTTGCTGAGGCCCCCTTGTCTAACTGTTGCTAATACATTTTCATGCTGTGCTCTTACGGCTTCATTTTACAGTTGAGGAGATCACCTACTCCATGCTGGGTTGGAAATGGGACCCTCGTCACTCGGGTCCACAGAGTGCACTTACCATGGGAACAGCACGCAGCAAGACGGCGCGTCGGAGCGTCCCCGGCCCTGGTACTTGAGTTGCAGGCTGGGCACTTTGATGGCTGCTGTCTGAGATGACAGTGCTCAGCTGCGGGGCCCAGCAGGGGGTTCTGTTCCTCAGGAGGACAGGATACACCAGGATCAGGGTCTGAGCATCCTGTGCCTTCAGGGTGCCCAGAGTCCCCTCCGCCTCGGCCCTCTGTCCTGCAGAGGGCCAGGAGGGTGCCTGTGGCTGGGTGAGGAGTCCAGGTTCACTGGGCTTCCTGTGTGAGTCCCGTGGTGAGCAGGGACTTGGGCTCCAGCCTCGAGTGCCGGCGGGCAGTAATTGCCGAGAAGTTATGTTTCTGGACAGCTGAAATGGAAAGATCAGCCTCGGAGGCCCTTGTGTTCCACCCTGTCAGGTTCTTGCCCAGCTGCGGATCTGTCGTCATTGGTGCCTGATGACTCTGCTCCTCCCCTGCCAGAAAATGGATTTTTTACTCCCACTTGGCTGACTCCATTCACCGGGTGCAACTCTGTCAGAAAACACGGTCTCGTGCCCGCACTCAGGGCTCCTCGGCCATCGGAACCAGCCCAGCAGTACCTGGCCTCCCTCCCCAGATGCTGCTCAGGGCTCTCCGTGGTGCCTCCCGAGATGGGGACACTGAACTGCTGACCCTACGAAAGCTGAACAGCAGCAACATCAAACTACCTGCACTGGAATTCTTCCAGAGTGAGAAGTTTTCATCAGACAGAAACTGAGTTCTGGCCAAAAACTGGAATTGAGTTTGATTATTAGTTCATATTGTCTGCTTTGTAAAATATGCTTGCCTTACTCTCAATGTCTGAATCCTCAGAGAAACTGCAGAAGGTTCCTGAGGCCAAGGCAGAAGGGCAAAGGCCCAAGTCCGTCACTATCAAGTCTAGGAACACAGATAAAACAGATGGTCCCTGGACATTGTTTTTCCTGGATTTATACTTTTTATACAATGGCAACAATGATCTCAATACACAATCTCTACCTGCAATGGGGCCACCGAAGGCAACTAGTCATTGAAGCAAGTGCTTGGTTTTTTTTTTCATGTAAGTTATACGTCTATCAATGCCAATCAATGTGTCATAAGTAAGTTACCATGTCTGTGGACCGTAGGCTAGACCTAGTGGTAAGGACTCATAAACATACGAACAAAAATAACTGTTGCTAACATTTGCGGAGCACTTTTTCTCTATATCAGGTTTGAAAGTGCTCCATCCCATTGCCCAGACCTCTCCACACAGTGGACAGGGCTGTGACTGTGGCTTCATGCAGCAGAGTGTCATGGGCTGTGGTTGTCCCCAGAATCCATGTCCACCAGAGCCTTGTATAGAAATGAGGTCTCTGAAGGCATGGCAAGGTGAGTCAAGGAGGTCACAGTGGACGGGGTGGGCCCTGCTCTAACGACAGGTTAGAGCTCCTGAGGAGCAGAAGGCTCACATGGACACTGAGGAGGAGACAGCCGTATGAAAGGGAGGCTGAGGCTTGATGTGCCGTCAAGCCAAGGAACACCCAGGGCCACCAGGTGCTGGAAGGGGCGGGAGGGACCCTTCCTGAGTCCTCAGGGGAAGCGTGGACTGACTCAGGTGGCTTCACACTGTGAGGAGCAGATGCCATCTTACACCAGGCAGTCTGCAGTCCATCTGTGCTGCAGCAGCCACGGGGAACCAGAGAGGGTAGATGGGGAGAGCCAGCCCTGTCTGCATCTCAGAGCACCCGGGGCCAGGGGAGCGTGCTCTGCCCTCCTGCAGCTGAGGTTGGGCCTCCCTATGGCCCTGCAGGAATAGCGGAGGGCAGGAAGAGACACAGACCCTGCGTGGACTCACTTCAGAACGCTCCTGGTGCACAAGGCATTCTTTCCAAAGCCGGTGCAGAAGGGGCCACAGAAAGCAAGACACACACAGATAAGGAAAAGCAGATCAGACAGGGCCCTTCAACTGAGCATGGCCTCACCACGGTCTTCACAGTGATGTTTCCCACCACTAACGCCCTCACCAACCCCAAGAGCGAGAACGTGGCTCTGATTCAGGAGATCGGGTGGTGGGGAGGGTGCTCTTCTGAACGACCTTTCAGATGAGGCCAGCGCCCTCCCTCCACGAGCCCCGGTAAAAGCGCAAGATCTGGGGCATGGCCATCAAAACTGCCTGCCCCGTTTGAGTGGACTGGCCAGCCACCAAGGAGCCCAAGGTGAAGGCCTTATTAAGGTCAGTGATCTGAAGATCAGGCTCTGAGGACAGGCACTGGGGCTTGTTAGGCAGCTGTCCTCCCTCCCTGCCTCTCAGCTCCAGAGTCCAGGCCCAGCAGCTGGAGTTCCACCACCCTCCTGCCGAGGTCCCGGGGGAGTTACTGAGACTTCCCGTCCATCCTCTAGTTGTTCTGCCATCAACGATTTTCTCTTGACCTTGGACCCTATCTCTCACTCTGCAGGACCCTGAGGACCAGAGGGTCTGCAGAAGAGGTCAGTCCTTAGCCTGCAGGTAACTGTAACAGAAAGGCCAGGGAGGACTGGACCTCACAGCGAGAACTGAGGCAGGTCGAGCCCCACAGCAACCACAGGACACCCATCTGCCCTGCAGGACCCTGAATGTGAATCAGAACGTCCTTTCAGAACTGCCCCTCCTTGTGGCTCTCCATGCAGACGGCCTAGAGCTATGGTCTGCAGCTGCAGGGTGCAGGTGGGCGTCCTCATGAGCATAATCTCCACCTGCACACCCTTTTCCGGCTCTGTCCAGTACAGTGGATCTGTGCACACACCGCAGCCCAGGGCTGTGGGCCCAGTTGTGCCTAGGGTGGAGCTGGCAAGCCCTGGGGCAGCAGTGGGGACCTGGGACTCTCAGCTCTGGAAGTGTTGTCTGACGTGTGAGCCTTGGCTCTGCTAATCCAGGACAGGTGTCCAAACACAGTGCTGAGTCCCAAACGCCAGGTTTGGTGCCAAAGCTGAGATGCAGATGGAGACCCACAGGTGTAGGGATGCAGCAGGTGCTCATGGAGGGCAGCGCTCCGGGGCTGAACAGGCAGTACCCACCATAGACACCGGACCCAGGAGGGCTGGCAGGCGGAGGCTGTCCACAGCTGGGGCTGCGTCTGCCTGCCCGTGTGCTCAGGGAACCTGGTCCTAGGTGGACACAGGGGCTTGCATACCTGCCTTGTTCCTCCAGGCTGGGGCTGGTGTGAGCCTGTTTTGTGACGTGAGCAAATCGAAAGGCAGGATTTAAACACTCCTGCCTGAAACCAGAGGTAGGCAGGACAGCCGGGTTGAGCAAGCCTACTCCGGGGGTGTGTGGCTTTATACACTTTGTTTTTGCAGAGGGGGTCTCAAATTTAGAATGCCCAGCTACAACAGGGGAGAAAGGCACAAGACTTCACTTCTTTCTGGTGGCTGTCTGTCCTCTGCTCAGATAGTTGTTTAGATAACATCTACCAGACATATAAATATCCACCAGAGTAACACATAGCATACATTGATTTATTAACACAGTGCATGTTAACACAGAATAACATGTAAAAGCAAGGTGGGCTCGGATGGCCTGAATGTTCAGTAAATTCTGAAACAATTTTCCATCCTCTCCGAGGGCCGTGGCCTTGCTTTTCTTCATCCTCCTGGCCTTCTGAGGAGCTCTGCCTGCCGCGGGGTCCTGTCTCATTCCCTGGGAGGAGGTGTGCTCCTTAATCCAGAACAGGCTTCTCCAGTTCAGGAAAAAAAAAGAAATAAGCCCGACATATCTGTGTTTAAAACTTAGATTTAATTGTTTCTCCAGGGAATACAGGGACATGGTGCTCAGCGTCTCCTGAACCCACCAGGTCTCCGCACCAGGCCTCTCCTGGCTTTGGGGAGGTAGTTGGTGCTGTCCCTGGGCCAACACAGACCGCCCAGAGTGCCACATGTCTCTATGGTAGAGCTCCTTGGGAACACAGCGCCACCTTCCTGTTTCTTGCTTGGCCCTCAGGCTACCTGGCCAGATCTGATACCCGATGGAGGTCACGTGGGCGGGCCACACCCCCCAACATGCTCCCATGGTTACAGAAGGTATGGCAGCCTCTGCTGCTCGGGAATTTGAGCAGGGGCCCCACTGTTATTCACCGTCTTGGAGTTAAATCACGTTCTTAGACTTACTTCCGGCATTACCAATGCGCATCACACTCAGGAGGGACACCCAGCTCTGCTGACCACCCCCATGGGCACAAAGGAAAATATTCTTCCTGTTCCTCTTCCAAGTATGTTCAATGACATTTCTGTTAAACCAAAATCAATGTAGACACTAGGACGTGGCTATACCAGTTCACTGTTGACCTTTGAGGCACAGATGCTTATCTGTACCAATTCCTTTCTTCTTGCAATTAACAATTGTCTTTCTGCTACCTGAACTTCCTGTTGTCAAGGATTTGGCCTTAACATTTTGGGTAGGACCTGAAATCTTCTCAAAATGGTTAAATGGATGATTATACAGAAGTGACTTTAAGGCTTTTAAAAATCCTCCCAGCTGGGCATGATGGAGCTCATCTGTTATCCCGGTGGCTTGGGAAGCTGAGGCAGGAGAATTTTCAAGGTCAAAACCAGCCTCAGAGACTTAGCAAGTCCAAGTCTAAGCAACTTAATGAGACCCTATCTCTAAATAAAATATAAAAAAGGACTGGGGGTGTGGTTCAGTTGTTAAGCACCCCTGGGTTCAATCCCTGGCAATCAATCAATAAATCAATCAATAATCAATCAATCAATCAATAAGTCAATAAAATTCCCTCAGAAGCCTTCAGCCTTGAACCAGGCTTGTCTGTGGAGCAGCCCTGCCTGAGACTGCCACCTCCCTCTTAGCTTTCCTAGTCTCTTGCTGGAAATTCCCCTTGCCTTGCTCTGGTAAGAACCTCCTGTTCTTTGCAATGTCTTCTCTGGTGTCTTATAGGTCTTAGAAATGTCAAAGGAGGTCCCCGGGGATCTGGAAGGACCACTGTGTTCCTCTAGTTTTCAACACTCCCTTGGGGAAACTGATGCCTCCTGTCACCTGGTCCTTCCCGACTGGAAGTCTCCAGGATCATCTGGAAGGACTGGGACACTTCGTGACCTGCCACAGTGTGCTCCATTTGAGGTCTTTCCCTGGGAGGCTCAGCAGTCTGGAGAGCCCTGGGATCTGGGAGATGACTTCAGTTGATAATGTCCAATGTTTCGTGTTCCATTCTCTCCTATCACGAGCATGTGGAGCCGTGATGTGGAGGTGGGAGATGTTGGATGACCTTGGAGCTAGCACAGGGCCCCCGGGTACCTCGGGCCTTCTCTGCTCCCCCAGATCCCTGGGCTCAGCTTTGGAACTCAATACTCATGCAGCAGAAACCTGGCCTGGGTGCCTCTGCAGGGCCACCTCCCGCACCTGCGCCTGGGGTCCTCCGTGCCTGCACTCCTTGCCTGCACCTCTCGCCTGGGATCCAGCTCTTGGGTCTCAGGTCTCTGGTCCAAGTCCGTTTGCTGGATGTGCTCATAAAACAGTAGGACCTTGAGGAGTGAGGGGCTGCTGGCATGATCCGGGAAGGGCCCAGCGAGGACGAAGCTGGTTTTCTGATTACTGTGAAGTTTCAACCTAGAGTAGCACAATTACATTGAAAGCTCAAGGAAATAGGAGGTTAGTATGTTCTGTGTCATTTTATTTAAAAATTTTTATTTTATATTTTCCTAAATTCTTAAAATTCAAAGCAACTATGGATGACATTCATCAAAAATATAAAACAGAGCTGAATGAAATTGGTTTACAAGTCTCCAGTGAAGCAAATGTTTTAATTATCTTGTTTTAATTCAATTATTGTGCTCTTTGCTTTCAATAATAAGTGGATTAAGTTCCACTGTCTTTTCCTTTTATTGCTCCATGAGGTCTGTATTTGTGGCAATGGAGAATGGGCTGATGGACAGGGCCCTGTCTTCGTGGTGGCACGGAGCCCTGGGATTCTGGTCCTGCCTTACTCCTGGCTTTTAAGGTGGGTCCTTGCTGGTTAGACCACCTTGCCCTAAGTGTGTTCGTTGATGCAGCATTTTGTCCTTGTGACTATCCTTAGTCCTGTCTTAGCGAAAATATATGTGAATTTATTTAGAAGTCAGCAAAGGTGAGCCCATCAGACTTGGGTGGAGCTGGCTGATACCACAAGCACCAGTTTCTGTTTTCCAAATTATCTTTTCAGGCCAAAATAGCTGAGAATAATAGACGAAAAGAGAATGTCAGTAAGTATAAAAATTTATGATTATTTCCTCATATCTGAGAGGATGAAAAGTTATTTGCTGGAAGTTTCTATGAAATTCTGTGCAGGTTGCTTTGGCAAAACTTGTTGGAAATCTTGATAGATGCTGCCTGGAGACCAGCTCAGGTGGATGGATGTTGGATGGAAACTGATTCTGCAGCTTAGTTTTCTCAGCTCTGAAAAGAGACCAACAGCTGGGAAAGCTAAGCAGCTGCTCACTCATCTACACTTCCAAACTCAAGTGCAAAGTAGGAAGGTCTGAGGTGTGCAGCTGTGATCACCGCTATCAGCATCTGGGAATATTTGTCAAACACAATAGAAGCAAAGGACCCTTTCCTTGAACATTCCACTCAATTCAGTAAGTTCTGTGAATCTTTGTATGCAAAGGGCTCTGGTAGGAATGAGTACTGCAGAGCCCTTAGGGGTGGCTCGGGGCCCACCTGGGCGAGGGAGGGCCGGAGGTTTTCTCCAGTCCTCGCTCCTCCCGGCATGTGGAGGGAAGGATCTGCCCGAGCAGAACACAGGTCTGCCATTTCCCTGGGCTCCTGCGATGGCCCAGGACAGGGGCTGCTGCCCCGGGCATCTCCTTCCTGGCACACTGGTCAGTGCTCAGCCGAAGCCCCTGGTGCTGTGCTTGGCTGACTGAGGACTTGTGTGCCCCTGTTGCCCATGACTATGTGACTTTCAGCCACTCTGCCTGTTCCTGGGCTCTTTTTAGGTGAGAGGCGTCCCAGCAAAGCTCATGTGTGAGCCAGTGCAAGGAAGTTCCGAGGCGAGAGGACTGGGTTATGGGAGCGCTGTCTAACCAGTGCATTAACCCACTTGACCCACTCGTTAACTGGGTGGTAACTGGGGGCATGTAGGACGCACCTGGAGGAGGTGGGTCACGGGGGTGCGACACTGGGACTGAGATCTTGCTCCTGGGGGAAGAGCTCTCTCTCTACTTCCGGATGGCCACCTTCTGAGCACTTTCCTCCTCCTGACGTTCTGCCTCAGCTTGGGCCCAGAGCATTGGAGCTGGTCATCTGTGGACTGAGGCCTCTGAAATCGAGCCCCGAGTAAGCTTTTCTTTCTCTAAAATAGTTCTTGTCAGGTCTTTTGGTCACAGAGATGAAAGAGCTGAGACAACTGGGGTTTGTCCAGGCCCTCCCTGACCCGGCCTGGGGATGCTCTTCAGGCCAAATGCTAGGGTCACTGCGGAGGCTCCCTGAACTCTGCCTCCTGTCTGGGGGTCTGAGGAGCACTGCCTTGCACTGATCTTCGTGGTCTGAAAACTGTTTTGTATATTCTTCTTGGGATTTCAGCTGTTCAGGGTGGCAGAGCAAGTCTGGCTTGCTGCTACTGTGTCCTGGACAGGTGGAGCATTGCTGGACACAGGTCTTTCATAAGAAGACAGAGAAACAAGCAGCAGACAGGTGGATGAGTGTCAGAAGTCCCCCCACAGAGGACCGTGGGGTAGAGCATGCGTTGCATTGCCGAGCGGGGGGTGGTGGTGATGCAGGACTGGATGATGGCAGCCCTATCCAGAGGGAGAATGGTAATGTCACCCACAGTGGAACAATTCAATGCCCACAGTGACCGTATTCTTGTGGGGGATCCTGACCCAGCAATGTCCAGAACCCATCAAGGCAGTCTACGTTTACCACTCTTTCTCTGCACCAGGCTTCTGATCTGATCTGTGAGGCCCCCAGTCCTGGCTTATGTCCCCACTTGCATGACAACCACCAACCCCTGCTCTCTCCGTGTGGGGTCATGTATAATTCTTCTTCTAAGCTATGCATGAATGATTTTAAAGGATGAGGAAACACAAAATGCCGTTTCTCTATGTGTTGAAACTTCACTCTTATCTTCCAACATTGAAGTGAGTGCGTTGGGCGGTTGTTGTTGTAAGTACCAACGCTGTGTGTGCTGCAGGGCCGATCGTGTGCTCAGCCCGGAGTGGCCGACGCAGCCAGGAGGTGAGCACCCACCCGTGCCACGGACTGGAGGGGAGTCTGGCAAGAGCAGCCCTGGCGTCCTCACGGGGCATCTGCTGCGAGAGGGTGCTTCAGAGCCTGCTCCGCGGCCTGCTCTGGGATGGTCTGTGGATGATGTTACATAAAAGGCAGCTTCTGTTGAATCTGGCTCAACAATCAATCTGCGGTGCAAGTTGTGATTAGAGGGTTGGATTGGAAGTGAGGAAGGTTTAAAAATAGAAAGCAGATGTAATATTTTAAATGACATTTTCTTGGTACTGTATTTATTTCCCTCGTTCAGTAATTAGTAAAATGTTCTCAGTTTTTTAAAACAGCTTATTACTGTGAACACAATAAACCCATATGTGTGAAAAACAAGTAAGAAATGTGAGAAACACATGATACATCCTTCGGGGTGTGGATGAGGAGAAACGGTGATAAAACGGACTGCCATGAAAATCCAGACCAGAATACACATAACAACGGCGCCTCAAAGACGACGGAGAGTCAGGCACTCTGCTCTCCTTCACTGGGCGTAAATTTGCACCATGGAGAGGAAGATGAATTTTGCAGGGAATTAAAACAATTCTTGAGTATAAAAAAATATCAGATATGTTTTCATTCCTTCTCATTCAGTATAGTCATGGATTGTTTCATTTCTTATTTTATATTTTATTTTAAAATTAAAATGTTGGGGGGAAAGTGGGATGATTTTATACACACACACATACAGGTGTAATGATCAGAATAGTAAGCATTTCCATTACCTTAAACATTTTAAATTAAAAGCCCCCAAACAGATGACCACAGAAGCCATGCTATGCATGCACACGGAATACTAGTCAGCTATGAAAAGAGTGAAATTCTGTCATTTCCATGAAAGTGGTTGGAACTGGAGAATGCTGCAAGTCGGCAGCAGAAAGACGTTCCTCAGATGTGTTCTCCTTGGTGTTGGAAGAAGGGTGGACCTGATGTGGGCCAGCAGCTGCCTGTGCTGGGAGGGAGGGCGTGGCACAGGCAGGCTGGTGCGTTGCAGCATGGTGGGGACTTAGCTTGCAGCACCTGTCATGTAGGTTTGAATCCCTGAAGAAGAGGAGCTCCTCTGTGAAGCTTTTTAACCCACTCTGTTCATTGTCTCAGAGGGGGAGCCGCTGTACAACCTTAAGTCAACAAGAAATATATCACTTATGTCAACTTTGAAATGGTAACTGTGTTTGGAGGTCTGCTCTTCAAAGAAAAGTAATACGCGAGTCGTTAGAGTGCTTGGAAGCATTTCAAGTTGATTGTGAAAGTGGCATGAACTTTGCCATGAAAGTTATGTTTCCATGGGGTAGATGTTGCTACCGTTCTTCCCCTGCCTGTTCTCAGGAATAATAGATGAACCAGGCGGACATCAACAGGCGCAGAGTGAGGAAGGTGCGACTCAGTACCTGCTTGGAGATCAACAGCTGCCCAACACTCTTTGGTTCCAGCGAGTGAGCTTTTGATGCAATTCTATTATAACTCTGAAAACAAAGGAAATGTAATTACCTTTTTATTGACACAGTAAAAGGAATTAAGTACTGTAACCATAGTTGTGTGCCTTTCTGAAGATGGTCCCCTTCCTGCGGCCATTAGCTGATGGAGACTGCTGAAGGCGGTGGGCAGGGAAGGGCCCCTCTCCCTGAATTCCCGTGACTGGGATCTAAGAGGAGAGGCTTGTCCCCACAGCCACCTAGTCACTGCCATGCCCCTGTGCTGCTCCCCAGGGCTCCAGGCAGCTGGGAGCACCCAGCCAACACACAGCAGGCCAGCCCAGCGGGGAAAAGACACGGAAATGCCGCGACTGCACCCAAGGACCGCAGGGTCTGGGAAGTTCCAGACAGCAGGACGTCATGACCAGGGAGCACAGGGCACACTGGGTGCCATCCTCCCTCTCCGAGGAAGGGGTCAGGGCCCCCACGCCCACCCGACTCTCGCCACGCCCCCACGGGCTGGGAGCCCATTAGCACAGCTGGGTCGACTGCTGAGGCCCGTGGCACAGTCAGATGGGGCTGAGGTGAGGCTCCGACTTCCTGGTGGAGACCCCGTGGGGGGTGCTGGAGAAGAGGGAAGGGCCACAGGGAGCCCTCCCGCCGGGGACAGGAGGGGCGCCAGGCCTGGACAAGACCTCCTGGAAAAGCCTACGCCAGGCGGTGACTTGTGGGACACGCGTTTCCTGAAAGCCTTGGGTGTATTGAAATCATCTTGGACTGACATTGCTGCTGCTCTGATCCGGAGCCTGAGTGCAGTAGGGTCCTCTTACAGTGAAGCATAAAATGCTGATTTTATACAAGTCAGACTTGCTTTGAAAGTGAACCCTGTTCAACTTATTTAAAAATTTATTTGTTGAAAATATACCTACTAGCTGCAACATATTGTCAGGGGTTGAGAATAGAATAAAAATTCATGCAGTCTTTGTTCTTGTGTACTTCACTCAAATAAAACAAAATAATTAGAAATTTTTGTTTATCACAGATTCATAAGAAAGTACATTTCAAATAATTTTTCTCATATTTATTCTTATTGACGATTATCTTAATATCCAAGGTTAAGGCAAATGAATAAAATCAGAAAGTGCTAGTCATCATGTTATATGGTTTAGTGTGCATCATAAGCTATAGTTCATGATCTTCAATCTAGTTTTTGCTAGAGCACAAATATCATTATTTACAAGAATTATACTGTGGATATAATGTGTGGTATATAGTGTGGATTGCAATGGTCAAAATTATACTCTTTGGGCTATTAATGATTCAGCACTATCAATATTTTTCGAAAAGTTGTCTTGACAAACCGCGTTTCTAACAGGTAAGGCCAACATCCCTGAACTTTCATCACTTCAAATACTTCATTCCATCTTCTCCTGGCTTGCATAGTTTCTCATAAGATGTTGGCTGTGATTCTCCTCCTTGTTCTTTTCCAGGTAATTTATTTTTCTTTGAGATTTACCATTTGTCTCTTTTTTCTCATTATTTTAATGTGATAAGATTTAATGTTGATGGGTCACCTCTGAGCTACTTGGGTCTGTGGTTTTTGTGTTTGTCACTGATTTTGGAAAATTATAAGCTATTCTTACTTTAAATGTTTCTTCTGTTTTTTTTTTCTTCTTGCATTCTTACAACATATACTGATTGTATCACTGTACTTATGTTCCATGATAATGAAGTTTTTTGGTAAGCTCCAGGAAGACACAGTGACACATCAATAAAACCTGTCATGTCCCAAACAAAAATATTGTGAGTTTGTAAATCATAATCATTTTGCAATAAGTGATTACTGGCAGGGATTAAGAAGCCAAGTCAGAACCATTCCAATTGTAGCTGCAAATGAAATTATGAAAAAGTGATACCATTTATGACTTATCTAAAAGAGGAATGTTTATGTATAAGTTTGACATCCTCTATAATGACTTACATGAGAAAAAACTACAAAACATTGGGTTTAAAAATAAACTAAGACCTAAACATGTGGAGATATAGTCTGTACTCATTGAATAGAAGACTCAACAATGTAAAAGGTCAATCATTCCCAACTTGGTCTATGGATTTAATGGGATTCAAACATAATCCATGAGTTTGTTTGGTAGCTTTTTGTTTCTGTCACCAAAATAGCCAACAAGAACAACATAGAAAAGGAGAAGTGTATTTTGGCTCACAGTTTCAGAGGCTCATTCCATGGTTGGCTGACTCCATTGCTCGGGGCCCAAGGTGAAACAGAAGATCATGGAGGGAGGGTGTGGTCGAGGGATGCTGCTCAGCTCACAACAGCCAAGAAAGTTGAGAGACAGGGGCAAGGCAGGCAGGAGCGGGGAGACAGAACAGGATCCCACAGCTACACCCCAGTTATCACTACCTCAAGCCACGCCCACTTCCCTCCAGTGGTCCCACAGCTAGTCCATTCCAATCATTAATCCGCCAAGGGAATTCACCCGCTGTTGGATCACAGCTCTCATTATCTAACCATTTCACCTCTGAACATCCCTGGACTGTGCTCTCACACAGGAGCTTGGGTGAAAACTTCTATCCAATCCATAGCAGTATACAAGGTACTGAACCCACACATCGACTTTACACCTTGCAATAACACTATCTCAAAATGGATCATAGGTCAAGGCATTAAATGTAAAACTTCTTCAAGAAATAACATGGGAGATACTCTATGTGACTTTGGTTTGGCGATGAGTTTCTAAATAGGACCCAGGAGGCATGAAAGAAAGATTGGTAAACCAAACTGCATTAAAATTAAAGGCTTCTGCTCTGTGAGAGAAGAAGTTCCGTTTATCTAGTTTAAAAAATGCCAGTGTTTTAAATCATTTCCCAAAACTCCATTAATAATTTAAAAAATACCCAGCAGTGTCAACAGGGCTGTAATTCCTTTTTCAGACAACTGGGGCTTAGACTTCTGTCCTGCTAGGATTCTGGTGGGCTCAGCACTGCTGTCCCCAGAGCAGGCACAGCTCCCTCCCCTCAGGTCCCCTGGTGACTAGACTGGATGACAGTCCTGCAGAGGGCGCAGCCAGGGGACCGCCCAGCATTACCATGGGATGCACGGCTACAGACTGAACGTCCCACAGCATTGACTAGCACTTATGGCTGGGGTTAGGGTTTGCAGGACTAAATAACACAAAGGTTCGAGGAGTAAAGTGTTTTAAATGGATGAGACAAAGCGACTTGTTCTGCCAAAGCATTACACAAATCAAAGAGTTGTTTTAGTACTGATTAAGAAACTGCCTCGTAAAATGCTGGACAGAATTATTTTGTATTAACAGGAAAAGTGATATTTTAAACTAGAATGTGTCATCATATGTGATTCAGGTGCATTTTTGTCAGTAAATTAATAAACTGATGCTCAGCGGAGTTTCTCCATTTCCTCTACCCTCCCTTCTGCACTGGGAATTCCTCCTGCTTAGTGGGTTCGTAACCAGCTATGCCTTCTACTCTCACACACCAGGAAGATCTTTCTGTGAGTATGGGTGTATCAGGCATTGCATCTTTAAGCAAAAATTGAGTCACATCTGGCATACTAAAACCTGGGTGATTATGAGAGGATACGTTTTTTTTTTGTGGGTTTTTTTTTTTCAGATTTTTCCAGTCAGTAATTTTCTCTCTATGCACATCTCTTTCTTCTCGTATCACTTGTATTTTCTCTGCAAGGCACAGCCTGTCAATTTCTCACTGGGTTTAAGTAGATAGGCCTTCACCTTTGCTGCCCCTGGAGGAAGTGAAATCCTCCCGGGACCACTTCAGTCTCTGCGCACGCTGACCTACGATGCCCCGTGTGCGTTAGAAATGACCATGACCACCTAGGTGAAAGTTCAAGGAAGCTACTGGCAAACCACAGAACAAAACCAAAAGAAATCAGTCCCCTGGGTCGGGCTGGAGCTCCAGGCTCTGCATTTACTGATTTCATTAGCATACAGTGACTATACCCATGTAATTGGCAGAAGGATGGGCAAAATTAAAGAAAAATTAATAATCTTAACAAAAATACAAAAAAAAGAAACATGAAAAGAGAATTAAATTGTCTAAAAATTAAAAAATGCACAGAAAACGAGGGTTCTTTGAATTAATTTCTCAGAAGATGAAATAGGAGAAAGCAGAACTAGTGCGCATAGAAAGGAGATCATGAGAAAATCCACCAGGAGAAGCACAAGCACTTTTAGGAGAATACAACAAGATCAAAAGGAGCCTAGGACACATGCAGAACTTGGTAGATCAACCCAGCACATATATAACTGAACTCCCAGAAGGAGAGGAGTGTATCACAAGTGACAGTGTCTAAGAAATTGAAGATTGGTCAAAGATACTAACTCATGGGGCATCAATAGCAGGGCCAATCAGATAAAAGCAGATATGAAAACAACATGGACAAATTACTGAAAACCAAAGACTAGAGAGAACCCTTCAAAGTAAATGCAGCAAAAGACTCCATTATCTTTAAGGGCCCAAAACACTGACAGTTGATCTTGCAGCAGAAATTGAGGTGGGATGGCGATGCGCAGACCTCAGCCATCCAAGGGTTGCTTTCTGTGGGCTGTTTTGTTTTTTTTTCTTGAGGAAAAAAATCATTCCTAGTTCATTCATTCATGTCTTGTAAGTCTTGATTTTACAAGAGAAATTAAATGCTGCTTGTTGTAGAGACTCTAGATTCTGTTATATTTCTCTGAAGAGTGTTGCTCTTAAGCATTCAGATCAATTACAGGCCATGCACTAGGCACTTGTGCAGCTTGGATTTACTGTGTGTTTGGGCAGACCTGCAGACAGCCCAAGGTCCCTGAGCCCTGCCTATTTGTTAGCTCTCAACTTCCAAACTCAGAATCTTTCTAGGCCCTTGTCAGATGGTTTTTATTCTAGTGAGACATGAGACTATTTAGAGTGGAACGAAACAGCCCTTCTCTAGACACAGGATCTTCACTTGTAAGCCATGGCCTTTCCAGTGGACACTTGGTCTACGCCAGGTTAGAACAAAGCTCCAGCACCCAAACCTGCTCACCCTCCAATCTCTGCTCCCCTGCACCCAGCGCAGCTGCTCTGTCTAGCCTGGGGAGTCTTGTGTTCCTGAACAGAACCAGCCTACTTGGCTAAGGACTGTGGGCCACTGGTCGACCTTGAGAGCACCTTAGCGCTGGGGCCTGTCCTGTGTTTTCCAGCCCCTCCTCCCCCCATCTCTGCTCTCCTTCATCAGAAAATCTTCTTGCTTGTCTGTAGGCGTGCTCTGTGACTTCTCTGTCTCCACTGTGTGACCCACCACCTGAGGCTGCCATCCTCCGTCAGTGTGCAGCTGCTGCAGGGGAGCTGGTCCACTCCAGCAGCCTCGAGAGGGTGGCCAGGTGAGGCTGGGGTGGATCCACGCCCGTGATTCCAACGGCTCTAGAGGCGGAGGCAGGAGGATCGTGAGTTCAAAGCCAGCCTCAGCAATTTAGCAAAGTGCTAAACAAATTAGTGAGATTCTGTCTCAAATAAAATGCAAAATAGGGCTGGAGATGTGGCTCAGTGGTCAAGTGCCCCTGAGTTCTATCCCCATACTGCCCCCCAAAAGAAGCCCTATAGGGAGTTCAGTTCCTGGGGAGCCAAGAGCTGCAGAGTGTGGTGACCCGCAGAGGAGGTGTCCCCTCCAGGGACTCAGGGGCACCCCGGGCTCACCCCTTCCAAAGCTCCCCATCTTCCAGGCATGATCATTTCCTGAACATATGGTTCACATTAAAACACGCATGTTGAATCTCAGGCACACGCATTTACCACAACTAAGGTAACGAATGATCACACCAGCCATTTGTGACAAGCATTTCAGCATATGTGACATCAAATAGACCTGAAGTGTCGTGAAGCAGCGGCCATGTCACTCTGCCCAGGGGGTGGTCAAGGACGGTTTCAGCCTACAAAGAAGCCGGGAATGGGGAGGGTGGCAGCTCCAGGCGGCTGCCCGCTCTCCACAGGTGCCGAGGCTCCTCCTGGTTCCTAGGAGGCCCCCTGATGCCACACAGCCACTCTGCCACCAGGCCTCCTCCTGGACCAGTGGCTGGCAGAGGGAGGAGAAATGGGGGACGTGTGGCAGCTCACACACTGAAGTAACGGAATGACGCTTCGTTGAGGGACCCAGGCCCTACTCTCACATCCAAATGCAGGGTCTCAGGTGGGGACACAGGGACACTAGTGGAGGATATGCACTTTGAGGTCTCCGACTGGATCCGAGGAACCTCAGGCAAGTGAAGCTGGTGAGACTGAGCCGAGTGCCACACGAGCCGACTTCCCCAGGCCTCACCATGAAGAGAAGAGCCGGACTACAGGAGGGCAGGGTGGTGACCGCTGGCCCTCAGTGGCCATCTCACCATGTGCACCTACCAAAACACGTCTGGGACAGCTGAGGATCTGTAATGCTTGACAAAATCTGCCAGTCTATCTGTCACTAAACCTGGAAAGAAAAGGTGATATATCAGAACTAATTTTATCGGATTTATTTAATACTATTTTCAAGTAAATACCACTAAACTCAGCAATGTATGTTTGCTTCAGATTTGTTTTTCTTTGACCATAATTTATTCAATGCAAATTAAATATGTACTAATTCAATTTTTAAAGTAATAACATAACTTGTAACAATTTACCATGAAGCTTTTCCACTGGTCCAGGGGTGGTCTTTGGCCCTCCCTTGTTCACCACGAGTCATCGCTGTACAGTGTGCTCCTCTGGAAGAACTGTGACCCTAGCTCAGCTGTTAAGGCATCCAGACACCTGGGAGTGTGGCCCAGCCAAAGACAAGTACCTCTATGTCACCAGGGTCCTCAAATTAGTGCAAAGCAGCGTTGATGGGGCTTCACTCAGCCTCCCGCACTGTTGGCCTCGGTGAGGGTCAGATCAACCTGCTCCTTCCCAGGATCAGGGCTGCACTTCGGCTGTCGGGTTTGTGCGGAAACCTCGGAGAAGTGATAGTTGGGAATGCACCCCAAACCATGTCATCAGCTTCGGCACCAGGACCACAGTGGGTGGAAGGCTGGGGGACAGTCCCTTCTCCCAGAAGTGATCCTTTGGGAGAAGAAATGGGTCAATCGTGCCAATTCCTTTAAACTAGAAGAGCGGTGAACCCCGCAGGGGGAGGCTCCGCGCTCCGGGCCCCGCGCACCCCTGCAGGCGCTCAGGCGGCCCCGGGCGTGCGTGCAGCAGGACCCTCGCAGCCGTGAATTTTCCCAGCGAGTGACAATTACGGAGCCAGGCTGCATAATTTGCGGCAGATTCATAGCTGAAGAACTCTGGAAGGAATGCCGACAATTACACCTGTGCCTCGTTAGCCAAATGGAGGGAGAGCGAACCAGACCTGCGAGTCGGCACAGGCGCACTCTGACGCCAAGTGCGCAGTCCTCCGCCAAACATAAAAGGGAAGAGCCAGGCCCCAGCCTGAGCCCCGGAGCCTCTGAGCCACAAACAGTTGTGCTTTGCTAACAGCCGCCTGGAGGGAGCCCGGCTCTGCCCGGCTCTGCCCTGGGTGCGCGGCTCCGGCCAGACAGCCCGGCGAGTGGGGGTGTCTCCCTTCTGTGGCTTTTCTCCTTTAAGTTTGAAACCTTTAATCGCAGACTTGCTTGGTCTTGAAGAGGCTGATAGACAGCCCGGCTCACGGGACGCAGTCTGTCATGGACTTTTTGGGTAAATGTCTGTATGAGGATGCAGTCTCAGTAGCCTAGCTCTGGACACACTGTGGCCCAGAAGGGAACACCCAGGTCTCCTTGCCTGTCTTCACACACTGCTGCATGGCCGCCCTGGGTGGCCCTCCTGTCTCATGCTGCATCTCTTCCTTTCCTGCATGGACCGGACAGCGCCAGGAGTCACCCAGCTGGGCAGGCCCCCAGTTGGCAGTCGTAGAAATGAAGAGCGCCCTTCAGGAAAGGCGACTGCGCTCCCAGCAACCGGCCTGGGCTTGCCAATGTGGCCGGAAGGGTGCCGTGGCTTCTGGAAGTGCAGCCACTGGGTAGTTTTGGGCTGGATGCCTTGTGAAGGTCGTGGGGAAGGGCTCAGGGGGCATATGACGTCATTTGACATCAGTATGGATGGAAATAAAGTCCTCTCTGAACATTCTATGTGGCAATGACCGTTCTAGGACAGACACTGAGCCACTCTCAGCAGAGCAGCCTTTGCAAGCCTTCCCACCCCCTGCAGGACCCCATGGCCCCGTCTGTAAATGCCGAGTGTGCATTTCTGTGCCTCTGACCCTGAGCCCCTGCTCTGGGAGAAAGGACGAGGTGGCAGAAGGACAGTTGGAGAGGAGCACACTCCTGGGGCAGTACTGTTGGACTTGTGCTGGTTGCTAAGAACACTGGTCACCTTCCCCACTCAGAGCTTCAGCAGTGACAGCCCTATGTCCCCCGACCTCTGGTCAGAAGACCCCCAGGAGGGCTCACCCACCTCTGCCTGAAGCGACAGCTCCTGGATTCTGTGGCCTTACCTCTCCCACGGGGCCTTGGGCTGTAGCCAGGGCAGGTTTGGGCAGCGCCGGGTCTGGGGCAGGTAGACAGTGTGGGGAAGCCTGGAGGGAAGCCACGGTCAAGGGCCATGGGGCGTCTCTGTCTCCGCAGCTGGGCTGGCCCTCGGCTCTGTCGCTGTGCAGCAGCCTCTGCCTGAGTCCAGGGAGACGCAGCTGGGCAGGTGGAGGTCAGGTGGGAAAGAGGAAGACGAAGCCAACATCCTCCCCTCTCAAGAGCAGGGCAAGGTGCAGCCATCACTGCCGGGTGAACGTGGACATGGAAGAGCCTGGCGGTCTCAGATGTCTGGTCCACGCCTCCGAGCTGGGCATGTTCTATGAGAAATAGCTCCCTCTTCACCAGCACCTTGCGGTCCCCTGGTCTTTCCCTTTTCTCTTCTAGGAACAGAGCTTGCTGCTCATTGTTGTTCTACAAGGTGGACTTGTAACCCCGACCACAGCCAAAGTGCACCCACAGGCCAGGTGCTCAGGACACTGCTCAGGGTGGACTCAGGTGGGAAGGCTTGGCTGGGCAGGGAACCTTTCCATCTCATTGGGGCCCTTGGAACTCTGGTGCATGTGTGTGGCTGATACCTATCTCTGCGGAGTTCCTGGCAGAGGGTTGGAAAACCAAAAGGAAATTGTGCCAGCAATGACTGACTTGGAGTAGAGGAAGATCTGAGGGTCTGAGCCACCTGCTGCTCCATTCTGCTGGTGAAGCTTGGAGGTCGAAAGCCTCCGTAAACCATCACCTGAGACAAAGCCGCGACTTTACAATGATTTCTAATTTGTTCCCAAGGGGTATGGTGAAGACGACTTTTGCACAGAGCGGTGTGAGGCTTCGGGCTCTGTGCCCTTGTTGCTTTCCTGTTCAGTGGAAATGAAAAGGAAGAGGAAGCATCTTGGCCAGAAACTGATAAAGAACATGAAATAAAGTCAGAGGCGGCGTCTGCCTAGGTATGTGCTTACAGCACCTCTGAACGCGTGGAAGTCGGGTGAGCATGTGGAACTGGGGCTCACCACAGACCACCGGGGCACAGCGCACAGTGCACTTGGGGACGCCTGCCTCTGCAGCTCTCGGGGCTGTGGGGCGTCGGGGCGGGTGGTGCCTACCGTCCAGGCGTGCACACGCGTGTTCTGGGGAGTGTGTACGGAGCTCTCTGGTGCACAGCACACAGATGGATCTGGCGGCCCGTGGGGAGGGCAGGGACCCTCCTCTCTGGCTGCTCACCGGCTGACTCTGCGTGTGCAGGAAGGGGTTAACACCTGCGTCTGTTTTCCCGCCGCCGCAGCGCCCATGCTCAGGGTGCTCTTCTGCAATATTCTGCAGAAGCAACTTGTCAGGGTCCATTTGCAGCCAGCTACCTTGATGGTGACACGGGCCCTGCCTGCGGTTTACCTTTTGACCTCACAGAGACAGCAGATGGGGCCAGTAATAAATCCCGATTATTAGTGAAGGAGCCAATAGCCGGGACAGGCAGACCTAAGTGTCGGGCAGCTCTACACTGATTGCTGTGATCTGCCGTGACACGGAGGTGCACGCCCTGCCAGGGAGGGAGGCCAGCCACGCAGGGCCGCGGCGGTCACCCTGCGCACTTGCCCTGCCCTCCCTCCCTTCCTACATGCCCCCTCCCCTGTTCCTTCTCTCTGATCTAACAAGGAGCTGACATCTCGTTCTGCTTCACAAATTCGTGCACCATTAAGTCTTACCAGACTGGTACCGAGGACGCCTGATCAGGTCCAGCACAGTCTCTCTGGGTTTTGTGTACTAACAATTCCTAATTATTCAAAGTAGCCCACAAAGTAAAGAAATGCACTCACAGCATGACTTATGTCCTTTAATAAGTTGAAGAAGTTGTTGTGGTTCCCATTTTGCCCTTTTATGTGAGGCGGTGACAGAATTCAGTCCCAGCAAGTGGCCAGAGAACCTGTGAGGTGCATCCAGAGGAGAGTTTCAGGTCACCATCGGGCGGGCTCGGCCAAGGAGAAGCTAGCAGATGGGATTCTTTCTCTAAAAATGCAAAATGTGAATATTCTACCCTCCTAGGAAACACTATATGTTAGTGTTATAATTTACATTTATTTGTGCATTCAACAATAGATAACTTGTAAAAGTCAACAAAAACCTCTTCAAACTTCCCTGTGACAGATGAATACCAGGTGACGACACTTTAAGAAGCATCATTGACATGGACATGTTGCACGGTTTTCCAAGGGAGTCCACATTGGCCCCATCTATCAGGAAAATTAACTTTCAAAAGACTGCATTTAAAGGATCACTGGACATATTTTGAAAGGATTTTGGACACTGAAGAAATAAGCTTTGCTTTTGTGAGTTTTCTTCACTTCTGAATTCCTTCATAAGCCAAATTTTGGGTAGCAGGACGATACGCACCTCTCGTTTTTAGCCCTTGACTGCAAGGTCGGCCATCAAGGCTTTCAGAAAAGTCACAGGCACCAACGTGTGTGTGCACAGAGGGACAACAGTTGACCAGGTGGCTGTGAAAGGGGTGAAGGAACTTCTCGGGAAAACACTGGCACACTGGGACAGATCTCAAAAGAAGAGCTTGTCACACACTAGGCTTCCTTCACACCCAAAGTCAACCTCTGGACAAAATTAATAAATGGGACATCTCAGTGTCACAATTCTGCATCACAGATGGTCTTATCTGTTTAGGAAGTGCTTCCCCTGCACGGTCACACCCAGCTGGACCTAGCAAGGAAGGGATGCACGGTTCCATTAATCATCACGGGAGCTGAGCAAATCAGCAGTGGGCTGAGCCAAAGGATGGTGTTGTATCCATGTCTCATAGTCAAAACCACCAGCAAAGCTGTCACTGAGAAGAGAAGGAGTGGTCAGGGAGGTGGAACATGAAACCCCTGCTTACTGGCTGGAGTTGGTGAGGGAGAGGATTTTATTGAGTATCGGTGCCATGTTACAACATTGGTTCATCTTGTTCCTTGAGAGCTGCATAGATTATTTAAGTTCTGTGTAAAAGTCAGAAGCTCACTGGTTTGTTCAAACCTGTGCACTCTGAGTGTGCATGAAGGTGTGCGTGAGTGTGTGCACGTATCCCTGTGCAGCTGTATGTGTGCCTCCCTATGTGGACATGAGTGCACAGTGCATGTGTTAGCAGGGCACTAGTGTGTGCACACATGAGCATGCAGCGTGTGTGCCAGTGTGCTTCGGCATGTGTGTTTGCTTTTTGTGTAAAGAGCCAGGGTTGTTTTTTTTTTTTTTTTTTAAACCATATCCAGGTGTTTTGTTTTTTTACCCCTCCCTCTCCCCTTTGCAGAAATAAAACCAGAAACACCCCAGGGCTAATGTGCTAATTATCAGTGGCTGTGCACTCCTCCCCAGAACATCTCTTCTATAACCCCTGGAAAAATTCTGACATATTATAAACTGTCTGAATTAGCGTCAATCAGTAAACAACAAATCGGTGCCAGCCCCATGGTGGAAGGACGCGGTGCATACTAAGCAACTTAGCTCAGCAATGCCAAGGTTAAACACAGCGCATACCAATTGAGTCACCTAGACATATTTCTGAGTTTCCAGAATGTGGAAGGCACTCAGCGGACATTTCAGGCATCCAGAAAAATCGGGTGGGCCCAGTTCCCTTGCTTCATTCACACGTGTGTCTGCATGTTTGTGTGCACAGGAGTGTGATATGAAAACTCGCACAAGGACGCACGGAGACAGCTGCCGTCAGCACCCACATGGCCACTTGGGCTGGTTGTTGATCGGGCAGCTCTGCGTGCTGGGGAATCACAGTCAGGGCCATAGCACACGTGCAGAGCTCGCACTCCTCATGGCGAACAGCCTCTGCCCCGAGACTGGCTTATAAATCACTGTCTCTCAATAGTCATAAAAGGTCCACCACGTTCCCCTTTGATATCTGATCTCTGATGCTCGACTAAGTGACGGGGCCTTCTAAGTTGCCACTAATTTCACCACCAGCCTCGCTGTATTTTGAACGTCTAAACTGCTTTTGATATATATAATTTGATTTAAATGTATCCCAAGAGATTTGATTATGCAAGAAACCCAGCTTATGAACGCGGTGTCCACCACGCTCGTGTGCACTCCTCTGCCGCAGTCTGCGGAGTGACGTGTGGTAAAGCAGCCTGCCATGTTCTTAACTTCCTGGGACAAAACACAGAAGAGGGAAGAGGTGTCTTCTAACTTTCGGGTGAGTTAGAGCAAAAATTGAGCATCCTTCTCTAAGTATCAGTCTCTGACAGAAATCGTTCTTCCTTCCTCATCTCTTGGAGGAGGTGGGCACAGTGCAGCCTGCCTGTGACTGTGCAGTCACATAGAGGGATGGGGACATCTCAAGTGATGGACGATCCCAGGAAGCTGAAGACAGCCTCGTAAGTCACTGGTTGAAGTGTTCTGTGTGCGTGGCAGGACCCTCCTCCCTGGGAGGGGCTCCGGGCAGCCTGGCTGTCCTGGGCAGGAAGGGCGCCCACATGACCTGTGCATCTGCAGAGACTTAGGGTACTTAAGAGATGATGGCCAGACATATGGTTTCATCATGGCGCATCTAAGCTGCTTCTTATCTGCTTAAGAATTCATTTTTCCTCTAATTTGATTCATCATGACTTAAATTTGAGCCGGTTTGTCTTGTCGAAAAGGAAATGCATGCACACATGTTAATATTCCTGTGGCCAATGCGCTGTTGAGTGCCTGCACTGAGGGCTTCCTGCAGAGACGGCCTGGTTCTGACTTTCTCCCAGCCGGTCTCGTGGGCAGAGTCCTGTTGTGCCTGCTCACAGAAAGCACAGTGATCCTGAGAGGCAGAGAGTGGTGGGGCCGGAGGACCTCCATCTGTACTCGACGTTACTGTGACTGTGTCAGTGGGCCTTCTGTGTTTCCCTACAACTCTGCCCTATCGTCAGGCCCGACGAGGCCCTTGCTCTTAAGACAGACGGGCGTGAGTGACGGCGTACCCTGGAAACAGGCCAGGAGCTGTCTCGTCATCTTCCTGTTGTCTGCAGCACAAGCAGTGTCCACACGGCAGGCCAGACGCCCTGCAGACAGCAGCAAGGGCACCCGGAGCAAGCTCCACTGACCAACTGCCCACGCCCTCGTGGAGAGGCCGAGGTGGCCTGACTCTGGAGCGACGTGTGGGCTCAACAAGGACAGCAATGGGGGAGAGGACAGCGGACGGGACACACACCCGTAAGGCACGCCTGAGTGCTCCCTTGTCTAAATAGGAAGCCACCTGGGAAGTGCATCCTGTGGCTGGAGAGTGCACTCCTGCGTGGGCCAGATGCCATCACAGATGAGCAGGTGGGAGGCCGCTGACCACCAGGAGCAGCAGGAAGAGCTACTTCCCAGGGCCCAGCCCAGGAGGCTTAAAAGTGCACACCTCAGGGTTGAAGACGCATCCATCTCCTCTCTGCACGGTCCCAGAGCTCACAGCTGAGCCCTGCTCTCACAGCTACGGACGACAGTGCTTGTGCGTGTTGCAGATAGGAAATGAGGCAGAGCGCATGTCCACGGGCCACGCAGACACGAAGGAGGAGCTGCCCTGTAGGGCTCGGGCATCTGCAAGATGTTCAGCTGTAGTTAGAGCAGACCAGGAGCCTGAGGGTGGCCAGGACCCTCTGAAGACAGGGGTTGTGGGAGCACTCAGCAGATCTACCAGGGAGACGGGGTGGGGGGAGGAGGGTTTGGGGCAGGACCAAGGAGGAACAGAGTGTGGTTCTCCAGACACAGGCGCAGGGCACTCCCAAGAGGGGCCTGTGTAGGACCCCAGGCCTGCATTCATCCCCCACACAGGAGGTTGTGCTGCCTGGCCACCTGGCCACCCACCTTGTGTGCACCTGTGTCTGACACATCGGTGTCAGTGTCTGACTCACACGTGGGGTGTTTCCTCAGAGTATCCCAAGCCCAAACTATGGAGGGGCTCCAGTGTTCAACGGGAACTGCTCAGTGCCTCTGTCCCTGCTCCTGCAGGCCCCTCCATGTGGTCCCGCTGTGGCTCTGAGGCCCACCTGGCCGCCAGCCCCTCTGCTCCCTGTCAGGGCTCAGCTTGGACGCCGTACCTCTGAGGGTTGAGCAGCCGCTGGAGACAGAGCCTGGAGCTCCTCCTTGTCCCCTTCCCCGTCAGAGTCACTCCTCTGACCATGCACCATGACAGCCTCGAGTTCACAGGGCACTGCTGCCACGGCAGTGTCCCAGCGCAGGGTGACGGCAGCCAGGGTGGCTGGCTCTTTTCTTCCCTCCCTGTGTTCCCAGGACTGATCAAAGTGCTTCCCTACACCAACTCGCGGAGTCGATGCTCGTTCACCTCCCCACTTGACAAATGCTGCACTGAAGACTAGGGACGTGCAGGGGGTGTTTGTGGGATTGTGATTATACAAAATACCTGGATCCAGAGAGCCTTTGTGAACTCCAAAGGGGCCAGCTATGGGGTCCACAGGATCAAAGCCCCTCGGGGTAGATCTCTTGTCACTTAACATCAAGGGAAGCTCCAAGTCACTGCAGGCCACTACGGGGGGCGGGGGGAGGGGGGCAGACCCGGCAGACACTGATACCCCTCTCACAGGGGCCCTGGAATGACAGTCGCTCCCTGCGCCACACGTGGATGGACACCTGGAAGACCTGCCATGGAAGTGAGAGGAGCGGAATGCAGACGGGGTGGTGAGCTCCAGAGGCCCAGGCTGGCCCAGGAGCTGACCCTGCTGCTCATGTCAGACCTGCCATCTTAATCCCATGCAGGACAGGCCCACAAAGGCCAGTGTGGGCCAAACCCCACAGAGATGGCACAGCAGAGGGGTTCGACTCGGACATGAAACGCAGAGTTGTTCACACGTCCAGGCAGACCCCACAGAGCAGGGCCTGCCTCATCGTGGGCCCACTGCGTTTCACTGGAGCTGTACGAATGCAGGCGACATTTCAGGTTTCACACAAAACCGAGTTTTCTAAGTCAGTTGCTTGTTATTGCAGCTGAGGGTGGCTGAAGAGACCCTGGCGGTGCACTGTCAGCTAAGCACGAGGAGCAAGTGAGGTTCGGAAGAGACTCCTGTCCGCCCAGGTGGGTGCGCTTCTCACCACACAGGTGGATTTGGGGCTGGCTTCTGACTTTCTCCATCAAGAGTCGTCGATTTCGTGAGGCGACGTTGGACGTAATGGGGATATTGAAGACATTTATCTCAGCCATCCACAAACTATCCTGTTGGGAAACAGGGTTTCCACAGACAGGAGTGGAGAGGAAATTCAGGTGACTCAGGCAGGGACTGCTCTTTCTTGCTAGTGGGATCCTGGGCTGTGTCCCCCGAGGAACAGAGGTGGGCCAACACTTTTCACATCCGGTTCTGACTGAAGATGCCTTGTGCCTGGGCCGTGGTGGCTTTGGACTTGCCTGAGGTGTCCGCTGAGTCCTCTGAATGCTGGGAGCAGATGTCACTTCAGTAACAAAGGTCAGGAGAGCTGGAGAAACGCAGGGGACCCACAAAGCCAAGGACAAAGCGCGGCGTGCCCACGCCCCTCGTGGCCCAGGTCGGTTTCCCGTCCTACATTCTCCTAAGTGCTCTCAGTATTGACTGATTGATTTCAAACTCATTTTATGGAAATCTTGCGGTTTAATTAGATGGCTCTCCAGTGCCTGACAGTCCTGCTTTTCATTAGTAACAAGTGCTGCGTGGCCAGAGAAGAGCCTGTTGGAGTCCTAAGAGCCGTCTTCATGCACAGTCGATCAAAAGTCAGAGACAGTCCATCTGAGAGCCCCAATCTGCACGCATGGCCACCTCATCAATTAGGGACAAATGGCCAAGAAAAGATGTATCTTAGCATCTGAGTAAATAATGGAGATGGGCAAATGAAATTTGGTAAATCAAGATGAAATACATCTCTGAGTCTTTGTCAGGCTGCTCTCAATTGGAGGATTGAAATAGAATTGATCCCCTGGTTTCCTTGCAGAAGCCCAGCTGCACTGGAGGCCGCTGAGCGTGGAGACGACGGGAGGAGAGCACAGCACCTCTAGCTCGTCACTCTAACTTTGTGGGTGACCTTCTCTCCTGGCCATGTGCTTCACCTGGGGAGGACTGAGGTTCAGGGTCTCCTTGGGATGTATCCAGAAACCTCAGTGACTGTCCTGGTGGCCCTAAGGTGAAAATTCTTTGGCTCAGGCCACACTGTCTTCCAGACATGTTCCCCGCATGCACACCCGCATGCATGTGTGTCTCCCAGGAGGGCTGGGGGTCTTGGTGCCTCACATCCACAAGGGACAGCTGTGGATCTGCTGCGTCTGCAGGGAGCCTGAGGACCAGGGCACCTGGCTCCAGGGATTCTGCATTTCAGTTTTCCTGATAGTTAAACATCATTTGATGGCAAGGAACAGAAAAGTCAGGGTGAACAGGACTTCAAAACCCACTGGTGTGCCTTGGTGTGGGTTTCTGGGGATAATGAGGCTGATGTCTATGGAGACTAGTGTGGCTTGGGACACTTCACGCACGTAGTTGTTCCTGACCCCAGTGCTAGGCGCACACTCGCACCAGCCCCTCTTGGCAGATGGGGAACTGAGGCCGCGAGGCACTGGGCTGGCAGCTCGTCCTGCCCTGGCTGAGTCAGAGGGGCTCAGAGTGTGTCCGAGTGCAGAGGGAGCACGTGCAGTCCTGCTGGTGCTAGCCGGCTTTCTGTCACTGGACCGAGGACTGAGGTCCTCAGCCAGACAGGGAAGGGGTGCTTGGGTTTGTTCACGGTTCAGGCCATGGTCAGCTGCCCACTCTCTGGCCTGAGTGGCACATCGTGGTGGAAGTGTGTGGGGAGGCAGACGTCATTCACCGCTGGGAAGTGAAAGGAAGAGAGAGCGAGAGACCAGATCCCTCCATTCCTCAAGGATGCTTCCCCAATGACCTAATGGCCCCCACCAGCCCCCCTCCTGAGGGCTGGCACCTCCCCAGGGAGCCAAGCTCTGGACCCACACTTTAGCCAGAGCCCTTTGAACTCTAGACTCTAACTACACAAGTTTTGCATAACTTAAACGAAATTTTGCATAATCAAATATTGCCAGCCTGCCCTTACCCATCAATCTAGCACTTATCCTTTGGAAAAAGGTGAGACTCCTGTCCTGTCTGTGTCCCGACGTCCACACCTGCTGCTGCAGACTTAAAAGACAGGGCCCGCCCGCCCAGCTCCAGCTCACGTGACACCTGGCAGGTCTGCGTGCTGCCCTGACCCACCAGCACTTCCAGCTTCTGAGACTCTGCAGAGCACAGCATGGTGCTGGTCTGTTCCCTGGTCCTCAACTGCTCCCACCATGAGATGCCACCTCTCCTGTGACGCCTCAGCACCCCCAGAGCCCACCCCAGGGAGGACAAGGCTCCCATCCACACTCTGGCAGTGCTCCCACGGTGACCTGTCAGCTCCTCTTAGGGGCCTCAGCGGTGGAACCAGAGGGTTTTGGCAGCCCTGGAGACCAAGGAGGTGGCCTGTCACCTTGGCCAGTGCATTGCCACATCATCCCGCCTTCCCTGAGTGGGAGGAGCAAGCAGGCCAAACCGACCAAAGGAAGAGGGAGTCTCTGTGACCCCACTGTTACGCGGCACCCACACTGTGCTCGGTATCTCGCCAGGCACTCCTGAGACAGCGGGAAGCACAAGGAGACCTCAAGTTCCCGGTGACCTTGAAACACTGCGCAAGGGTGCATCGGTGGAGGGGAGGGGCTCAGGGGCTGCTGTGGCGGCACAACAAGTACAGCCGTGGAGGCTGGTGCTCCGCTCTGCGGACCCTGCGTGCGGGTCTCCGTCTGCTTGCCTGGCAGAGGCCTCGGTGGTGACAGGGAAGTAAGACAGGCACAGGCTGGGAGTCCTCCGAGCGGTCGTCCTGGGAAAGCCGTTTGGGCTCCACAGACTCAGGGAAGGGGACAGCTCTGTGCTCAGTGAAAATGAGTCCACCTGGTAGCTGGATGATGGCAGGTCAGACCCTGGTCCTCCTTAGTCAGTGCAGGTGGCAGAAGAGCTGGCTGTGCTCAGAGGGACAAATAGGGGTTGCCCATGGCAGGCAAGTCCATGCGCCTGGGCAGCCCCAGGGTGGCATGAACGGGGCTGAGGAAGACCTTGGGCTGAGTGGGCTGCTGCACCAGGCCGTGCACTCAGCACCAAAGGGGGGCATCTCGAGCATCACTGGGGACACATTTTTGCAAGGCTTCTGGCTGAGAAGTTGCTCTCCTCCTGAGCAAGTCCAGTCCCTTCTGCTTCAGAGCTGAAGACCAGCTGAAGAAGATGGTTCAGAGGCAGGGAGGCAGGAGCATGTGCCCCGCCAGACTCTGAGCAGGAGCCGCGTGTCCTGGGATGCCACCTGCTGACACGGGAGGATGGTTACGGATGAGCAGAGTCCACATAGAGCCATGGGACAGCGGTGAGATCATGGATACCCTGACAGAGGCCAGAGCAGAGCACAAATGGTGGTCAGTGCCGGTCACACAGGGCCAGCGTGATGGGAGGCCCAGGCTGCTCCTTCTCCTACTCCTGCCTTGGGGCTTTAGGATGACCACACCAGGGCACCATCCTGCCAGCCACCCTGCCCACAGCAGACTGAGTTGTCACAGTGTTTCTGCATCTCCTGGCGCACCAGGTGCCAGCCGGGCACTGAGTGCGTGGCACCACTGTGGGCGCACCATCCAGCCCAGGGCCCCTGCTCATCCTCCTGCACAGGGTGCGGCTCGCCCGCTGGAAGGGGGGAGGGGTTGGAGCTTTGCTTCTGAAGTCAGTTTGTCCTTCTGGAGTGTTCAGAGCTTCTGTCCAGGCCTCTCTTCACTGTCTCAGCTGGATTTCTCACCCAGACCACAGAATACTGACCACGGTCTGAGCGACTCCTGCTCAATTTCCTGGGACGGTCCATAATAGCACCACGCTGGTGCTCAGGCAGGGCTTGGCTCAGTGCAGGTGAGGATGCCCTGGGCCAGGACTGGACTCTCACCCAGGCTGGGGAAGGGTATTGCTGGGCCCTGGGCAGGATGGAGTTCTGTGGCAGAGAGGAAAACTAGACTGACCAGACCTGAGCAGAAGGGACATCAGGGGAGCGTTCTGGAGAGGCCGTGTGGTCAGCCACAGGGCCCAGGGTTTCCTGCAGTGCAGCACAGGAAGGGAAGTCTCCCCCCTGCTGCGTGGCCTGCCTTCAATCCTTAAAGGTGCACCCAGCAGCTCAGGGGCCTCAGGCCTGTGTCTGTGAAGGTGGAGCCCAGAGCCACGTCCTTCCAGTCTGAAGGCACCCCATGTGTTTGGCTGTGCCCATGGTGCTGTGTGCCATCACTGAGAGACGAGAACGTGGCTTTATCACCATGGTCATTTTATCACTGGTGCGCCCAGGATCACATCACTTCCTAGCTCAGGGAAGAGGCTTGCTCTGTGCAGGAGGCTGCGCAGGCAGCTGACCCGGGGTGAGCCAGCGAGGCAAGTGACCCCAAATGCTGCACAGAGGAAAGATGGCGAATGGGGGGGGCAAATGGATGGGCATTGGTGAGAAGTGACCTGAGCTCACGTTCTCCTCCCACTGCCCCTCGAGTGACCTCAGACGTCCTAGCCCTGAATCCACCAGCTTCCTCATGGCAGGGACCTCACTGTGCCTCTAAAGCTGACTTTGCTTCAGGTCCAGCCCTGGTTCCTGGCCTCTGACCTTGGACAGTACAGACTCATACCTAAGTATGTGCCTCTGGGCAGCGAGTAGCTTATATTTGTGTCAATATGGGACTCAACTGTTGATTCTGAAAACAGCACAAGTTCTAGAAAAGCAAACTAATAAAAATACAGAGTTTACGATAAATAATGTTCTTCAGTAATCATGTAAACAAAGAGCACAGACAGGCATGTACTGGGTGGTGCCGCTCTTTAGGAAGCAATATGAGCCCTTCACAAGCCACCCCGGGAACCATTTTCATCCCCCAAATATCCAACAAGTGTCTCAAGCGTCCTCAGAGCCCTGTGTTGGAACCGGGGAGGGGCTTCAGCAGGGGCAAGGTGGAGAGCGCTGTGCGCTCCCCTGTGACGCTCCTGGCCTGCCAGCAGCCAGAGCTCCTCAGGTGTGGTGGAGGACACAGGAAGCTCCACCTTGTGAGTGGGTGTGGCCTGCACACAGGGCCACCCAGGGTGACCAGGCATGGTCACAGGAAGCAGGCACAGGTGATGACGTGGATCCTGGCCACGCCCTGCAAGGGTGATGACAGGCTAAGAAGGACAGGAGCCCCGCCACTGTCTCCCAGTGGCCACCGCCCCGCCTTGGACAGGTTGCCCTGCATTTATTAGACATTTTAACCAGAAAGGAACCTTAAAGGGCCTTCAGATTAGGAACACAATGGAAACCTCTAAGAAAGGAAATATCTTATTAATTCATTAAGTCAAACTGCTTGTATCTACACTTGTATGACTAGAATTATGGTTCATTAACTTCATTTCTTTATATGAGTTAATTAGCTCAGAGGAGGCCAGAAATTAATTACCAGCTTATATAGTTTGTGCAGAATGGCATTCTGTTTATTTAGTTTCTCCTATTAACTTTTAATCTCTTCAAACAATAAAAGAGGTAATTAGTATTTTATAAACAAAAATGAATGCAACAAAGGCAAATAATTTGCCAAATCCTGAAGCTCCTGTGAGGCCCCTGATACCGGGTGGTGGAGGCTGCGGACCTTCTCAGTGTTAACTGTGAACAGGAGGAGCTGGCGCGTGCGGTGGCTGCGGGACCGGCCCACTGCCCCTGGAGCGGCTGTCCAGAGACCTCCGGAGCAGAGGCTTCCAAGTGCTCCCTGCTGCTTGGAAATAATTGCCCGTGTACTCAACTACAGTTCTGCACCACCCCTCTCCAGAGTCGGGAAGAGACACCAAGGTAGAGGCGAGGCTGCCGAGGCCACCTGCTGTCCAGCGCCTCCTTGGCGCTGCTCTGCTGTCCAGACCTGGAACAGCAGGTCAGCCGACTTCAGCCGGAACCCCGTGCTCCACAGAAGGGTGTGCTTACTAGATGTCGGTCTATCCCCCAGAAGGAAAGATGACTCTGACGCTGAAACCAATCTTTCCGCATGGCTCAGAGCTGCAAGGTCTGTAAACACACGGTGCTCACGGAAACCAACGCCACCGACGTTCTGAACGCAACGTTTTCTGAATTTCCAGTCATTATATACTTCTAAAACTTCCAGGGAGATTTTCACAGTATGTAGATTAGCTATTTTCAAGATAGTTAATGAATTACAGGAGTTATTTAATCAATGTATTTTGTTAGCATAACATTAATATTAATTAAATGTTCATTAAAAAAATTGGATCCTTCACAGCCCGACACCAAGGGCCCCGAGTGCGGTGCTCAAGCCGCGAGCTCAGCAGGACGCGGCTTCCTGCAAAGCTGTTATCAGAAGAACTCATATGGGTAGAAAATATCTTACAAGTTCTCTTAGCACATTATTTCCTGCAAAATAATAACGTGAGCAGAGAAGGTCCCCTGCGTCTGACTTGCCGCGCTGCTGAGGCGCAGGGCCGCCCGCGTCTCCTGAGACCAGCCTCGCCGCTGCGCCTGCTCAGTCCCGGTCAGATCACAGAAGAAAGAGGAGCCCAGTGCCCCAACTTGGCCACTTGGTAAATAGGCTGGACACAAAGCCCCGACCACATCCCAGTCTCCTGGAGGACAGCGCAGCAGAGCTTGCCCAGGAACCGGCGGCCTACATGGGAGGGGCGCGGTGGCCCCTCTGCCCTGTGCCTGCGGAGAGTCCAGTGAGCGGGGGGCGTCCAGAGGCAGGCGTGCGGGGCATTCCAGAGCCCACCCTGCACCCCCTTGCCGGGGACACACTGCGTTTTCCACAGGCGATGTGGGGAGCGTTGAACTCTTCAGGAGAAGGATTTGAAACGTCGAGTTTGGTTCTAACCTGGGACCAGTGGAAACCTCTTCCTGAGGTTTCTGATGTGCTTCTTCCTGAGGTTCCTCACTGTTTCTGATGTGCATTTGCTTACGGGGCAGCCTAGATTCCATCTGAGGGCACCGTCATTTCTTTTGTAAAGTAATAAATTCATATTTTGTGAGATATAAGCCAAGATTTTCCGAATTCACGATTCCGATGCCCCTGACACAGGGAATGGTTCCCAGGGGGAAGGGCCGGTCTCCCAGCGCAGGTGCGGCCTGGCCTGCCTCACAGGGCACATGGCGCCTGCTTAGCTGGCCTCAGTGGCTGCTGCTCAGGGACCAACATGGCAGCCTGCCATGGCTCACCTGCCAGTGGCCCCACAGCGCCAGGGAACCCTCGCAAGGTGGCGCTTCCGTGTCCAGCTGGGCGCAGCCCCACTCAGTAGCTCGGATCTGGCGGCTGCAAGCGCTGTGCACGCTGTCCTCACTCCTGGGTACAGCCTCTGTCTGTGGGGGCCGCAGGCTGCCCCAGATTCCTTCCTGGACGCTTGTGGAGAAATTTGAGATCTGAGCAAAGTGGCCACCAGGATCTCCAACGTCTTCCCACCGATGTGGGCAGGGCACCGTCCTGGAGGGCAGCCGAGCTCTCTAGGCCTTGTCCCGCCCACTGCTGCCCTGGGGGCATCCCAGAGGATCCTGTGGCTGCCCTGAAGTTCCAGAGCTCCTCACCACCGCTGTTCTGCCTCCAGGAGGAACAGGAGCAGTGCAGGCAGACCTGGCTCACGTCTCCTCTGCCTGCTCCGACTTCTGGAGGTGTCTGTGGTCACCACCGGGTGAGGGCATCAAGGTTCCGGGAGAGTGCCTTCTCTCAGAAACGGGCAGGGCTGGTAGCTCATAAGCACGAGTCCTTGTGCTCTTTGGACCCACTTAAGCCTCAGCCATAAAGCAGGAGTGGAAAAGAACCAAGCCAGAGGCAGCCCTCCCTGGCGCCAAGCCCTCGCGCTTTCCTGATGGAGACTCCCCAGGGTCCTCCCCAGGAGGAAAGAGGCAAAGATGGTGGGAGCCCCCATCCCCGAGGGCATCTCACACAGGGGGAGTTGGTGGTCAGTGTAGAATAGGGTCATGGAATTTGCTTAAAGCCTTACAGAAATACTAGTCACCTGAATGCTTACCGGGAGATAATGAGTGGTGTCCAGGGCGTCACCCACGGACACCAGCTGAAGGGACAGGCGGGTAAGACTGCACTTACTGGTTACCTTCAAGTAGACCTCAGATCCAAAGAAGATCGGGAGTTCTGGGGAGGGAGCTTCCCCGTGTCACTTCCAAGGCCAGAACTTCATGACACCCTTTAGGCCAGAGTGACCTGTGTTTGTCTGTAGGAATTCAGTGAAAGCCAGCGAGAGTGTGCGTCTCACCTGCATGTGACTGGTGCACACGAGGGCTCAGTTCACCCGTCGTTGCGCTGAGACTTCCGTGAGCACAAGCCATTCCCGATCCCCACCTCTGACGTCCTCTCTGCTCAGCTTGCACCATTGCTCGGCTGTGAGCTGAAGTCTCGTTTCTTTCTTTGACTTATGGAATTTTCTCTTCCAGGAAAAACACATGCTTTTCTCTGCGTTGTTTTGGAATCGGTTTTTCCCTATACGCTCTTGTGGTTGGCAGAGTGAGTCTCCAGACAGCCCAAGTCCTGTCCCAGGAGCCTGTGATCAGGGCATGTGACATGCAGAGGGATGCAGGCTGCAGGTGGCAGAAGGTTGGCACTGGGCAGGTCTCGCTCGGGGACTCGGCTTGGATCGCCTGTGTGGTCTATTGTAATGGCGAGGGTCCTCCCCGAGATAGGCGGTCAGGAAAGGGTGTCTGGAGAGGCCGTGAGGAAGTGGTTGGCCAGCCACTGCTGGAGCTGAAGAGCGGGGTCTGCCAGCCGAGGAAAGGGGGCATCCTCTGGAAGCCTGAAGAAGCAGGAAGGCTCTTTCTCAGAACAGAGGAGAACCAGCTTTGCAGATGTGGGAGCCCAGGGACAGTGTGCAGGCTGCTGCCCTGCAGCCTGTCGGGTAGACAAGTGTGTGCTGAACGGCCCTGCATGCCCCTGGGAACGCACACACCGGCTCTGCTCCACTGACCCCGGAGGGTGCAGATCCTCTTCCAGGCTCTTCTCCAGCTCCTGCTCCTGGACCCACCTGCACGTGTGGACACGTGTTTAAGATGGCTCAGTGACCCTGCTCAACATCTCTGCTCTGCCCTGACCTCACTTGGGCAAGGTTGGCTCCTGGCTCCCTGATGAAGAGCGTGTCCCTGTCCCTGCGGACGGACGCTGGCTGTGGTCCCACCAGGCCCCACGCTGGCTTCCCGAGGGCTGCTGTGCCCTGGGCTCCTGGAAGCCCCGCCCTCCACAGCACCTGCTCACTCTTCCCTTCTGCACCCAGATGCCGCAGCTATTCCTCATCCCACCCCTACAGGCACTTGGGAAGTGGAGACCCTGCTCAGGGCCCCAGGCCAGCCCTGCCACTTGCTGAGACAGTGAAATCAGCACCTCGTGACAGGAGGACTGGGTGTGGGAGGAGGAAGCTGCAGCTTCCGAGCCCACGTAAACTGACATTGAATGATCTGTCCTTCAAAAAGCACAATTTTAACCAAATACGCTTTGCATCGCTAGTGGCCACTGTTCTGGAAGACAAGGATGACAAAAGGCTTCTGGTGTGGTTAATGTCACTCTGCTCTGTGTCACCACATAGATGTCCACTGCACACCCACACGGGGTACTCGCACCTGAATATAACCAGCCAGAAAATGCCATGCCCAGGGCCCTGAAGCCCCGTGGCCAGGGGTCCGTGCAGGCCTGTCTAACTGCTGCCAGGTGTTCCTGACGCACTGCGGAAGCCGCCATCACCCTGATATATTGATGAGCACACGAGGCCAGGGGCCAGTGGGTCCCTACCTGGGAAGGGAGGAGCACTCTCCTCCTCTGTTCTTACTCTGGACCAAGGTCATTCTCTTTATCATGTGCGGATTCTATTGAGTGATGCCAGTGAGATGAATACAAGCAAATAATGACAGGGCCGAGGTGATGAAGCACGAGGCGGGGTCGCCGGGTTTCACACGGAACAAATTGAGTCACATCTCCTTCTCATCCATTATTTAGGGGTGATTGGCCAGGCTTGGCTTCTATAGATTTGATAATCATTCAGATGTCCATATTTAATATGTAACATAAATTTCTCATTTGGATGCCGATGGCTTGTCACCACTGAACACAGTGCAGGGAAGGAGAGGGATGTATGGATTCTCAGAAATATTGGACGTGAATAAATATGTAAACGGGAGATAATAAAAGCTGCTTCTGCCTGCCTGCCAGCGAGCCTTCGTGTCAGACTGGACAGCCCGTCTAGCGCCGTGATGGTGTGCAGCTGGATCCTATGAATATTGGCCTGCACACTGGAGATTAACGCACAGCAGATGTTTCTCTGCGGGTAACAGATATATCACCCCTGATAACGGATGACAAATGTTGTTCCATATTGTGTCAGACAAAACCAGGGCTCTTGTAAAACAAGCGTTGCAGCTGGAATGGGGTATTTTAACACCGTCACCTAAGGAGAAGACAGACAGACAGCCCCCTGCTCAGAGGCATCTGAGTGCCGTGCCGCCCGGGGCACTCCCAGCCGGCCGGCGGGTGGAGGGCAGCCCGGCACAGCGTCATCGAGCGCCAGGGTGTGCAAGAGCCTCCCACCTCCTGAGGTCCCACCCTGCAGTGTGCAGGGAGCGTCCAGTTATCCACTATGTCTTTCTCTCCACGAGGCCCGCAGCACAGATCAGAAAACACCCAGTGTTGGTGGGGAGCATGGGGCCAGGACAGCAGTACAATCAGAAGGGCTAATGGCTGCGTTCATCCTGACGACCAGATTCGTGAGCCACCGAGAGTTAAATGTCACTGGGACAAGACAGGAAAAAAACAAACAAAAGAAACCTCCTCCCTGAAGAGAGATTGCAGGAGGTCGGCCGGCCACCGTGGTGGCCGCCTCTGCCGTTCCATTCTGTCCACTTGTGCAGTGTGCGCCCGGCGAATGTCACTTCCTCCCCTGCAGCCTGGCGGGCTGAGCTCATATGAATCTCTCCCTCTTCACCCATTTGTTTATGAATTCTAGTCTTCTCGCTCTCCTTTCCTGAGAAAATCTCTCCCTGTAACCTTCACCAACAGCCTTTCAGCAGTTAGAGCCGGGCATGCTGCTTGTGATCTCTGGCTTCCTCAGGATGCCCGCACCTCCCCTGGGACCCCTGGGCGGTCACTGACGGGCACTCAGGGTGGGAGACTCAGTCTCCAGCAGGGCTGGGTGGGAGGCAGCTCCTGGGAGGGTCTCAGCACGCTCCGACCTGCTGATGAACTCCTTCTCACCCCCCCTGCCCACGGAGGCTCTGGGGTGCAGGTAGCTGCTCTCCCCAGCCATCCTGCAGCGAGACGGTGGCGGTTGTTTGTCTGATAAAGCACGTACTATTTGGAACACAGATGTTTGATTATTATTTATTTCTCTCTGAAGCCCACTAATTCAGTCCCAAATGATCTCTTTTTCCCTTTTGCTTAAATTTAATTTGGAATGTATGTTGTTGGTAAGTGACAGATAGTTTAATTATTAATGGAGAGCTGCAATGCAGTGCAGCGTGTCTCGGGCTCTTCGGGGGCCGAGGCACCACCGCCTCCCTCCTCCCTTCTGCTGCCGGATCCCTCAGAGGGTGCAAAGGTAATCCAAAGTGCACGGCGAATCTGCACCACGCTCCACTCCTCCAGGCCCGTGCTTGCCTGTGACTTCCTCACGCGGCTCAGCTGCAGAGGCCTTCCCTGTGCCCTTCTCTGTGGGACCCTAATGTTCACCTGCAGCTCCGTGGACCTCGAGTCTAGAGTCACCGAGGAGGCCCAGCCAAGCCTCTGCGTCCTAAAGGCCGTCCTGGAGCATCAGTGGAGACCACTGTGGAGCAGGTCCTGGCCCAGAAATGGGAGCCAGACAAAAGGGACAAGCTCGCAGCCTGAGCTGCCTGGCAGGAGGCAGGAGGCTGGAGAGGCTGTGAGCTTGCTGGAGGGGGGTGACAAAGCCAGCCGTGGCTGGAGCCCTGGATGGGCCAGTTAGTTTCACAGGCTGCCTCTCTAATCAGCCGCCATGGTGTGCGGGCTCGCCATTGGCCAGAGGAGGCCAGACCAGGAGTGTTTAAGAGGCAGCCTAGCTCATCACTCCACCCGGGTGGGGAGGCGCAGCCCAGGCCTGCCACCACAGCCAGGCCCCTCGGGCGTGCGTGGGGGCCTCGGAGGCTGCAGAGCACAACCAACCTGCACTCTGGGCCTGGGCTTGTCCCAGAGTGACGTGATGTTGCTTCGGGCGCATCTTTAGAAATAGAAATGTCTGCTTCCTTTTTTTGAAACAAGAGTGCCCCAAAGCAGCTATCTGTCCTTTGTCCTCTCTGGGTCCTGTACAGGACCCATCCCAGACCTGGCCTTCTACATTCCTAATGAGTGCATGCAAAACTCGCCAGCTCCTTCTGTTTTAACTCTGTGCCCCCACCATCACTAAATCCGCCATTTTTTTCCATAACAAGTCTCAGCACTCATTGTCTTGTTGTCATTAACTTGAGTGGCCCCTCTCCTGACCCTTCAAAGCACAGTGTCTTCTCACTGGTGAGTTCAGCATGAGCACAGAGACTGTACCTAATGTGCACATGATGAAATCTGCAATTTGAAACCCAGGTCCGTGGTGCACGTAAGACAGGTTCTGTGCATGTGTGTCCAGGGCAGGAGCACTCTCGGAAAAATGGCACAGCTCCAAGACCAGGCGGCAGCATTCACGTGGGCAGTGTGAGGTGACCATGTCATCAGGCTCAGTAGCCAGAGAGCAGGTTGTGAGAAAGAGAGCCTGGTATTTCCTGTGTGGCCACCAGGTAAAGGTGAAAGCCAGGAGGGCAGCTAGGGTTAGCGATGGGACCCAGACCCCAAGCCTGGCAAGGGCATGTGCTGGCAGGAGGCAAGTTCGAGAGGTAAGAGCAGCCAAATTCTCTGCCTTCAGGACCACCTGCTGCTGGGTGGGAAGTGTAGGTGAGGACCTGCAAGGACCTTGGCCTTGGGTCTTCCCAGCCCTGCAGAGTGCCCCCTGAGTTGGCACACAGTCTGCCGACTGAATTCACAATTCTGCAGGACACGGTGACACTGGGGGCTTCTCAGATGGCAGCTCTTTGCACACGTAAACTCCAGTGATATTTGGATTTGGCGAATCTCAATATTCTCTCCTCGTACTATTTGTTAGATACTCCCTAAATTTCTAATCATTCTTTTTCTTTTAGGAAATATGAAATCAGTGTGTGCCATTTTCTAAGGGTCCCAAGTGAGGAGTGGCACAGTAGAGAGCAGAGGAAGAGGCAGGGCGCTGGCGGCAGGCCAGCTGGAGTAGGGAAGGCACTGAGGAGTTCTGTGGTCCACCAAAGGTCAGACGTGCTGCTCCGTTTCTTTCCTACGGTGGAAGTGCTGTATACACCTTCTGAGCTGATGCGGCAGTTCCCCGTGGAAACTGGACTACATTAACATGGTGGAGGGCAGGGGCTGCAGGCCTCCTGCTGCTGGGCTTCCGGCTGGAAGGGGGCTCTCCAGGAGGAAGACGGGGCTGGGGCTGGGAAGCCTGCAGGACCCAGGTCTACATCTGGACCCCCACCAGAAGGTGGACCTTTGCAGTGTGCGTTGCTTTTGCAACCAGTGATCTGGATATTTTTTTTCTAATACCACTTATTTTTTCCTACTTCTGGCAAAATGCATAAACAAAAAGCAATGGTCTCTAAGGAGATTGCTTGTGGAGCAATGCTTCTTTATGGAAAAATAGCAGACACCAGCTGGATGCTGCAGACAGAGTTCCCCCACCAACGGCCACTTACTTGAATGAAACCATCACAAGAGCATCATGGGCTGGAGTTCTGCTGACCAAAGGAGGACAGTGACCTTTCCTGTGCACTAAGTACCATGCCCAGAATTACTGACACATCACCTAGTATTAAGTCCTGTCTAGATTTTCACTGTAGGTTTTTCCCTTGAATTATCAAAATGCTGGATCCAAGTTCTTCTGGGACAGGTCTGGGCAAGTCTTGTCGGCAGAGGGAGTCTGCAGTAGGGAAGGTCATTCTCGCAGGTAGACGGACACTTGCTGGAAGTTTTGGGATGTGGAGTCCAGCCACTTGCTGACACTTTGCAGGCAGGGTTTACTCCAAGGGACCTCTGAAGAGCATGGGTGAGAACCTGCAGGTGACAAAGGGAGGACACCTGGGTAGCTCAAGGGCTATAGCAAAAGTGACCCCCTACGTTTCCTTCAAAAAGTCTATAAGTGACCAGGGCACAGAAAAAGACTTCAAGTTCAAGAAACACATGCTAATTGAGTAGAACTGTGAGATAGTGCCTTTAAAAATCTTCAAACCTTGCCTTTATTCTAGCTTGAATATATACCTGCATCAACTGCCACAGTCCAGATATTTCAAGGTACACACAGTCATTATTACGACCTCCTAGTCTGACTGGGGGTTTTGCCCTGTGTCTCAGTTTGCTTCTTTGTAGTTGAAATCAATGAACTAAGTTTCAGTGATCTCTTTGCAGGTACGAGGGGGTGTGTGGCGGTAAGTACTGGGGCCCCAGGGTGTAGCCTGCTCACAAGCTTCCAGAAGACCTCTCCTCCACAGGACAGGCTGCTGTGGGACCGTCCTCCTGACTGCCAAAGTCACCCTGGCCCTGGCCCTTCTGCCCTCAGAATCTGCATTTCTGCTAGAGGAAAAAAATGACAAGTCTTAAGTTTGCGGTATACACAAAAATGAAGTACGTGAGTACATGCTGAGCCGGACACGCTGCCCATGATGGGGGAGCTCAGTCCTTGAATTTAAAGATCTTCCCAAGGCGCTCCATGACTTTGACAAAACCCACGTGGGAGAGCAGGGCTAGGGAGCCCAGTGCCTCTGCTACCGCAGCTCACTGAGGTGAGGACCTGAGGGCCCCCTCAGCCACCGTGCTACGCTGGTTTTCTGAACCCACTGGTGGGTTCCAGTTCACCGCCATGAAGAACCTGGTGCCACCAGAGGAAGGGCCCCCAGTGAGGGTCTGGCTGTCTTTACCACTGCCAGTGTCACGACACTATGGAACTACAGCGGCCCTACCCGACTCTGTCTCCAGTGGGGAGTGGCTCCTGGTGTTGGGGACCTGTCCCTGAGCTGGCCTTGGGACATGCCAAGGGTTTAAGTCTTTCTGCCTTGGAACTTAAAAACATTGATCAACTCAAAATTTGTAGAGATTTTCTGCCGCAGTCTGGCTGGGCACAAAATCACGAGCCACTCAAGCAGGAACAAACTTTGTTTCTGAAACTCCCGCCAATGTTGTGCACGCTCCCGGAAATATGCCGAACCACACACGCGGTGTTCTCCCCGGCCACACTACACCAACAGGAAGGTCCCTCCTCCGGAAATCCCTCCTACTGCATTTCCCCAACCAATGGGAACTCCCTTGGAGTCCCGCTAGAGCTCCAAAGTAGCAGGCCGAGGCGGACAGCAGGGGTCTAATCTCCAATTGAATGCAGATCTTAACATAATCATATCATCTCAATGGCTTGCTGGCGTCACCTTTCAACCCAAAATGCCATGCGTCATTCCTACTTGGCTATGGCTCTTAGCATCTTTCTACCATCAGTCATGGTCAGCTGAGAAAATGGTCCTATGGTGGACCAAGGTGGATATGGGACAGGGAGGTCAATCCCTGCAGCACAGGAGCTGAGGGTGTCTGCTCCCGCCCCATGCCCCCGAGTTCCCCAGGCCCAGGCTCCCCCTTCCCACCCTGCATAGCCTCTAGACCGTGCCTCTTTATTGATGGCAAACCCCTGGGGTAAGTCTTTGTGGACAGTTTCGGTATTGCCTCTTGTCCAATCAGCACCATGAGCTTTGAAGAGACCCTGCTGCCATCCTGGTTTCTGCCCAAAGCTCCAGTGCGAATTCTCTTTGCTGAATGTCTGGTCTTTGATGCCTTTGAAGGTCATCATCCCTGTGATGCTCTTGTACGATTTCCTTTGCCACTGAGGCTGAGGCACAGCTAGAGAGCTCCGTACTCAAGCGGAGGCCAGGCAGGAACGCAGGGTGCTGACCACAGTCAGGACAGAGCGGCACACACCCCTGTCCTCTCCACGGGCTCCTACCCTGTGATTTCCTCTTTGCTTCCCTTGGGTGCAAACTTAATGGCATAGGCAAACCCAAGGAGAAACCGGTTCTGTGTTCTCTGCCAGTCCTCAAGGCCATTTCCATTGTTTCACAATTTAAGGAAGGAGATGGACTTCAAAGATGGCTACAGACCAAGGGGATCTGTCCAGGTGTCTTGTACACCTTCCCTCCTGGGAGGCTCCTGATTTTCAGTAAAGTCAATCTTCTGCATTTCTTGGTCCTCAGAGGTCAAGGGTGCGCCAACGGCACACAGTCTGTGAGTTATGGCCTTTCAGCAGGAGTGCGCAGGCTGCTTCGCTCCCTCACCACGCGCTCAGTCTCTCTCCATCCCTCCTCCTGCCCCTTCCCCCTGAGACCAGCCCCACCACAGTACATTTCCGTCTACAGCTGCTCCCTCTGCGTCATACGTGGTCTCACACTCCCCGCGTCCAGTCCAAGGCAGACGTGGAAGTACAGATTGGAGAGGAGGAGAGCTGCTGGGGCCAGGGTCTCAGAGGAACAGAGACCAGGGCTCTTCTCCGCAGCCTCCAGGGGCACCCAAGTTCCTCCTGAGGAGGGCTGGGGCCGAGGGCTGGCTCCAGTTGTTCTGTGAGTCCAGGTGGGGAGTGGGCTGTCCACTAAGAGAGCACCCCAGGACTGCCCCAGGGAGCAGTCGTGAGCAGGACTAGGGCTGTTCCTACAGGTGAAGCAACAGACTCCAGGGCCATAGCCACCAACCACTCTGGCCCCTTGTTGATGCTGAACAAGGAAACAGACCTCAGTGACCACCCCAACCGGTCACTAGGGTAGATAGTGGGTGCCATTGGTCCAAGGTGGCTTCCACCACGAGGTCTCTGAAGAGCCCCTCAGTGCACAGTCCAGGTGTCTGCAGGTCCTCTCTGCCAGGAACCTCAGGCCTTGCCTCCCCTGTCCCCTCCCTGTGCTGCTTCCCCTGAGGCCTCTCTAGCTGGGCCCTAGTGTGAGATGTGGACACCAGGAGGCCTGCTCAGGTCTCCTCCAGGGGCAGCAGCTTGAGCAAATACTCGGGAGTGCTGCAAGAGGAACTGCAGTGGGTGATGACCCTGACGTGCCCAGGGACACTCTCCTGACATGGACAGTGCAGGGCACTCATGGTCAAAAAGACGGAAAGCTTTAGAATGTTGGTACCTCGGATCTCTAACATGCACGTGTTTGTCATGTGAGTCCTGTTGAAACCTCTGTGAGATGAGATCCCTGCTGCTTCTCCCACTTCCTGTGCATTTAATCCTTTAATGGGTGAACCAAGGGGATCGTATCAAGACCAAAACGGACCAGGAAAACAAGATTACAGGAAAGGGGGCTGTGACTCCCATCTCAGCCTGCACACAGCGGAGGAATGGAGCGTGTCCCCGCAGGGCCTGGGTCATGAGGCTTACAAGTAAAGGTATTCAGAAAGCCCCCTTCTCTGCTGGTTGGTGTGGGTCCTGACCTTGCACCCTGAGCTCGCTCCCCAGCTTTATGGACTGACTTTCGTTTCCCCAGATCATTCACTTTCACTGCACTTGTCCATGTTGTGGGTCCTGTATTGAACTCTTCCCTTCAGACCTCCCCTTCACCTCCATCCTCCCTTCATTGCACATGACACTGGGGCATGCAGAAACCTGTAGCCACCACAGGAGTGGAGGGTGGTGCGGCCGTCTCTGCAGTTTCAGATAATGTGGAGTAAACTCCCATATTTCCCCTGCGTGACACACGGCAAGTCTGGGAATTTCTACATGTTCCCTTTTAATTGAAAGTTCTCTGTTGGATGAGGAGTGAGCCATGCCTATGTCCCAGAGACTTGAGACTCGGAAGGCTGAATTTTGTCTTAGGAACTGTACAAGTGGCTTTATTCTTTTAGTAAGAAGATTCCGTAATAATATGTCCTTCTTGCACGGACACAGAAGAAGCTTCTGCGCTCTAGGAGATGGGTCTTCATGGTGGTGCCCAAGAGTCTATTTTTAAATCAGGTATATTGATTGGTAAACACGTTGTCCTGAGATGCTCGTCAATCTCTTTATTTTTTATCTTTAATCATAATAATATAATGATGTGATATTATATAATATGCAATTCTATGTTTTATACATAATTATATAACAATATAATGCCCGTAGGCAATATTCTTAGGCACTGTGCCCTGGGAGTACGAGTGCTCCCACGCAAATGCGCGGCAGACACCATGTCTGATTCTGACGGAGGGACATAGGTTGGGCAGTCTTTTCTCAGACAAATTCAAATGCAAATTGCATTATAATTACCCTGAAGGTTTTTTCCTTAATAGCCCTCCGTTCCTCCTCAGCCGCGGATGTTGCTGACCCAGATCCCTCATCTACCCATGCTGGGTTCTGCTCCCAGGGTCTGCGGCTGGCTCTCAGGGTCTCCCAGGAGCACTGCGTGTTGTGGCGGGGCCCAGCCAGCTGTCTGCACCCTCGGCTTCCTCTCTCCTGACACGGTGAGCCTCTGTTTAGGGACTTCATTTCAGGTGAAGCCCACATCCAGATGCTCTGTGGACCCCAATTTCCCCAGCCCAGAAGTGCCTGGCAGTGCAGGAACTGGGGATCCAGGAACTCGCTCCAGCTGTATCTGGAACATGGTCTCCAGCCACAGAGCTGTGCGGCCAGTGAGAGGAGACATGTCCCCCGACCCGAGGGTGGTTTCAACCAGGTGAGGCAAGGAGACCGCAAAGACACCGGGCACAGAACCGGGAGGAAATGCCGCTCGCGGCAGAGCAGAGCCCAGAAATCTAATGAGGGAACAGAAGCTCCACTTTTGAAAGCTAAACTGAATTTCATCAGTTCTAAGTTAACAACAGATTCACAGCAGGAAAAAAAAATTAGGTTAGCTGATCAGTGATTAGGCCCTAATCTCTATGTGGACGCTCTGCTGGTGGATGTGAAGGCAGCCAGCATCCAGGACGTCACCAGAACCCCAAGTGAAGGAGAATCCCCCTGAATAGGGACACCAGGGAAACTTCCCTTTATATCTGAAATCCAAAGGGAGAGCCCATTCAAAGTCCTGGCACCGCCTCGTGAGACCCGTTCTCAGGAGGAGGGAGATCTCTGCAGACAGCTCTTGGCTACCGTGTCAGTGTGGGCAGAGGTGCCCTGGCCGAGAGGAGCAGGAGGGAGATGGGGTCCTTCTTCCCCTCTCCCTGTCTCTGCTGCCTCCCCTGCCTCCCCGGAGGCCAGACCAGGAAGGCAGCTTGGCTCCCTAGAATTCCAGGGAAGGCGGCGGCTCAGTGTTTCCCAGCCCCCTCCCCTCCTTTCCGGACAGATCATCTTGGCACCAGCAGCACAAACAAACTTTGTTAACGGCTTTAAACTTGGAAGGCTCGCTTTTTAAATATTTGCCGCTACATAATTGAAACAGCTGTTTTAATGAGATACCTACTGTCATCATTTTACCCTGGCTGAGCTGGGTGACAACAAAGCAGTAATAACGAATTCAATAATAATTAACTCGGGTCATCTGCTCATCTGTCACGGCCCATCAGCTTTAGGGAGAAAAATCCCAGTGAACTTCTCTCTTTTGTGAGCTTTCCAAAACTCTGTAATAAAACGCTTAGAGAGGACTCTAGGTAGCCCTTCAAAAGTTCTAAGCAAACTGGTAAGTAGGTTAATTAAATTTTATGCATGTTTAAATGCTAATGATTACATTCCTGACATTACAGTGTAATCTGATATGGAATGATGTCATGCAAGCAGTGGTTTTAGTGCCGAAACGCATTTCCATCCCCACGCAGAGCAGCGGCAGCAGCTCTGGATCATTTATCGAAGGGCAGGAAGTTGACAGCGGCAGTGGAGAGCCAGGTGTCACTCAGGTCCCTGGGCTTGTCTGATGCATGCTAATCAGGGAAGCTTCGGAAAACAACTCTCCCTGCCGGCAGCCAGCCGCTGGGGCTCAGCCAGGGACTGGGTCTTCCTTGTCTACGCTCACACTCCTGGCACCGGGGTGGAGACGCATCCTGCCTGCTTGCCAGGATCTGAAATGACAGTAAGGTCAAGTGTCCTGCTTGGTGCCCGCGACAGTGCTGGCTGGGCTCCCCTCCTCCGCCTCCACAGTGCACGAGGCTGTCAATATTTTTGAGCAAGGACAAGACACAGATGCACGAGCTTTTGATGGCACAGAGGAGATGAGGGACATTACCAATTTGGTAGACGGATGGCTCTGAGTCTGCTGGTGGCTCAGGACAGGGCTGCTCAGACTGCACTGGGCACAGGCGCCATCTGGGTTCTGGAAGACAGACTGTGCTCCGTCCTTGTGGGGAAGGGGGGCTGGGAGCAGGCTGCCTGGGAGGAGCACCCCACCTTGAGGACTTGAGGCACCACTTGGTCAGCTACAGACAAAAGAGAGGCCAACCCAGATGAGACAAAGACCCTAGGACTTCTTAGGGCCACCTCTCCTGTCCTAGCACGTATAGACCTTTAAACAAAGACATTCAGAACACCTTCCTAATTCACTCCCCTAATTCCAGACGTGCCTTGTCTGACAAGAAGCATCCTGTGTCTGGGAGACGAATCTTTCTGTTCCACAAGGAAGCTCGTTTTTACAGTTTCTGCTTTTTCCTCTAAACAAAGCTTACCTGATCCAGCACTGCTTTAAGGAACAGCGTACAGCAGAGACTGCAGTGCACTGAACTATCGGTGATTCAGTGCCAGCCTAATAGGACTACACAGATACAGCACCTTCTGTCACGAGAAGCGAAATTCTAATATCATCAAACAGCTATGTTCAACGAGATCTCAGCATCACTCTGGATTGTGCAGGAAAGCTCACAACTCAAAACCAAACAGCCTACTCACTGCCAAAGGCCTGGTCTGTAATGCAGCTTTTTCCCACATTAAGTATTAAACACACACACACACACACACACGCTGTAATGTAGTTTTCCTTCCCAAAGAACAGTGAGCGCAAGCCTCCTGTGCATGGGGAGGGAACAAGGACATTTAAGACAAACGGCTCCAGCAGGGCAGACGTATGGCACTGTCCCCGGTTGTTAAGAAATGGCCCCACTGTACCCACCAGTCCTCTTTCTGATACACCAAAAGCCCTTTAAAACACCCAGTGTGGGTCCAACCGCGTAAAACCAGAGGCAGCAGGGAGCCCCCGCACACCGCGGCTGGGAGTTTTTCCACAGTGACACTCTTTTCTGACTTCATCAGCTTTTTCGAGAGGTTCGGAAGAGTAATCAGTTTTGCGTTTCAACTTCTAAGCTTGGAAAAAGAAAAAGGAAGAGCACACTGTTGCCCTCACTGCTTTCCTTGCTCTGTACATAAACCCAGCAAGTCGTAGGGTTTTTCTGGGAGGCATTATTTGTAGTTTTCATAAAGCCTTGTGGCCGGACAGCCCTGTTCTGTGGCTGCTTATCTAGAGCTGAGACAGATTGCATAAAGCAAAGTACCTCCGATGAGAAGCTGGGAGGGTGAATGCAGCCTCGCGGTCAACAGGAGCCCAGATCGGTCAGTACTGCAAGAGCTGAAGCCATACAACACTCAGGCGACGCTCCGCTCGGGCCGGCGTGACAATGCCGGCTTGACAATGATTTCTTGGGTGTGACACCAAAAGCACAAAACAATAGAAGAAAAAGCAGATACATGGAGCTTGGGCAAAATTCACAAAACTCTCATGCACAGTTCCCTACCAGGAGAGTTTGCCCACCACAGCTTTGAAAGTGAGTGAAGCTGCCAGCAGGTCCAGGCCCGGCCAGGGGTTCATATCCAGACCCCATGAACTCAGGCCGATCCCCAACAAGAACAAATCCAACTTAAAAATTGCCAGGGACATGAAAGGCACACAAATGGTCAACAAACATGAAAACGATGCTCCACGTCAGTAAAAATAAGGGAAATGAAAATCAAACCACAGTGAGACAGCATTTTACACTGACTACCAAGAAAAAGGAGAAAACGCCAGAGAACAGGGTGCAAAGCCACGGGAGCCTGCACTTGCTGGTGGGAAGGTGGTGGAGCTGCTGAGGAAAGCAGCCGAGTCCTGGGACAGCCAGGCAGGGCCACTGCAGACCCGCTATTCCTCTCTGGGCTGTGCCCAAAGAACTAAGCTTAAGGCAGACATTGACCCCCATGTTCACAGCAGAATCATTCGCCAGAGCCAAAGGGTGGACATGACCTCAGTGTCCAGCAGCTGAGGAATGCATTAGTGAAACAAAGCACCATGCGTGGAAAATGCTCACCCCTGAAAGGCCTGATCCTGGCCACCTGCTGCAGGTGACCTGCACCTGAGTGACCTGCTGGAAGGTGGTGCTGAGCGGCACGAGCCTGCTGCACAGTTTCACTCTTATACGGCACCTAGAAAAAGCAAATTCACAGAGATGGAAAGGGAAGGCGCTGCCAGGGGCTGGGGAGGGGTGGGGGCCAGTGTGGGGTGAGGACAGGTTTCAATTTGGGAAGGTGGAAGGTTCTGGAAATGAATAGTGGGATGGGGTAGAACAGTGAGCTCCATGTCACAGAAGACACACTTCACGTGGGGAAGCTACACTGCACACCTTGCCACAGTAACAAGTGTTTGGAAAAGAAGAGGAGGAGGGGGTGAAGGTGCATGGCCAGATGCAGAGGACGAGTCTCCAGTCCTGTGTCCTTCCCACCATCTCTGGGAGGCCCAGCATGGCCAGCAGACATGGGCAGCCAGGCTGAGCACGACACAGCCCTATAGACCTCCCAGAAGAGAGGCAGGCAGTGGACATGGCCCCGAAGCAGAGGGTGCCCGGTCAGACTCTTCCTGTGGCCTTTGTTTAGGAGGTGTGCCCAGGGTGCCTAGCACATGAGCATGCGTGTGTGTGTGCATCTCATGCACGCCTTCCCTCCAGTTACTTGTGTGACTTCTGCTCACTCGACGGTGGCACTGTTGGCATCAGGAGGCAGACAGGGCAGCCCTAGCTCCCACGCTCTGAGGGCTGGAACCAGGCATAAGCACAGAAGTGTATGCCGTGCTCCCAAGAATCCCAAGATTCACACATCGAGCATGTGAACAGGGGTTCACACACACGCTCACGCTTGAATTCAGACACATTCACTAAACGCCAACTGTGTTCCAGCACTGCCTGGGCCCGAGCTGGTGGACTTCCTTCTGGTGCTTCCAGACCCTCCATACCTCCCCGATGACCATGCCACGTGTGGTCACTGTTGGTCATTTCCTGTCCTTTGTCACTGGTGAGTGTCCTGGCCAGGAGGAGCTGCAGGCTGCCTGGCCAGAGCATCCCTGGTCCACCTCTGTCCGCTCATGATCAAGAGCACTGGGGGTGAGGAGAGGGAGGGCACTGGAAGCGTGGGCTGAGGCTGGGCTCTTTTCATGCTGGTTTTGAGAGTCAGGCAGGTCATCCCTGGGAGGAGTCCCACTAGCTGGGGCCATGCCCTGTGTCTGCATGCCAGCAGGTGAGAGCTTGCTGCTCCAGTAAAAATGCACCAAGCGGCCTTGGGAGCCAAGTCAGAGCTGGGCCTGTGAGGCCGAGTTAGCTGCAGGCAGCAGTCCTGGCTCCCAGGAATCCCAGCTGCCAGGAAATGCCGATTAAAGCCTTTATGCCCAGGGCTCCCTCCCAGGTGTCAAGGCTAAAGTACTCTAAGGGTATACAGTGGCCGGTGTGGCCCCCTGTCTCTGTCCCGCACTGCAGCCCCCAGGATGAGCACTCTCCTTGACCTGCTTCCCCTTCACAAACACAGGCTCTGCCTTGGCACCCAGGAAGGAGGGGCACCCAGGAAGGAGGGGCACCCAGGAAGGAGGTGCACCCAGGAAGGAGGGGCACCCAGGAAGGAGGGGCACCCAGGAAGGAGGTGCACCCAGGAAGGAGGTGCACTGTCTGCCCTTCGCCTTAGTGCTCTTCAAGGTCTTGAAGACACTTTCCTGGTTACAGCTGTGTGTGCGACACTTTAGCAAGTTGAAAAGTTAGAATGCACTTGTTCATTCAGGATCTCAAGACCTGGCAGCCCTGGAAAGAAGCAGAGCGGGAACCAGTGGAAAGGGTGCTCTGGTGTCACTCCGGCTCCTGGGAAGGCGCAGGCACTGGGCATGGGTTTGGAGCCCTGAGAGATTCTTAACAGAATGAGCTTAAGTTCAAACCCTAATAGTAGGGGAAAATCAGGCTCTATCTGCATGTCTTTTTAATTTTATTTTCCTAGGGATAGATTTTTATTCTGTTTTACAGAGATACTAGTTAGTGACAGACTGGGGTCAAAACTGTCCTTTACCATGACAATGTGGGAGTCCTCTTCTGTCCTCCTCATGATGGTGCTGGGGTTTGCAACAGGATGGATCCATCACCCCAGACACCCCACCGCAGCACTCCCACCCCCTCCTGCAGAGAGTGACTTCCTCTCTGCACACTGGGTCCCAACACTGCACCCAATGTCCATCCCAAGTTACCTGGGCCTGACTAAAGGACCACAGGCTCCTGGGGTCTCCCCTGGACAGCAGCAACCCTGTGCCCTGCCCTGAAATCTGGGATGCCAAGGGCTTGAAAAGCCATGTAGGAAACCTGTAAATGCCCGGCCTTGCTTTAGGGTGCTGGTGAGAAGGTCTGAGTCAACTGAACGCGCTGCCCCCCCCCCACAGGTATCTAGTTACACAGACGGTGCAGAAGCCACAGAGGAGGAGGTGCAAAGGGGTCTGTGATTCTCTCACAACGGAGCATCTCCCTGCAAACAGCACAGGCTGTATAGTGGTATGTTTTCAACTGTCATTAGGAAAGAGTCTAAATATTTTTAAAACTGGTGTCATTTTAGCATTTTTAAGTTCAGATGTTAACCTAAAATGAGGTTAAATGCCAAATCTATTAAGGGCCTGTGTAAGGAATAGGTAAAAGTTTAATTAGCATATGAATTGTCTGTATGGGAATGTGATCACTAAATGACAAAAATAGTTTGCACTGTTGAGTAGGTGGAATCTTTGTTTTGCAATTACCCTAATAATCTTCACAAAAGATTCTTTTTCTTAGATTCCACAAAGAAACCATTTTCCTAGTGACCCACAATTCAGCTTTGCCCAAGGGCTCCAGGTTCAGGTCCACCCTGGCTGGGGGCTTCCCTGTGTGTTAGGATGGGTTCAGAAAAATTCTCACCATACCTGCCCAGAAGGTTGCATCCACAGAAATAATGCTTTGATGGTCACAAACAGTAGAGCAGGTAGAACACTGCAGGTCTCTCAGCAACGGCCAGGACTTTCAGGACAGAGGTATTTCACTGATGGGCTCACCTGGCTGGTTCACTAGTGGGCTCTCCTGATGGGCTCACCTGGCTGGTTCACTAGTGGGTTCTCCTGATGGGCTCACCTGGCTGATTCACTAGTGGGTTCTCCTGATGGGCTCACCTGGCTGGTTCACTATGGGTTTTCCTGATGGGCACACCTGGCTGGTTCACTATGGGTTCTCCTGATGGGCTCACCTAGCTGGTTCACTAGTGGACTCTCCTGATGGGCTCACCTGGCTGGTTCACTATGGGTTTTCCTGATGGGCACACCTGGCTGGTTCACTAGTGGGTTCTCCTGATGGGCTCACCTAGCTGGTTCACTATGGGTTCTCCTGATGGGCTCACCTGGCTGGTTCACTATGGGTTTTCCTGATGGGCTCACCTGGCTGGTTCACTAGTGGGTTCTCCTGATGGGCTCACCTAGCTGGTTCACTATGGGTTCTCCTGATGGGCTCACCTGGCTGGTTCACTATGGGTTCTCCTGATGGGCTCACCTGGCTGGTTCACTAGTGGGTTCTCCTGATGGGCTCACCTGGCTGGTTCACTATGGGTTCTCCTGATGGGCACACTTGGCTGGTTCACTATGGGTTTGCCTGATGGGCTCACCTGGCTGGTTCACTAGTGGGTTTGCCTGATGGGCACACTTGGCTGGTTCACTATGGGTTCTCCTGATGGGCTCACCTGGCTGGTTCACTAGTGGGTTCGCCTGATGGGCTCACCTGACTGGTTCACTATGGGTTCTCCTGATGGGCTCACCTGGCTGGTTCACTATGGGTTCTCCTGATGGGCTCACCTGGCTGGTTCACTAGTGGGTTTGCCTGATGGGCTCACCTGGCTGGTTCACTATGGGTTCTCCTGATGGGCTCACCTGGCTGGTTCACTATGGGTTCTCCTGATGGGCTCACCTGGCTGGTTCACTAGTGGGCTCTCCTGATGGGCTCACCTGGCTGGTTCACTAGTGGGTTTGCCTGATGGGCTCACCTGGCTGGTTCACTATGGGTTCTCCTGATGGGCTCACCTGGCTGGTTCACTAGTGGTTTCGCCTGATGGGCTCACCTGGCTGGTTCACTAGTGGGTTCTCCTGATGGGCTCACCTGGCTGGTTCACTATGGGTTCTCCTGATGGGCTCACCTGGCTGGCTCACTATGGGTTCTCCTGATGGGCTCACCTGGCTGGTTCACTAGTGGGTTTGCCTGATGGGCTCACCTGGCTGCTTCACTATGGGTTCTCCTGATGGGCTCACCTGGCTGGTTCACTAGTGGGTTCGCCTGATGGGCTCACCTGGCTGGCTCACCTGGTGGGTTCTGTCATGGCCAAGCCCAGGCTGAGTGTGAGAAGTCACGTCAGGGTGGGGGTGTGATGAAGAGTAGGGATCACCAGGCAGTGGAGAGCTGAGCTGGAATGTCCACTGGTGCTTTGGAGCAGGCAGGACGGGACCAAAGTTTGCCCACCGTTCTGATCTTTGGAGTTGTAAATCACAGAACCAGATGTATAATCTGGGAACTTTTCCAAATTCATTTTCAGAAAAGGTGAGTCTTCGACACGAGCAGCTGCACCACCAGTAACAAGCACTGTCAGTGGTGCAGGTGGCCAGCATGGATGTCCCTGCACCATCACCTCCTGCCATCGAGGCGCTGAAGGTCGAGTCCTGTGGCTTTTGCTGCCTGGGAACAAGTGCTCACCTGTCCTGGTTGCTCCAGGGTATCACTCCCCTTACCACTGGGCCCCGGCCTGGGCCCCTCCCTCCACCTGTCGGGGACATGCCTTCCAGGGTTCTCACGTAGGGACTGAGTTTTGTCCTCAGCTTCTTAGGTTGGACCCCCCCCATGTCACTGTATTTGGAAGCAGGACCTTTAACTGGGTCATTAAAGGCTGAATGCAGTTGTCAGCTGGCCCTGACCCAGGATGTGTGTCTGCTAAGAAGAGACCCAGGTCCTAGACACACGGAGGCTGACTTCTCTGCAACCCCTGCTGTCTATTCCTGCCGAGAAAACCAGGGCGAGACCCCAACCTCAGCGTGGAGCCAGTCCCCCCAGGGCAGGGGTCTCTCTCTGATAATTGAAAAAAACAGACGAGTAATACTAATTGGCTTTTCGCTATATTCTTCTATTACAAATAATTTCCACTCTGCCCAAATCGCCAAATTCACTTTGATTCAAACTGTGTGATTTCCTACCTTCTTGGGAATATCCACTCCACTCCCCCCCCCCACGAGCCGCTGTGGTCCCTGCGCCCCCTTCCTCTTGCCTCCTTGGTGAGGAAGGATTCGTCCTCTTGTCCAAATGGCACCTGCCGACCATCACACGTTTCTTCTTTCCAGCTGTTTCTAAGGCCTTGATCTCTTGGTTTTATTGTCTTTTTTGTTTGATATTTCATCTTCAGTTTTCGCAATGCATATTTCCTCTTTATGTGAAGATCAACGGGTTTTCAGCTTCAGCTCTCATGTTTAAAATCGGGGTCATCACTGCTGTCCTGTAACAGGGAAACACGGGGGTGGGAAAGAAGAAGCAAAACGAAACTTTTTTTTTTTTTTAATAAAAATTAGAGAACTTCATCACAGGGAAAGCGCCTGTGGAAATGTGAGGGGCAAATTTGGAGTTGCCGCCCGGATCTGCCCACCTGGTGGGCAGCGGGGGCAGCGGGGGCAGCAGGAGTGCACACGGATGCTGAGGTGCTGCTGAGGCTGGGAGTACCCTCCTGGGAGGGAGCCGCAGCCCTAGTGCCTGGAGCCACTCTGTGGTGGCTCTGCCTCTAGGTTAGACACCTGGTGTCCCTGCAAGGTGAGGCAGAGGTCGCTGGGCAACGCAGCTGGGCTTCCAGGAGGAGTTTGCTGAAGATGAAGGACAGTGGCCTTTCTGGCCTGTGTCACCTCCCAGGGAAGGAGCACAGGGACCGTCACCGCACTGTGCCGCCCTTGCCTCCCACCAGCCCAAGAACATGGATGCCACCCAAAAGAGCCGCCGGAGGGCAGAGCTCTCCCGGGTGGTCGGTCAGGCCCAGAGCACAACAAGGACACTGAGGACAGGCAGCGAAGGCTAGGCTCACCCTGGCTCCTGGCCAGACGGGCACGACTACCCCGGGAAAGGGCTATCCGCTCAGTTTCTACACAGGACACGTCATTTCTGGCTCTCAAAAAAAAGTTCCAAGTCACTGTAAGAGGCAAGAAAACGAGTGTTTGAAGGGACAAAGCAAGTGTCAGAATCAGATTCAGTTTTGACTCAGAGTCTGGGCTTATCAGACAGAAAACCTAAGGTGACTGTCACTGGCCTGGCTAGTGTGCCAGGAGAGTGCAGGGCACACCAGAAAGGGGCCACTCAGGCAGAGACACAGGCTCAAGGAAGATCCAAAGGAGGTGCTGGGGCTAGAGCCCCAGGAGAGGAAGACACCCCCTGTACCTCCCCCAGGGCTCAGCAGTGGGCTGCACCAGGCCAGGAAGAACCTGAGGCCGGAAGAAGCACCCAGAGGGTCTCCTATGCTGAAATTCAAAGAGGAAACTTGAAGGAAAAAAGAAAACTGAAACATTGTCAACAGATGTAGCATGCACAACTGTACTGCCAGAGAGGAAGGGAGAGCAGAGCAGAGCAGCCGGGGGCTCCCAAAGTGCACGTCCGACCCCCAGCAAACACCTGACAGGACAACCTTCACGCCCCGCCATGCAACACTCAACTGCAAAAATGCAACTTGAGAAAAGACAGAAGGCAAAACAACCCCCACCTGCGGTTTGTCAGAACCTTGCAAGCCAGAGAGAGGGGGGTGAAATAGTTACAAGATTAATGATAACAAAAGAAAGACCAGCTTAGACTTCAAAATCCAGCAAAATTAACTCTCAAATGTGAAAGAAATTCGCAAATAAAAACTGAGACATCCCATCGGCAAGAGAGCTTCCCGGCAAGCGTGTGCGGCTCTTCAGGCGGAAGTGGATTCCACAGGTCAGAAAGCAACTCTGCAGGAGGAAGAAGCTTGGCTACTCTGACTCTTATGGGATACAGAGGTCACTGTGTTGCTGCTGATTGTAGCACCCGGAAAGGTGAGAGGAGAGCAGCTTCCTAAGGGCAGGAAGGAAGAACTTAGAGCAGGCAGGACACGTGCCTTGGTGCTGAGGGGAATTTAAAAAGAAGGTTGCACATGCTACAGGAATCCCAAAAAGCATTAATAAAGAATAAATATTTCGTTATGTCGAGAGGAAATAAATTTATGTGGCTTAATTAATATAGAAATTTATATATAAATGGCTTAATTAACATATAAATTTATGTGGCTTAATTAATATAGAAAATGATGGGGGAAAAGAAACCAAAGAATAAATGCTTCGAATAGAGAAAGTTGCCACACTGCAGATAGTGATCCAGTGTATCCACCATGGTGTCCTGTTCTACGTCCACCCCAGGCGATGGCCAGAGGACAAAGCCAACACTTCAGTTAGGACGTTCTTTTCAACAAGTGGTTCTGAAAAGTCAGACATTCTCAGGTAACCCTCATCCTCCTTCTCGCCATTTGTAGAAAGAAATGGCATTTTCCACAAAACTTAACTCAAGAGATGCACTGATATTTTTAAAATGAAAACTTCTCTGTGAAATCCAGCACCGAGAGAATCAAAAGAGAAACACAGAAGGAGACAGGTGTCTTCACTCTGACCAAGAACCTGCATGGGAACTGTATACGGCAACTTAGACTTTGACGATGGAGACTCAGCGCAATGTACATGGGGCGAAGCCTGAACAGAGACCCCTCAGAAGGCAGGTGTCCAGGTGGAAGGAGGCCCTGGAAAGAAGACCCTTGCCACCAGGAAACCACAGAGGGAGACAGCAGTGGAGCACCACTGCACACAGTCATGGCTGAGGGACAGTAGACACTGCCCATGAAGAGGCGGGGCCACAGGAACTCTGTCACTGCCCCTGGGAAGGCAAAGGCACAGCTCTGTCACAGCAGCTGCGAGTGCTGAGAGCTCAGCCAGCTTCTCACTGACTGTGCACAGAGGTGCTGTTTACTCAGTAGCTGAAATCTAATGTCTGCCATGAAATTCTGTTTGCAAATGTCTGTGGATACTTCCTTCATGATCCCCCAACTGGGATCAAGCAGGATGCCCTTCAATAGGTGAATGAATAAAAATGAAAGTATCGTGATCCCTCCAGACAGTGGAAAGTCACCCAGCAGTGAAGACAAGCGAACTGCCAAGCCACCAGAAGTCGTGGGTGAATCGCGAGTACGGCAGGTGAGGAGGCCAAGGTGGACCGAGTACTTGTGCAGCTGTGATGAACACCAGTGGCTGTGGGGGCTGGGTGGGCAGGCAAAGCCAGGGCACGGGGGCTGTTCTCGGGACCATGGTGCAGACGACACGGTACTATGCATCTCTAACTCCAGACAACTTCACAGCAAGAGAGGGAGTGTCGGTGCTGCGCGACACTTAAAGAAGAATCATGGAGGATGCTGGAATCGAATGGAGAATGCGACAAAACCAGTTAGCTGCACTGCAGAGCCACAGGGCTGCCCAGCCTCCAGGGGCAGGAGCTAGAGGCACTGGCCGACATGACGCTGGAACTTAGCACTGTCGGCAGCACGGAAGGAAACCACATGACTGCTCCCCGGTTGCTCCTGTGGTGGCTGTGTGCCACCCTGACCCTTGGCTCTGCACACTGGAAATGGACACTGGGAGGAGGAAGTGCAGGAAGCCAAGTCCAGAGGGACCCAGCTGGAGGACTGGAGGAGACGTCGGCATGAATGCCAGTGCTGCTTCATTCTGACCAGATGATGCATGTGGGAAATGTGGCGATGTGTGTGCTCTTGGGGTTAGAGCGAGACAGACCTAGAAGTAATGATGCACAGCAAGGAGGAGCCCAGAGACAGCCCTTGGTTCCTACCAGCACATCACATCAAAGGAATGGGACTTCTTGGATAAAGGCTGCAGCAGGAGACACAAGGCAGTGCTTAGAGAAAAGCACGCAGAAGGAGCCTCGCTCCCTGAACACAGGAGGCAACTGGAAACGCTCCCGATGGCCAAAGCCACAACTGAGTGACAGAGTTACCTTGGATTGTAGCCAGGGGTCTACACAAACAGTCCTAACTCCATATTGGTGTAAGAATGCCTGGATGGGTGGGCAAATGGGGAGAGAGCCCCCCCCGCCCATGCCAAAGAGCTCAGCTGGATGCTTTGCCCTCCAGGAGGGGAGAGGGACCCGCCTCTCTTCCTGCCTGGGAGGCCAGGACTCAAGGGGGAACAAGAGTTGCTTTCAGTGGAGATGTGTGACAGACACCACAGCCAGGTGATCAGGGCCAACATCAGCAGGGGCCTCACCTCCAGTGTCTGCAGCCAGATCACTATGAGCAGAATCGCACCTTGCATCTGGGTTGTCCCTTCCAAATCCGTAACCGCAGGTTCCTTGTGAGAAACCAAAGCAGCAGCCATTGAGGGTCTTTCCCCGAATCCCGACCCTGACCACGACACGGTCCTGCAGGAGGACCTCTGAAGTGAGGATCCACTGGACACCTGATCCTGATCCATGACACTGTCCTGTGGAGGACCTCTGAAGTGGGGATGCTGTGGACACCTGATCCTGATCCATGACACTGTCCTGTGGAGGACCTCTGAGCATGGAACCTGGTTCATCGATGAGAGCTGTCTTGGTCAGTGTAACAGGCCCACTGCCACCATGAGATTCATAGGGAAGAGAGGGAGGAAGGGAGGACAGCTTGGTGGGGATCCTGGGCATGGACAGTCCTGGCAGCCCTTTCTCAGCTGGTCACTGTAGCGTCAGAGCTGGGGTAGAAGCAGAGCTTTGCACTGTTCTGCAAACACCTCCCAGACACACAAGGAAGAGTCAGAAGTGCTGGCTTCCTTCTGGCATCCGCATCAGCAGCTGAAGCTGGCTTTGCCTTCGTCGGCCTCACACATGCACACACAGACTCGCACACAGTGTGTAAAGGTGGCTCCTGTGTGGCCTGACTTGGTTGTGTAGAGGCCCTGCTCCTTCCAAGCCTTGCACTTGTCAACATAAACCACTGCACATGCCTAGCACCTTGGTGCGGTGTCTGCTCGAATAAGAACGTGCGTGCACAAGTTGGGCAGGACGCCCTGTCCCCCTGGGTCTCCTCTGTGGCCTTCCTTCACCCTACACAGAGCTCCCCACAGCTGGGTGCGCTCTGCGTCTCTCCTCTAGGTCTGCCCAGGGGCCCCAGGACACACTGCTCAGCTCATTTCACACTTTCCCCAGTGACCAGCACTCCACTGGTCTCCAGGTCTCTGCCTCTGTGTCTGTCTGAGTGGCGTCTCAGGCAGCACTCTAATCCTGCAGGGAACTCTGAGGACTGTAAATTATCAGCACTTTAAAAAATGTGTGATGTGACTGTTCAAATTAATCTTCCTTACGGGGTATTAACTTCTGCTAGGACTAATAATCAGTGGCTACTACTGTCTTTTCTAAAGGTGAGTCCATAATCATTTTTCAATCTATTTTTCATAATTGATCTTGTCAAATTTTCCAGTTCTTCCTGGGTCATTTTTATAATGATTGTTTTACCAGATAATTGCCTCCATTTTCCTCTTTCCCCACCAGAGTTATGCTTGATATTTGATTCTAGTTATGTTAACTCTTGTATGTTTGATTGTCTGTATGCTCTAAGGGTTGCCATTTGTGGGCTAGAGGTGGAGCTCAGAGGGGGAGCGCTTGCCCAGCATCCGCGAGGCCCTGGGTTTGCCCCCAGCACCGCTCCCTGCCACCAGTAGAAGATCGCCAATCTGAGTCTGAATGAGACTCATGTGCATCCTAGTTATATTATCAGTATTATCAAAGGAACACTTTAATAAACCTTATCTTTTCTCTATTGTATTTGTTTTATGGACATTTTTTATGCATAAACACACACATACATATATATACATACTATATATGAATTCTTATATATTTATATATTTTATATAATATTTTTACATGTTTTATGTATACATTATACATATTTTTAAGGAGCTGAGGAATGAACCTAGGAGTGCTCTACCACTGAGCTACATCTTCAACCCTTTTCATTTTTTCCTTTGAGACAAGTTTTGCTGAGTTGCTGAGACTGGCCTTGAACTTGTGATCCTCCTGCCTCAGCCTCCTGAGGCACTGGGATTTTAGGTGGTGCCACAAGGCCTGGCTTCCAGTTTTTAATCTTTATTGGCCTTAT